>NC_056522.1:57122793-57388175 GCF_019175285.1 Sceloporus undulatus
AGCGCCTATGGCAATTCGGCTTACGAAGGCTTTTCGGGTTACGAACGGTGCCACGGAACGAATTAATTTCGTAACCCGAGGCACCACTGTAGTTCACCAAGCTATTCTATCAACTGAGGCTTCCAAAGGGGGTTGGCTCCCTCTAGCGGTGGCCAACAGGCAATTTCTTTTAGCATATCCTGCCTGACAGAGCGAGAGAAGGAAAGCCAACCCGTTCACAGGATGTTCCCGCCTTCTATCGCTGAAAACCAACATCTCACGAAGGTGAGTCAATGTACGTATTTGTGCCTGTACATAGGCATCTTCCTGACTCAAGACATTTCTGTCTTATTCTGCAGAGTCTTGATGAATTCTGAAGATTTTATCCGTTATGTTGGTGCTGATAACAGAATTACTCATCCAGTCACAGAAGATCCCTGTGGCCTGAACCGTTCTAGAGTAAGTAGTAACAGTCTGAGTGAACAATTTTGTCATCTTATGTTTTGTTGTACTCTTGTACAGATTCAATAATTATGTTATTGCACAAAGGTATGACTTCTGCCTTGGTGTGTTTGTAGTAATAGTTTTGTTGTGGTTTGTATAGGAACAGTTTCCTATATCATTGCATTCTGGGGGGAAAAACAAGAATCTTTGAAACATCTTCTAGAGCGATGGGATATTTGAGAATTAAGATGCCTGAAGGAAACTAGAATAAAAAGTACCATACATGGGGGCTCTGTTCTGAATGTTTTATATATATCAATTTTGTTATATGGATTTCAATGCCAGGTGGGAAAGCCATATCCATTTTCAGGTATGGTGAAGTTTCCCATTTATATACATGATAAAATAGGCATAACATGTTCAACATGCATGATTATGGATGTATGGGTTAATGTGTATTTTCCAGATCACCATTGTGAATGATATGGTAGGTAAACATGGCTTGAGGGCAGCCAGTCATAGCTCAGGAGGGGCTATAAAGGGGTACAAGAGTACAACAAAACATAAGAGAACAAAATTGTTCATTCAGATTGTGGGTTAAAATAATTGTAACAAAACAGAGTTTGGTCTCCAAGAGAAGCCACACAGGAAGAAGATGACACAGAGACAGGGCTTGGAGTTGAGAGAGAGAGAGGTTGTGGATTCTGTCAGAGTTTGTATTGAAAAGAGAGAGAATATCCAGTCAGGAGGGAAAAATGAATCTGGTAACATAAAAGAATAGAATATTCAAATGTTCATGTCTTGTCTTACTGTGCTCCAGTAAACCTATACTTGTTGTTGTTTTAAAATGGCCATTGGCTTTCTCTGTCAAGCCTGATAAAGAGTCAGACTATGTATACCAATACCAACCCACTAGAGCAATACAGCCACAGGTCCACAGTGAAAGAATCACCCTGAGGCCAAATCCAAGAAGAGATTAAGAGGGGAAGAAGGGCAGGCTGAGTGGCAGAATCCCAAGGGTTGGAACTGTGGGGCCAGTCTGAGGAAGGGGATCTGTCACAAAATAATTAATCACAGTAGAGGGAAATAGTATCTTAAAATTATTTTGGTGTGTTTTAAGGGAAACATGTTTCTGTTTTTACAGTGAAAAGTCTAAAAACAATTCCTTCTATGATTTTTTTGTTTGTTTGTTTCCCTGCAGATAAGTTTTTGTGTATATACTATTCTGGGAGTTGTAAAACGTGCTTGTTGGCCCGCTTCCTTGGAAGAGGCAAAGGCTGGAGGATTTGTGGTTGGGTACATGTCTAATGGAAATCCAATCTACCGTAACCCTTGCTCTGTGCAGGTCCTGAAATTTTTCGACAACTTGCTTGCTCTTATAAGGTGGGTCAATGTAGCATATTAGTAAAAATAACATGTATAGTGGAACTCTGAAAAGCATATTTCACCTTTAAAGCTAGTGAAAGGATAAGCTAAAGCACTTTTCACACAACAGCATTATGATGTAGATAAAGGGGAAGGAATTCTCAGTTTTACCCTGCCTTTTCTGCATTTGAGTTCTGACAGGTATCTCCAAGGTTTGCTAAACAAATTAAACCAAGCCTTTTGTAGCATGTTTTCCTCCACTTTCAACTTTTGTCAAGCTGCTTTTGCTCTTTGGTATTGTGCATTCTATCCCTTCTCTTTAAGTCAGAATGGAAGCTTCTTTCACGTGCTAAGCTTCAGAATGAGTCTTCTGAAATTCAGTTTATTGGTAACATCGGTGTGTGTTTCTTATGCACCTTTGGGGGGGAAATGATCAAATTGAGATCTTACCTTCACTGATGAAGTTGTAATATCGGAGTCATTGGCAATAATCTTTGAGAGCTCCTGGAGAACAGGAGAAGTCCCAACAGACTGGAGGAGGGCAAACATTACCATCTTCAAAAAGGGAAAAAAGAGGATCCCAACAATTATCATCCAGTTAGTCTGACATCTATACCAGGAAAGATTCTAGAGCAGATCATTAAACAGAGAGTATGTGAATATCTAGAAAACAATGGCATGATCACAAAAAGTCAACACAGGTTTCAGAGAAAGAAGTCATGCCAGACAAATCTAATCTCTTTTTTTGATACAATTACCAGCTTGGTAGATGAAGGGAATGTTGTGGATATAGTGTATCTTGATTTCAGTAAGGCTTTTGACAGGGTTCCCCATGACATTCTTGCAAACAAGCTAATGAAATATGGGCTAGACAACGTAACTGTTAAACATGGATTTGTAATTGGTTGACTGGCCGAACCCAAAGGATGCTCAACAATGGCTCCTTTTCATCCTAGAGAGAAGTAACCAGTGGGGTCCCACAGGGGTCTGTCCTGGGCCCAGTGCTATTCAACATCTTTATCAATGACTTGGATGACAGAATTGGGGGTATACTTATCAAATTTGCAGATGACACCAAATTAGGAGGAGTAACTAACACCCCAGAGGACAGGATTAAAATTCAGAATGACCTGAATAGACTAGAAAGCTGAGCCAAAGCTAACAAAATGAATGTCAACACGGAGAAATGCAAGGTACTGCACTTAGGGTGGGAAAATGAAATGAACAGATATAGGATGGGTGACACCTGGCTGAACGAGATTACATGTGAAAGGGATCTGGGAGTCCAAGTAGACCACAAGTTGAACATGAGTCAACAGTGCGAAGTGGCAGCTAACAAGTCCAGTGCGATTATAGGCTGTATCAATAGAAGTATAGTGTCTAGTTCAAGGGAAGTAATAGTATCACTCTGTTCTGATCTGGTCAGGCCCCACCTGGAATATTGTGTCCAGTTCTGGGCACCACAATTTAAAAAGGATGTTGAGAAACTGGAGAGTGTCCAAAGGAGGGCGACTAAAATGGTGAAGGGTCTGGAAACCATGCCCTATGAGGAACGACTTAGGGAGCTGGGGATGTTTAGCCTGGAGAAGAGAAGATTAAGAGGTGATATGATAGCCCTGTTTAAATAGTTGAAGGGATGTCATATTGAGGAGGGAACAAGCTTGTTTTCTGCTGCTCCAGAGAACAGGACCCGGAGCAATGGATGCAAGCTACAGGAAAAGAGATTCCACCTCAACATTAGGAGGAACTTCCTGACAGTAAGGGCTGTTTGACAGTGGAACACACTCCCTTGGCGTGTAGTGGAGTCTCCTTCCTTAGAGGGCTTTAAACAGAGACTGAATGGCCATCTGTCGGGGATACTTTGATTGAGATTTCCTGCATGGCAGATGTTGGACTGGATGGCCCTTACGGGCTCTTCCAACTCTATGATTCTATATGATTGTACTGTATATCACATTATCATCAAAAGCTGAGGTGGGGAGCATGTAGTCCTCTAAAAAAAATGTTGATCTGCAACTCCAGTCAAAATGGTTCTCATTGGTATTATTGCCATGTGACTGTCTTCTGATACCTAGGAACATCTGGGAGATGGGCATTCTTAGACAGGAAAATGTTAGATGATCCATCTGAGTTGTAGTGGAATGCATATTGTTTTCTGACTAAAGATGGAGATGGAGTTAGAGAGCTTTTAGATAGAAGTGGGGAGACCCATAAGTAACAGGTTATGCTTAGTAGGGTATTCACAGAGTATTCTTGTTTGTCTCAGTATCATCCGCCAGGCATGAAACAGCAATGCTAAGTAAGGGATGTGTACCCATAGAATGGAATAATAGAAATTCACTTAGAAGCCTCCAGTATTTATGGTTTTCAGGCAAAAGGTAAATCTCTGATCATTGGTTAGGCCCACTTAGAGTTCTGTGTGACTTTCTAGCAACTTTCTAGGAAAGAAAAAAAGATCAATTGTAGGCACTGGAAAAAAATATAACACCAGCCTCTGGCATACTGGAGGGAAACGCCAGTGGTCTCCCACACCAGGTAGCTTAAGAAGCACTCGTCTAAAATATCTGGAGGTCATCAGGCTAGTGATATGTGATTTAAACTCTTTCAGTGGCTGAAAGGGGGGGCAGTGATTTTACAAATGCATTTTATAAATAATTAATTGGTCACAGTTTGAGATGGCTCCCTTGATATTACTTGTTAGACAGTGGAGCTCTTCTGTAAAAGCAAATAATGTAAGTAGATTAGATGCCAGCCAGTTGGTTGCTTCCTAATTAGAGCAGCTAAATGCCTCTCATGGGGTGATTGAGGGACTGTGAGAGTTGTCAATCTAAGAAAAACTTTTTTAGATGATGGGGGGGGGGTTTCTTCCTCTTGTACTCTCACATTAATATTTCCCATGTAGGAGAGGGTGAGTTAATCTTTCTGGCTGTAGACCAAAGCATAGATGCTCAGGTTATCAGTTGAACAGAGATGAACAAGCAACAAAGACAACAAAGGAGGGAGTTATTAATATATTATGGAAGAAATCAGGGAATTTTGGCAGAGAGGGTTGGCTTAGTAGAATGCAAGAAATCATTAGAGGCTGCATCAGATAATCTGTGAATAATCAAAAAGTCAAAAGTCAAGCCCACAAATGTGGAGGACCAACTGTAGTTAAATTAGCCTCAGCTCATCAAAAGTGGTGATTTTTCTTATTTCAAGTTTTTTGGTCTCAGTGTGTAAGAGTCTATAGCTCTGCCTGAATATTATACAGATCAAGGTGAGCAAATCAGAGGTGATAAAATGGATTGTATCACTTGATACTAGGTGGTAGATTACATCTTGCATTGTAGTAGTAGTTCAGTAGTTGGATTGTATCTTGGAAGATCCAGGTTCAAATCCCTACTGAGCCATGAAACTCAGAGTGTGGATTTGGGCCAGTCACAAGGTCTCAGCCTGACCTATCTTTCAGGATTGTTGGGAGGATAAAAGTAATAATAATAATAATAATAATATTGATTTCTATGCCGCCCAATCACTGGGAATCTGGGCGGCTTATAACAGAGGGGATAATAGATGGTTAGCAGTGAGGAAAGCTGCCATATGGTATTCTTCCATGCAAAGTGATGGTGGTGGTGGTGGTGGTTTACATGGGGAAACATTCCAAATTGATTCTCTTTCTTGTTGTATTTTTAAGTGGTACATTTTCACTCTCCCAGTTCATCCTTTGGCAAGTGCACACCAGCTGAGTGTATATGCTACAATAAAACTATTAAGTGCTGCTCACCTGAATTATGTACGTTCTTTCTTTTTAATTGCACAATACCAATCTATTAAAATTCTAAAGAATTTGTATTGTGACCATTTGATCCTGAGTGGATGCAAATAGGTAGTGTTTGGCCACAGTACATGGCTGCCATCTAAGACTGCAGAAGGGTGATCAGAATGTCAAGTAAATGGTTGCACTTGTTCTTCTTTGAGTTTCTTGCATGGTACCTTGTGCTCTGTGTGACAGATGAAGCTGTGGATACAGCTAAAAGTCTGCACGAAGGTAAGTTATATGTGTAAAGCTTTCTTTGCTGTGTCTTTGGGAACATGACCATTTAATTGTATATAGTCTTCTTTTAATTAGTTTAGACCTTTGAAAGCTTTTTTATGTAAGGAATCCAACTTTGGTTTTGGTCTAATTATCTAGCAGGCTGCTTATTTGCATCATTGTGGATGTATCTAGTATGTTCTGTTGCCTTGTGTACTTAGAATACATACCTTATCCTTTAGTACAGGATGAGAAAACAGTGGCACTTGGGCCACATGTGCCCCCAAGACTATTTTGAGGCCCCTAGGGGCCCTTGCAAGAAAAATACTTAGAAGAACAGAAGTAGGGAACAGTTTGGTTGTTTTTCCTCTTCCTCCATATGTAGCAGTTTTAGTATTTTTTTTTCACAAAACAAAAGTCTGTCCTGAGACTAAAGCATCTGGGGGTGGAGAGTTTAAAACATGGCAAAATGATCCCATGTCCCATAGAGGAAGCAGGGTGGAGAGTAATATTTTGATTTTTTTTAAAAAATTGTTTGGCAACAGATTGTGGCCCTTTGGAGTCCAATGAGGGGCCTACATATACTCTAGACTTCATGTTTCTGTAACCACTTCTCTGCTTTTCTTTTGTTGCGGTTTTATTTCCTTAGAAGATTCTGACCCAGAATAATGGTTCCTTTTGTGCATTTGTGATACCCTTTCTGCTTACTCATTATCACCTCCTGCGTCTGTGATCTCTGTATGCTGTAATAGAACCAATCACCCTGAATGGCAAAACAAGACTGTCTAGTTCAGGGGTAGGCAACCCTTTTGAGCTGGGGGCCGGGTTGCTGTCCCTCAGACAACTGGGGGGCCGAAGCCAAAAAATAAATAATTAAAATAATTTTTAAAAAATTAAATAAATAAATAAACTGGGACAAATGTAGGACAAAATTTTCAAATGGAGGGCACTTTTTAAATAAAAAATGGAGGACACACGAAAAAATTTGCTGATTTTTTAAAAATGTTAAGATAAATGCATGTTTCTGAGGCTTCTATAGACAATTGCCCCACCATGCTCCTCGCGTGAGACGCCAAAGGCCCCGGCGGCAATCGGCGGCAGGACCGGGCTGGGGCCAGTCCCAAGGCCACGCCGGGCTGCATCCGGCCCGCGGGCCGCAGGTTGCCTACCCCTGGTCTAGTTGCTCTGCAGCCTATAGAAACTATTTCCTTTTCCTTAATGCTCCCCTGTTAATGTTGAGAATGTGCTGAAAGAGCAGCCTGTGACAGTGGGTGGGGATGTGAGAGAAAAATACTTTTTAAGGTACCGTAAACAGGTAACAGGTTTGGGGAACTGCTGATGGCACCTTGAATAAGCTGCTGCAGAAGAGATAAAGTCATGACTTCCAGGCAACTTTATTTCTTTGTGCAATTTGTATTTTCATTCTGTTTCAAAAACTGTATATACATGTGGCCTTGAGAAATGCTCTATAGACTAGTGTTGACAGTTTCCTTATAATTATTACTATTTGTTGGTAGTCTCCCATCCAAGTACTAACCAGAGCTTCTAAGATCAGAGAGGATCTGGTGCCTTTAGTGTATTTAGGCTTTTATTACATGTTAAATTACTGTTACAAATCTAATGGGTGTTCCCAAGAGCAGTAGCAAATAAAAGGACCATGAAGTATGGATGAAATAATAAGATGTCACTGGCATGGAATGGTGCAGTAGCCCTGCTTCATGAGAGGAAGAGAAATAAGCCAATACAATGTTGTTATATTCTGAAAGACTTCTATTGTTTTCTAGTAGTCAATAAATAGCTGTCGGAATAAATAGCTGACTCAATACTATCAGAAATCAAGAGAAGACATCGGGGCACTATAATGTGGTACTTCTTGCTTGAGACTTCTTTTCTGTGCCTAGTGTGTTGACTGTCAAATGACTTTTAATGTGTTAATCACTATTTCCTGTTCTAAAATTCTGGTCAGAATTAAGGGTTGATAGTAGGGCTAAAAGATTTATTTCTTGACATATGGAGCAGCAGCATTATCCTAGTGGATAATGCATATGCTTCCCATCTCCTAGTACAATTCTGATTCCAAGATATGTTGCAAAAAACTCACCTTACTGAATTTTATTCAATCCCATTATAAGAATACTGAGCACAGATATTCCCATACTCTTCAGTATACACCGCACAGAGATGAAAGTGACCAAATCTCTCCTTGACTAGCATGTATCATTGTGGTTCTCCTGATAGCTGTCTCAGCTCTGAGCTGGACATATAATAGTGTAGAAAAATAAGATTATAGCATTAACCATGCATCCCATGCCACCCCTTCTATTATTGATGTAATTACTCTAATTTAGATACCATACTCTATCTTAAATCTAGCTCAAAAGCCATCTTAGCTAAAGCAGTAGACTTCCAAAGAGAAATAGTACTTGTTAAAACTCTACAAGGAGAAGCTGTTTTAAAACAGGAAAAACCAATTCAGTAAATGCCATTTGGCTTTCTGAAAGGGGTTCTGCTTGGCATATTGGGATGTATGTGATCTTTAGGGGAGCATTTTCCTGTACTTCCAATAGTTAAGGGTTTTTTTGGGGGTGATAGAAATGATAATACTATAAAGCCCCTAATAAGGTGCTTAAAGGCTTAGCCAAAAGAAGTAGTTACTCTGTCTTCATAATATGATGCTTCTCCTTTCTTGCAGCCTCTGTTAGCACCTTTTGACATGAATGGGCAGTTCACACCTCAGAGCTATTCTTCCAGGCTCTCTGCAAGCTCAGGCAGACATCGCTGCATTGGTTGCACTTTGGTCACGTTCTTGAAGGTTTTCTTCACAAGTCTAGAGACTTCTTAATATGAAAGCTGAGACTCTGGCGAGCAATTGAAAGGCCTGCCCCCACCACCCAGCATCCTAGTCTTTTGTTCCCCCTGCACCCTCATACTGTGGGGAGACGCTGCTCTAGGGGGAGACACTGAGTTACCCTTGATCACTTCTAGCAGCAGGTACAGTGGCAGTTTTGGCGAAGGCTGTTGAGCTGCTTGGTGACAGAATTTGTGCTGTATGCAGTTGCCGAAGCCCTGAGTGGAGGTCTGAGGTCTCAAAGGAGAGAGGTAGGTGAGACAGAGACCCTTCCCCCCACTCAGATGATACATCTAGCTGGTAAGAGAACCTTGTTTAGCCTGGATGGCAAGAGAGGAGTCACCCTTGGCTGAATGGAGGTCCCTCCCTTGCAGCATGGTGTGGTCAGTGCAGAGATGTTCTCCTTTGCAAGGGGGCATCTCTGTGACACACAGCTGCATAAAGCATGTGGGCATATGAATAAGCTGCTGCATTCATCCAGTGCCACCTGCCATTCTAGGGACTATGACCCATCCTTAAAGGAGCAGTGGGAGTCAGGTCACTGCAGCCAGCATTCCAGAGGGCTGAGATGAGGTGAACAGAGGGTAACTGTTGTGCAGAGCAGCTGATACCCTCTACACAGAGTGGAGTCTTCTCCAAATCCCCAAGGAATTAGTGTTTTTCTTGGTCAGGAAGGGGGATCCCATGCACAAGTGCTTGGTCTCACCTTCCTCCTCCTCAGATACAGGAGCTGTTCACAAGCTGAAGGTGGTTTCCCACTGCCACGTGGCTGGTTGGTACAGCTTTTGACTGTGAAATATACCATGTTATCTTCCAGGACTCACAACAACCTGTATACACCAGAGATAGTGGCTAAATTGGGAGAAAACTTTGCAAAAGCCTTAGACATGCTGGAAGTGGAAAAGAATGCCATTTTAGGTAAGTACTCATTTCTATTCATATTACTTTAGCAATCATGTGATGTTTTAATCTTTACAGTTGATGCAACCTTTTAATAACTGACAAGAATATGCATTTATGTTATTCATGTCAGAGGAGAACAAATTTGTCCAAGCTTTGATCAACTCTTTAATACCTGTTCTTCTGTACAGTTACTGCCCACAATTGAGGCACTGGAAGTCAAGATGAGTTCGATGGAGATGTTTGCTGCTTCTTTTTCCTTTAATGATTCCACCCCAAGCATCTTACAAGGGTGATCTCTTTCAGAAATATCAGCTAAACCTCCCTCATGTAATCATAGTTAGCTCAACTTTCTGATTAGTACTCCAGCTCAGCCTTGTCTGTTAGTAAAATAACTTAGTAGGAAAGATCATCCACATCCTTCAGCACCTGAGCTGTATAAAATGCATCAGGAATAAGGATTTTGGGGCTCAGCTAGTCAGTTTTAGGTCCCAGAAAAAACTTTGTTCTAACAGGAAACGTTGGGGGGAAAGCTCAGAGAGGGCCAAAAATGTGAAGACGTGCCCCCGGAGCATTTGAGGGCAATTTTTTTTTTTTTAATGAGTGGTGCAACCCTCCAAAGTCCCTTCAGGGGCCAATGGAATTTTTAACCTCCCAATTATTGCCAGACCCTGGAACAGTACTATACACTTAAGCAGGGCTGAAGAACCTGAGGACCTCTGTATGCTGAGGAATCATTACTCCTGCAATTTTTCATAATTGGCCAGCCTTGTAGAACTGATGGAAAGTGGTATCTGGCCACAGTTGAAGGATCTCTAGTTCTTCAGTCCTACTCACTTTCCCCCCACTAACAGCACTTTCCCCCCCTCTCCTGCCTTTTAGCTTTTAAAAATAGCAGTATCTGTGTTCCAGGATAGAGCTTCTCATACTGTCTTATCTCAAGTCACAGACTCACAGGTGTTATTATTGTTGTTTTCTCCAGTGTGCCAAGTACTGGGACCATGTGTGTGTCATATCTTGATATTCACACAGGTTCTTGCAAATTTGCCACAGACCAGCAGCCACTGGATCAAGGACCAGCTTTGGATAGCACTGGTCTAGGACGGTTTTCTCCTACCTAGTGCCTTCCAGATATTGTGGAATTCAGCCTCCAGATAGCTCAACCAACATTACTATAGGTCGGCAGTTCTAGTCTCAGGAGGACACCAGGTTGGAAGAGTATGATGTAAATCAGACTATCCTGAGTGGCTATTTGTTTTTTGTGGTCCATGGACGTATCCAAACAGTTTCATTATAAGATTCCCAGTAATGACTGGCTCACCTATTAACTGATTGTTTGCCTCCAGAAGTGAGTCTCTTCACTGATAGCATTTCTTCTTCTTAGGCCTTCCTCAGCCTCTGCTAGAACTTTATGACTCTCCTGTTTACAAAACAGTGGTGGAAAGGATGCAGGGTTTTTTCTGTACCCTGTATGACAACTGGTAAGAATTTCAGTGATTTCCCATATAATTACAATACACTGCAGCTACCCTAATAGCCAGGAGACATTTAAAAAAAACTCCCGGGATATGCAAAAAACAGAGAAATTAACAGAGAATCAGTTTTCATATCCTTTCACTACTACAGTCTTGGAGTAGTGGGATTCTTTTTCATGAAAGCCTGCTGCATTAGCTAAGCTTGAAGAGATGTCAGTTCTAAATTCTTCCTTGATCAGGCGTTCTGATGTTTTAAAAATATATTCAAGTTGCTGCCATTAATGTGTGTATATACAATGGGTATATATTTAGAATTAGTTGCTTCTCAGTGGTGAGATGAAATAACAAATTCCTGTTTGTAGGTTATAATTCAAAGAGGGAAAAAACATACCTTGCTGGCAAGAGGAAATACTTCTTCAGAGTGGATACATTTGCTTTTGTAAAATGTGCTGATGGCCACCTACCTGGGTGGCTTTAATTGCAGTTTGATAAATTCATGAAAGACTAATAGGCCGTGAAGTCATTATAGCTATATTTTGTCTTCTAGTACTAGAAGTAGCATACCTTCGTATGCTTGCTAATGGGAATAAAAAATGAGAGGATGCTATTAACCTCATATATTATGCTATTCTCATATGTATCTAGTTGTCCACTATAGGAATGGGATCCTAAACTAGAAAGGCCCTTCATTTGGTCCAGCCAGGCTATTCTGATTATTTATATTTAGTTCATACAGTCGACCCTCTACATTCATGAGGGTGGGGGGGTGCAAGACCCCCATGAAAGTGGGAAAACTGTGAATACAATCACTGCCACCAGCCCCCTCTTGATTCCTTAGGCTTCTGTATGAATGTGCACAGAGCAGCCATCATTGCCCTCACCCTCCTCCCAAAGCCCTTCATGTTCAGAAAGAAGGAGAACCAATGATGGTCACTGTTGCCACCAACCCTCTCCCGAAGCTCGAGACTGGTCTCTTGGCGGCAGCAACAATGATACCTGGGGCTCCTCCATCTCAAAGACCAAAGCTGTGCTGTGCATCTTCATGTACAGAGGCAGTATAAACAGTTATGAAATACTGAGGACAAATGTGAGATAGCTTATAGTGTCATATCATGCTTGTCAACTTTCAGAGATATTTGACTAATTGTTGGAGACAGATGACTAAGCTGGGTGGACTTGGTCTGATCCAACATAGCAGTTCTTCTTTGCTTAAAATAAGAAGTGAACACACTCATTCCTCTACAGCAGAATATCTGCCAGCTTTCATATGAATTGTTTAATTTGTTCAGTCTAGACCAGTAGTTCTCAACCTTCCTAATGCCGCGACCCTTTAATACAGTTCCTCATGTTATGGTGAACCCCAACTATAAAAGGAGCATTGTCTCAGTTCCTAAGACCAATGGAAATATGTGTTTTCCGATGGTCTAAGGTGACCCTGTGAAAGGGTCATTCGACCCCAAAGGTATCACGACCCACAGGTTGAGAACCACTGGTCTAGACTATGCATTTTGAATTGCAGTTTCCATATTCTGGGGAGTGCTGGCTCATCAATGCAGCAAGATTTTTACAGTGTTGAGGGTCTAGCAGCTCTGCTACTCAACTCTGCCTTTGTCAATCTTGACAATATTCCTGACTACAGACTGCGTCCTATGCTTCGTATCCTTTGTCTACTATTTACTGGTAGGTGATTCTTCTAAAATTGTTTTGGCTTTCTCACAGTGCCTTATCAATCAAAGAAACAAGGAGAGTGTCTGGTTAACACAGGCGGGGTACAGACCACCAGAAAGAGGCGGCCGGGAGCCGCCTCTTTCCCGTGTAGCCATGTCCCAGCAACCAAATTGCATGGCGCAGCTACGCGGAAAGCAAAGGAGTGCTAAAAAGCAGTTCCTTTTAGCGCCACCACAAACTGCCTGCGGCGACGCGAGCATATCACTGCTGTGTGGGTCCATCTGGACCCCATGCAGCAGTGATGTCATTGCTACGCACGCCGTATATACAGTGCTGTGCAGCGATGACGTCCTGGTGACATGCTATGGTTGCGGGGCATCTGGAAACGGCACCCTGAGGCAACCCTAGTATGTCACCAGGACGTGCTAAAGGGCCCGTCTGTCCAGGGCCACAGATACTTTTGTAACTGACAATGTATATCATGAATTATGGACTACTCAGAGAAATAAGAGGAAAGTATCATTTTCAGAGTTACAAGAGAGAGTAAGGAACAAATATTTCTGCTAGCATTTCACAGCAATCTCAGTGGGAAAAGCTCAATCCTTCAAAGTGCTGGATGTGATCTATAATGCCTTATGTCAGGGGTAGGCAGCCTGCGGCCCGCGTTCCAGATGCGGCCCGGCAAAGCCTTGGGACCGGCCCCAGCCCGGTTCTGCCACCAATTGCTGCCGGGGCCTTTGGCCTCTTGTGCGCAGGGGCAATTGTCTATAGAAGCCTCAGAAACATGCATTTATATTAACATTTTTTTAAAAAATCAGCAATTTTTTTCGCGTGTCCTCCACTTTTTTAAAAAAAGTGTCCAACATTTGAAAATTTTGTCCTACATTTGTCCCAGTTTATTTCTTTATTTAAATTTTTAAAAAATCATTTAATTATTTATTTTTTGGCTTCGGCCCCCTAGTTGTCTGAGGGAAAGCAACCCGGCCCCCGGCTCAAAAAGGTTGCCTACCCCTTCCTTATGTGATCTATAATGCCTGATCCACCATAGCAGTTCTTCTTTGCATAAATTGAGAAGTGAACACACACTTCCTTCTACTGCAGAGCATCTTCCAGTTTAAAAGATTATCTCAGTGGCCCTATTCTCCCTAAGCCGCTCTGATAGCCTTTTGGCTGAAGAGTATAAACAATTATTATTATTATTATTACTGTATTATTATTATTATTATTATTATTATAATGTTCCCAGACTTTGAGATCTTCAGAGAAGGCTTGGATTACAATCAACACATTTTCTGTCCAGATTAGATTTCTGGCCTTGTGAATTTTGCCTGTAACAGTGGTGTTATGAGGACAAAACTTAGATTTAGGAGCTAGCATGGGGGAGAGAGAGAGAGAAGTTGAAAACATTGTTTCTACAGTTGCTTGTATGTCCCCTGCTCTGAAATTTCTGGTAGTCAAGTTGCTCTGCTGGCTTTTTAAAAGAAACTATTAAAGGAGCACTGTGTGCCAAACATAAAGAGTTACACCTTTTGGCTGGTTGATTTAATGATTTGCAATGAGGAAATGGTGAGGCTGATATGTGCTGTGTAATTTCTTTAACTAGTTCCACACAGGTATATTTGTGAAACCCTTGGTCCTCTCCTGTCCATCTGAACACTATGAGTCTCTTATCTGTCCTATACTTGGACCACTCTTCACCTACTTACAAATGGTAAAAAAATTGAGAGGGTGGTGGTGGAAGGGAGGCTGAAAGATCTCTATCATTAACTGTCAAGATAACAGAACAATTAAGCCAGGATTTTATTTATTTTTTACCAAATCATTCATCTTGAGTTAAAAGCAGTAAACTTGCTATGGACATGCCTAAACATTTCCTGGTAAGGATCCCTCTGCTACAGATTGGCCACTATATTTTGTATATACTGTAGTTTGCAAAACTTATGACCCTGAAGCATGTGTGTGAAGGAAAGAAAGGAAATAAGTGTACTCAGTGACTAGTATCTTCATACGCCAGGTGTACTTAATTGGTAAAGACCTTCATAGTCCTGCCGAATCATTCATGATGCAGCCAGCAGAAGGAACCTGCAAACCCTTCACATAACGTGATGGAGTGAAGGAACTATGCCATATCACCTCCTTACATCTGTTCCTATTTAGACAGAATTGGTACACCCTCTTTATAATTTATAATTTCATCTATGTTATGATGCTGCTGCTGTTTTTCTTTCTTTCAGAGGCTGTCCCAGAAATGGCAGGTTATCAGCCAGAGAAGTTTGCTTTGGTAAGTATGATGGCTTAAACAAGATGAAGGGGACTGCTGCTGCTGTACTATTATTTGTTATAGTAATAGTAATAGCAGCAACAGCTGTTCTGTTGTTGTTGTTTGGTAATAATTTATCTTGCACCTTTCCCCCACAACTGAATCTCAGCAAATAAAACAAGTATAGTACTGTATACATGAAAATGCAAGGTGTTATAAACTTCAACTTGCTGTTTGCCCATTACCTCCTATATGAAGAAACTCATGAAGTTCTGAAGCAGCATCAGCAACACAGTAACACTTTCTAGGGGGTTACCCATCCAGGATAAAAGAGGCAAATTAAAACGCTTTCACCTGGTACTCAAGAAGTAAGACATTAAGCCACCTTCTTGAGGAGAGCATTCCAGAAACAGTGCCACAGTCTAAAAGGTCCTTTCCCCAGTCATGTCCTACCTAATTTCTGTAGGCAGGGACATTTGATGAAAGAAGAGCCTTAAGAAACTATCTTAACTGTCAGGCAGATTAATTTGAGTGCAAGTAGTCCTTTTAGCTTTTTTGTGGGGTTTTCAGGCTGTGTGGCCTTGTTCTAGAAGAGTTTTAGCTACTAGGATTGCAAGTCGTTCAGGTCTTCAAAGATTAGGAGCAACACATTGAATTGTTCTTGAAAAAGGCCAGAAGCCAACTGTTGTCTTATTTGGTCCCAGTCAACAGCCTAGCAACTATATTTTGGTACAGTATTGATCCTGAACACTGCAGTCCTATTCAGAACAGGCTGAAAATTACTGCACAGATCAAACTACTACTGACATTACCTCTTTCCATTTAGCATCATGTGCTTCTTAGATATACACTGGTACAGTATGCTTAAATTTATCTCCATATTAATCAGCAGTGATGAGGACACAGCAGAGGACAACCCAGAGTCCCAAGAGATGTTGGAGGAGCAGTTGGTTAGGCTGCTCACCCGAGAAGTCATGGATTTGATTGGTGAGTTGGCATGAAAACCTTTGGATCATCTGTGTGTCCCTGGATAGAAATGTCACTAGGATGATGCTAATACTGACACTGTAGGATCATAGTGCTTTGTGGGGCATAACTATACTTTTGGTGCTTTTAACCTTGTTTTTCATGTTTCAGAAATATTTTCTATCATAGTGCCCAAATTATTAGGATAACTTTAGGTATAAATGCCACCTAAATTAATTTCAGGTAGTGTTTGTCAGAAGCTTATGATTTCAGAGATAAGCAGATTGTCAATGGCAGATAAGATTCCCCAAATGTCTCATAATAAAAGAGTGTGGAGTTTGGCGCGTTACAGACCGCCCCTTAGGGGCGGCTTGTAGGCGCACCTTTCCCTGCCGGATCGGGGCCTCAGTGGCCAGAGCGGCAGCCGCTGAGGCCCCAATCCGCCACTTTCCAGGCTGTGGGGAGGCGGCAAAAGGCCCCTTCCCCGCAGCCTGGAAAGGGGTGTCCTTGGGGCTTCAAGCCCCAAGGACACCCCGCCACGGCGGGGAGAAGGAGAAAGGGGCCGTTTGGCCCCTTTCTCCTTTGGTCTGCTGGGCGCCAGCTGTCTGAAGGCTGCGCCCAGCGGACCAAACCAGGAAGGAGCTCCGAAACGGAGCTCCTTCCGGGGTCGCGGAAAGGGCGCCCTAGGCGCCCTGCCTCGACCCCAATACGTCACAACCGCGCCGCCTCATTTGGAGGCGGCGCAGTCGTCACGTATTGATGGCGGCGGCCGTGTGGAACGGCCGCCACCATTTTGTGCGCACGGAGCGCGCGCTAGGGTTAGGACGGTGCGGAAGCACCGCCCCCTCTTAACCCTAGTACATGCTCTGCGCGTACTTTTTAGCCCGTCTGTAACGGGCCTATGTTCTGTAGCACATTCTCCATGCACATATGGAGAATGCAAGGCCAGACAATCTTGGAGGCAGCCATTGAGATATAAGCACATGTGTAAAATGCAGTTCAGGGACCTCTGAAATTCTGCAACAGATACATGGAGATTCCTTAGCTGACAAATTGAACGACTTCTCAAAGAGTACATTGTTAGAAAACCATAGGCCTAAATAACTGCCAGTGTTGTCAAAATGTGATCTTGGTCTTTACCACCTGGTTTCTGAGCCCTAACCACATAAACGAGCAATATCCTCAGTTTCTACAGTTTCCAACATGTTTCAGATCTGAACCTTGCCATCCTGATGGTTCTCGAGTTGTCTTAGAAGGAATAATAATATACCATTTGAAACTGTTTTGCACAAATGTGAACATCATTCATGGGTTATCATGGAGGAACAATCCATTGATTGGGTTATTCCCTTGTGTACCAGCTGTAACAGCTCACTTATAAACATTAAGCCCCTTCTTTCTCTGTCAGTTTTTATGATCCTGCCATACCAACCAGACATGTTTGCCCTTCACTGTCAAATATAAAAGGAAATAGTAAGGAGATTGCAGCTTTGTTAGGATAAAAATGGAGAATAGAAATATAGACATAAAGACGGTATTGCAAGGGAAAACAAACAGTAAGTATCAAGACAAAATCCCCTTGATGGCAGAACAGTTTATAAGGGGACAAGAAAAAATGAGAAAAAATGCCCCTCAGTTGGCTGCCATCCCGTCTCTGAGGAGGAGATGATATTTATTACATCAAGTAGAGCTGGCATGCAAGAGAGTCGCTGCAGAGAAAGTTAAAAAGCAGAAATCCAAGGCTAAAGAGGCACAGCCTGTGATAATTAGAAAGCAAAAAGACAAACAAAGATAAGCCAAAACTTGAGTCAAAAACAGAATATCAGGTCAGAAAAAAACGGTAACAGTAGCAGCCAAAACTCTAAAGGTTGGTTCCACCTGTCATCTTGCAAAACAGGATTCAGAAGTGATGGGAGGGGCTGCTTCAGAATAGAGCTCCTCTGTACGGGTATGCTCGGTATCTTCTGTAGCAGCTTGGGATATGGTGCATGACCAAGACAGAGAGGATACTCAGCAGGCTCACACTGAAGATGCACAGCAGGTGCTTTTACAGAGCATGCCATGGGAGTTTATGGACTACTTAATGAAAATGTTTAAGGACGTGCCTACTCAAGCTACTTCTGTAGGGCAGCAAAGGCAGAGTCAGACATAGGGGAGCACAAATACTGAAGGCCACACAAAGGACTGAACTTAATGGAAGATCAGGAAGTTCAGCAATGTACAGTGGAGCCTCGATATCCAGGGGCTTGCCACCAGCAGATTTAGGCCTTTGTGGATGGCAAACCCCATTGTCCTCATTGGCGGCACACACATCACATTGCCAATAGGGACAGCAGGATTTGAGAGCCTGCATTTTTTCGTATCCACGGTGGGGTCCGGAACTGATCCCTTGCGGATACCAAGGCCTAAGTGTAATGTGAAGGAACAGAAAATACAGTGAATTTTTTTTAAAAAAAGGATTTAACCTATTTACGTGAAATAATAAGATTAGGTGATCTTCTATGCCAACAATGTGCGGTTTGATATCAAGAGGGATAACAGTTGGATTTGATTTATCGGGGGATTCCCCATATCCTAAGGGGAATGTTCTATTTGTTTGCAGGCATTCACCAATTCCTCACTATCAGAGTGGAAATAACTATTTGATCCTAGCAAACCTTCATCTTCCACAATTTAAGTTGCTAGGTCTGTTACGTGTGCATGGACTTCGTTGGAAGATTCCAATGAAGATTCCAAAGATTCCAGCTTTCTCCAAGGAGATTCTGTTGACCAACCATGTGTTTTTTGCTCAACAGAGGATAAACATTCATTTAACTCACTGGGTTCGCAAGGAGCAGCCATATAGGGGGGGAAAGTTGAGATTTTTGTTTGAACTATCTTCCTCTTTCTCGGTGGTAAATCAAACACAGGTGGAGAAGAAATTGCCAATTCTTTACAGGCTTTCCTTGTGAGGATCATGTTTCCAACAGGAGACATAGCTGGATGAAGGAAGGCAAGACTCTGTGGCTGACTTGGCCCTGATGTTGGGAGGCAAAGAGTCAGCTTCCCCAGCACAGCATCCCTCAGCAGGTCCTCCTGGGATGGGGGGAAGCTTTGAATCCTTATCAGCTTTGGCCACACCCCTCTGGCTGCAGCTGCTCCGTTGCTGGTGTTGAGAAGGAAAGAGTCAGCTTCCCCAGCACAGTGTCCCTCAGCCCATGAAATAATAAGAGAAATTGTATGTAATGAATTTAGTGCATCAACTCCTATTAAAAAAGAGCAGTGCAATGAAAAATGGGCAGACAAATGAACTTAAAACCACAAACAATAAAAGAATGTAATGAATTGGAAAGTACAAGGCAAATGAATTCAAACCCACATGAAAAAACAAGTAAAAGTGGATTTAAATAAGGTGTGGCAAGAAATAATAAAATGCATGACAAACAAACAACACAATGGAATAGAACAACAAGATGAAAGAGGAGTTTACCATACAGTAGACCATACAGTAGTATGGTCTACATGGATACCTATTCTACGACAAAATTAAAGTTAACAAAGAATTTAGTAACCATCTCATAAGGAAAGCAATATATCACGTGTGGAAGAAATTAAAAGAGAGATGGGTTACCAAAATTCCCTTATGGGTATCCATAAACAAAGCTTTTTTTTAGGAATGAAAAATTGGTATGCAGGAAATGGCTAACATATGAAGATTTAACTAAATTGGAAAATAATCAAAGGAAATTAAAATCAGAAGAAGAATTATACGAAGCAGGATACAATTGCAATTTGTTTACGTATAGAAGATTAAAAGAAAGATATAGTCAAGACACGAAACTTAATGGAATAGGGAAGGGCGAGACAGAATTTGAAAAGATCATTGCACAAGAAGGACCACGAGAAATTTCTAAAATCTATCAATTACTTCTAAAACAAGGATTAGAACAAGAAAGTATAAAAACTTGCATGGTTAAGTGGGCACAAGACTTTGGCCAGAATATTCAATTGGAACAATGGGAAAAAAATTGGGAAAAGAGAATCAGATATACTAAAAATTACGCAATCCAAGATAATTTGATTAAAATGCAATTCAGATGGTATCTAACTCTGGAGATAATTTCTAAGATGTCACATAATACCCAAAATAGATGCTGGAAGTGTAAAGAGGAATTAGGAAATATGATTCATTGTTGGTGGAAATGCAAAAAAATTAATAAATTTTGGATGGAAGTACACCAAAAGATACAAGAGGTTCTCAAAATTAGTACAAATAAAGGCCCCAAAATATTCTTGTTAAATATGATTGAAAATGAAGATTTAGAAAGGAAACATGGGAAACTCCTGTTTTACATGATTAGTGCAGCTAGACTGTTGCTGGCATCAATGTGGAAATCCGAGAAGGTTCCAGATATAGAAAAATGGACACTAAAGATGTATGATTACATGGAGATAGATAAGCTAACCTGTTTCATAAATAAAAGATTGGTAAATAAATTTAAGAAAGATTGGGAACCCTGGATATGTTATCTGAAAGAAAATGAAGGTGCATATACAGGTATTATTTTCAATTAATTTTTAGCTTACAATACCAATTTCACTTGTGATCAGGGGGAAATATGTAAATATGTGATATAAAAATTAAATAGAAAGTGACATTGTTAAAAACTGAATAGAATAGAAAGTGACAATATATGTAATTAGATAGACACGGCTCTGACAGAATTGAGGAAGGTTTTGGGAGAGGGAGAATTATCAAAGTAAATGGAAGTAATACTATACACGTAATTAATGTATTTTACTATGTGAAATTATAGATAGATAGATAGATAGATAGATAGATAGATAGATAGAGATAGAGATGAAAGAGGAGGTTCAGATAACACAAAAACAAAAATATACACAGAGGAGGAAGACAAACCAAGAAAGAGTTTTTAAAAATTTAAGCCTACAGATGAATTAGAAATGGAGGAAGATCAAGAGTTTTGGCAAGAGGAGATGAGGAATGAAACAGACTAAGACACTGCTTAGGACTCTTTGAAACAGGAAGATGATAAGGACTCAAACAGACTGTTTAAACCAAAAACTTCAAAAATTTATTGAAAGGGGTGTTAAGAACTCCAGGATGCAGCAGGATTTGTGGTACAAGACATTACTGCAGTGGCAGTAGCTAGGCACTCTTTATGGTTACATCATTGGGGGGGCAGACCAGAAATCAAGGAACAATTTAGCTTATGTACCATTTAGGAGTAAATTGTTATTTGGAGAAAGAACCCTAGAGAAAGTTCTTGTAGAAAGTACCCATAAGATATAAGTCATGCCAACTATAAAAAGATGTAAGTTTGCTAAAGGGCCCTTTTGAGGAAGAAGAGTTGGTGGATCAATGGATTACAGATGGTAAAGGTAATAGTAATAAAGGTAATAAAACCTATTATTATTATTATAGTGAAACAGACCAAGAGATCAGTTTTGTAGACAAGGACCGAATTCAAAACAGCAGTAAAACAGAGGAGGTGGAATATTATAGCTTCCTAATCAATTATGAAAAGAATCAGAGCCAACAACATGAATAACATAATTAGGAGCACAGATATATACCAGATATATCTGGCCCTATTAGAAGAGAGAAAGAGCAAATTGAGGGATGTCAAAAGGTTATTACTGTCTGTAAGGACAATGGATGTCATGAAGTTGCTCAAGATCATGGTGTTACTGATATTGTCCATTCAGATAGTACTTTGGGGAAGATTTCATTGTAGGAGTTTGCAGGCATCAACAGGCCATAAGGGGGGGAAAATCAACTGATAAGGCTAATGAAATGGTGGCTAAAAGATGACAAGTGAGTGCAACTAATAGTCCCAGAATATGTAAGAGTGATAACAGATGTGAGCCTATCTGGATTGGGGGGGGGTGTCACTCTCAAGGGTTAACAGAGGGACTGTAATCTACAGAAACACAACATTAATTATTTAGAACTGAAAGTGATGAGGTTGGCTCTGACCAGTTTCGCAAAAAAAAACCTCAGGGATCTCATGTGCAGTTTTGATTGGACAACATGATAATCAGATTTATATTATCAAATCAGGAAGGTCTGCATTCAAAACCCTTAATAAATAAATGGGAAAGGCTGTTCAGCTGGTCAGAAAAACACTTCCAGTTGATAACTGCAGTGCATCTGAAGGGACGTTGCAGTGTCCATGCACAGTACCTGAGTCAATGCAAGTTACATCCAGGAGAATGGGCTTTGTGTTGTGCAGTATTCCAATGTCTCCAAAGGAGATGAAATCCATTCTAAGTGGATTTGTTTTCCCCACCACAGAACACCAAGAAGGTAATTTTGAATAGATGGAGGCAAAGGTACAGTAGCACACGCATTGACAGTACCATGGCCGAAAGGCTGTCATCATGCATTTCCATTCCAAATGATACAGAAAGTACTGTTAAAGATACAGTGAGAAAGAGAAACAATGGTTTTGATGGCACCTTATTGGTCATGACGGCCATGGTTTGCTCTTCATATGCAATCAGTAAGTCTATCATGGAGGTTGCCGAGGCTACCAGATCTGCTGAGTCAAGGGCCAATTCATCATTCAAATCTGGATTGGCTGAGTTTGACAGCCTGGAAATTGAAAGGTCAAATTTGATGTTGAAAGATTACTTGAAGGAGGTGATTGATACCACCTTAGCCTCGTGCAGAGACTCAACAGTATATTCGATGACATGAAAAACATTTGCAAGGAGGCATACCATTTAAGTATTGAAGACAAAGTAACAATCAAACATGTTTTGCAGTTCTTGCAAAATAGGTTGAGGAAAAGGGCTTTAGGCCTAATAGGTTAAAAAGGCAGCTGTCAGCTTTGTCAGTAGCCTTACAGTTTGAAAGGATTCCTTTGTCAGGTCATACACGTGTAAAAAGATTTGTGAGAGGGGCTACTATTACTATCGTTCCCTATGCAGCCCAGGTTTCCAAGTTGGGATTTAACCTTAGTTCTCTGTAAGTTGACAAAAGGGCTCTATAGACCACCCCTTTTTTTTGCACCAAATCGGGGCCGTGGCAACTACGTGTTGCAGCCCTAATCTAGCTTTTTGAGGGCACAGAAAGCAGCACACGGCATCATGGCACCTTGGGGGGCGAAGTTGGGGTGTGTGTCCTGAGGATGCTACATCCCGACTCCACCCCCATGCCAGCCTTAATGGCCAGTGTGCATAGGGCCAAATACACCATTTGAGTGTCTTTGCAGATGATAATGTTCAAAGTTGTTTTTTTGATGGCTATCATATCAGTAAGAAGTGTCAGAGTTGGCCACATTATCTGTTAATCCAAATTTATGTACGTTTGAGAAGGATAGGCTAGAGCTGATAGTAGAACCAACCTTTCTACCAAAGTGTATATCCCGAATGGTGACTCCGCAGGTGGTTTATCAACCTAATTTCTGTCCAAATCGAAGCCATCTGGAGGGGAGGCAGTGGCATACGTTGCATGCAAGGAGATCACTTAAGATTTATTTGAAGAGAACTAAATAGTGTAGACACACAGAATCTTTATTTCTGTCATACAGACCGAGAACTTTAGGTCAGAAAGCATTGGAATCATTAATTGGTAGGTTGTTACATGTTTGCATTTTTCTTTGCTTTGACTGGGAGAAGAAGCCACTGCCAAGTAAAGTATGGCTTCACTCCACAAGATCAGTGTCAGCTTATTCAGCCTATGCTGTATCCAGTTCATTTGTGATGCAGCAGGGTGGAAAGAACCATTCACCTATGTGAGACTCCATAAATTAGATTAGTATAGGTCAGCACAGGCAGCTTTCAGCAGGAGTGTGTTGTAATCAATGATAGCCAAATGAATTTCCCACCAAGAAGGAAGGGGCTTAGGTATAGCCCGGTCATTGCGGATTGTTCCTCCATGCCATCCTGTGAATGAGAGGTTGGACTTACCATGATTGTTCATTCCGGGATGGTAGGAGAATTAATCCACAACTGCCCTTAGAAGAAAAGTAGGTATTACTGAGATGAGGAAATAAGTTAGGTAGGGCTAGATAATCAAACTGACAGAGAAGGGAAGGGGATTAATGTTTTAAAGAATTACAGTCAGTCCTCCTTATAGGCAGGCTTGCTCTCCGCAGCTTTAAGCTCACACAGAAGGCAAGCTCTGGCAGAAATAATGGGGCGTGTACTCGCCCTGTGTGCCTCAGTGAGCATGCCCCCCCATTATTTTCTATGGGGCTTGAGCATACGCTCTTTTCCGCATACATGGGGGGGGTGGAACGTATCCCCGCGTATGGGGAGGGTGGACTGTACAACTGAAAAGAAGACGAATTCCTGCCATTACAGTTGGCACATGGGGAATAACTCCATCACAGTGGATTGATCCCCCTGTCACCCCTGAATGAACAATCATGGTAAGTCCAACCTCTCATTCTTCCCCTCCTCCCCTCCAAATTTGTTTAGATTCTTTGCCCCATATAATCCGCCCCACACACTCGGGTCAGCCGGTAAGAATGTATATATTATAATTTTATTTTGTATTGTTGCATTGTTGTATTCTTTTGTCTTGTACACCGCTTTGATCAATGTGGAAAAGCGGTATAGAAATAAATTTTATTATTATTTTATTTTTTATTAAATACATTTCAAGCATTTCTAAGGATGCATTAAGTAATAAAGCACTGAGGGGCATATATGATATCTCATTAAGTTTTCTCATTGAACATTTCATGTGTTCCCCCTTCTGATGTATTTGCAGCTGTCTGCTGTGTCTCAAAGAAAGGTGCAGAGCAGAATAGTGCTGTTGCTGCAGATGGAGATGGTGAGTAAATGGATTAATACGTTCTAGTTGAAATGTTTGACTTCTAGTCAAATTGTACTCATGCACATTGACTGGCCACTCTGCCATGAAAAAATGTGTTTTATATTGCCATTTTACCTGACAGATGAAGAAATGATGTCTGCAGAAGTGACTGTACCATCCAACTCTGAGCTTACTGAACTGGGCAAGTGTTTGATGAAGCAAGAGGTAAGCAAGCTGTGCTTCAGGACTGTGTTCATAATTTGTATCTATATTTCAAAAGAGCAACTAATTGAGTAGAATACAAGTAACCACCAAATATGTGGAATAGGAAAGTTAATATAAACTCTTCAAGTAATGTGTGTCTAGTGATGGAGATAACTTGTTCTCAGTGCTCCTCTCCCTTTGAGGAATATATGTGGTTGCTGTATACTTTAAACTTTTTTAAAAATCAGCTCAGTCTCAGAACAAACACAGGTCAGCAGCAATAGAAGTCTCAGTGACAGCTGTTCAGAAAATAAAGCATACTTCCCCCCCACCTCACCCATTCAAATCATGGAAGGCAAATATTTAGAAAATCCATAAAAGGTTCAAGAGCTCTTGACATACACTTGCATCTTAAACCCTCAAAAATAACCAAGAGCCTGTAAAAAATTAATTTCTCTTAATTAAAACCCTAAAGTTATGCGCTTTGTAAAAACTTTATTTTTCCCCTCTTTTTCAAGATAGGGAACTATTGCACTCAGATAACAATGCTTCCCTTCTAGCAGCAAGTTAGATTTCATATGCAGCTGTATCAGTTGTATCTGCTCTCAGAACTGAGGAAAGTGAAGTGTTCCCATCTCATTCCTCCATGTAAACATCCTTTACAATTAGCTCCAATTTTTTAAAAATGGCACCATTGCAGACTTCTTCAAAAGTTCCCTGCAATATAAGTTTCAGCAGTCAGTTGAGATTAACATTTTTCTCACCATGCACCTTGCCCAAAACAGAAATCTGAACTTTTATTGAATCCACTTAAAGAGGGCTCAACATCATATCTAAGATTCCTTCAGCATGAGGCACATTCTATTTCCCTGATGTACAAATTTTATAGATAATCTTCAAGTGGTCTTCCTTTTCTTTCTCCAGGATGTTTGCACTGCTCTGCTTATTACAGCCTACACATCCCTTTCCTGGAAGGATACTCTGTCCTGCCAAAGAACAACCTCACATCTCTGCTGGCCATTGCTTAAACAGGTACTTCTGTTACAGGACTGAGTGCTGAAGTTCAGTGTGGCTTAGCAGTTGCTTTAGGACAGGGCATTTCTCAAAATGTTTTTTCAAATCTACCTTACCTCTGCGCTAACCAGCATAGCCAGTAGCAAAGAATGCTAGGAGTTGTAGTCCAACATCTAGAGGGCCACTTTTGTCCACCGCCTCTTCTTTAGAGACTTTTTGTTTAGTATGAATGAGTGCTAGAGATCTCTTTTGGAAAGACAAGCAGAAATGTCTTGTCTCAGTGGCATCACTAGGTGGTGTGGCCTGCACCAGCTGACACCCCAGAAGAGAGGTGACACCCTGTTGGGACCTCCTCCTACTGCATGATGAGAGGAGTGCGCCCCTCCTGGCTTCTCTGCAGCAGTGGCAGTCTCTTCCACACCCCTCCCAACCTTGCCACAGCACTACAGCAGCTGAGAGGGCTGAATGTGACCCTTCCACATTCGCTGCCACAGCACCACTCTACTTGTGAAGAGAACGGTGCCATAGCTGCAAAGGAGAGGGCTGAATGCAATCTTGCTGACCTCACTGCTTCAGCAGCAAAGAAAAGGCCTTTTGGCTTCTGGCCCTGGAAGCCCCGCCCTTCCTGCACCAGGTGACACTAGGAGCAGTGATGCTACTATCTTGGCTTATTGACTTGTTTTTATCCTCTTTACTGTAGGGGCTCACAAGGAACTTGATGAACCCTGATGCAGTAATCTGGTTTTTTACAAGCGTATTGAAAGGATTGCAGGTGCATGGACAGCATGATGGTTGTATGGCAGCTCTTGTTCACTTGGCTTTCCAGGTCTACGAGGCTTTGGTAAGGAAATAATATTTATATGTATAATCCTTTATTTATTATGCCCTTTCCACCAAAGGGCAATACACCGGAACATATACAATAAAAATGATAAAACATCACACTATAAAATGCTAAAATACTGAAATAATATACTAATATGCTAAAAACAAAAACAAACAAAATCCTCCTCAGTTGCTGCCCATCTCAGTCACCTTAGGCATGCTCAGTATCTTAATTCAGTGAATCGAAGAGGAAGCTCTTCAGCCATTTACACAAGTGGATCAGATCCTCCTCCAGTCGGAGATGCAGAGGAAGGCTGTTCCACAAACATGGAGTGAGATCCTGAAAGGCTCGGAGCCCTGACAGAACTGTATACATCGGTGGAACAGCTAATAATCCTTTGTCTGCAGATCTAGATGGTATATACCATGTTAGTTGAGCTGCCAAATACATGGTGAGGCTAAAGCTCAGAACCTTAAATACTAGGTCCAAAAGCTTATAATGAACACTGGCCTGGAAGCCAGTAGAGGGATCTATGTGGGCAAGAGACATGTGAGTATTTGGGGAGATTTAAGACAACCTGGACAGCACAGTTCTGGATCAAAAGTACAAGAAAAAAGGTTCTTGATTAACCCTGCTCTATTTGAGGATTAATAACAACCTCAAACCCATAGAGACAACTCCTGCTCTCCTTTTTTGATTGGGAAGGAGTTGTTAATTTCTCTTTGGCACAGTTCCCTTTTGACTTTTTTTTTTTTTTAACTCAAGCGTCCACGCTATGCTGAACTGAAGACAGTAATGGAAGCGGTTCCAGAAATTCAGAAAGAGTCTCTGGAACAATTTGATTCCAAGCTACTCAATGTAACACTGAAGAAAATGGCAGAAAAGCGCCGGAAGGACCACTTCAAACGCCTGATTGCAGGCTGCATAGCGGTAGGTCATGGTATCAGACAATACCTCCAGGAAAGTTAAGTAAGCCTTTTCTTCCCCCTATCTAACCTAGCTGCTACTATAGTGATAGACAGCTGCCTATTTGCTACCTATTAAGATGCTAAACAAAAAAGCATTGCATAATTTGTTCCAGGCTAGAGAGGGAAATGAATTCTGCTTCAGTTACAGCTGCAGAAATGCTTTCTGGACTTAAAATGCCTTAATGTACTTGATTTGGGTTTGCCCTATTATGGCATTGACACCTGTATTAGTTGTTACACATGCTGAGCAGCCTAGATTACAGGAACAGAGAATTTTTATCCAAGATATAATGTAATAGGTTGTGTCTCAACAGTAGTTCCTGTCATCACAGGAGTGATTCTTCAGTTTAAATCAGAAGCTCTTCAACTGATTTACTTGTGCATGGCTATAATCTAATTTAGATTTCTCATTGTGTTCCTTCCAGAAGCCCCTAGGAGAACAATTTAGGAAGGAAGTTCACATCAGAAACCTCCCATCTCTTTTCAAGAATGTGCAACCATCTCTACAGTCAGATGTATTGGAAAACAGTGAAGATGGAGCACTCATTGCTCTGTTCGAGCCATAAGATCTGGACATTTTTCCTGCTGTCCTCTCCTTTGGTATTCTGTGTTCTTTCAGTCATTGTTTACTTTCTGTTCACTTCCCTTGAGCCTGGATAGAGCTCACTGGCTTCATCCATTCTGCTTGGAAGATGGATGTGAACTGAAAACACAGTTCAGTCTAAGAAACATAATGTTTCATTTTCTCAGTTCAAGTCACACCTCAGTTCCACAGTTGGTTTCCATTGGGTAGAGTCATCTATTCAATCTCATCACTGATCTAATTCTTTAGAAATTAGCCTTTCTACAGGCATATGGTGCTTTCTGAGTGAAGAGAGCATGCAGTTCAGTCCCTTTTATGCCTATCACTACTTACACTGTGGTAGTCTCAGTATGACACTATCAGAGGACCCCTCCTATTTCCCTTTTGGAAAGCTCAGCATTCCTGCAGCATCACAGATCTGCACACTGAACATTGCCATACCCTATTCTCCATTGACTAGAAGCTGCATTTCTTTTCAAGTAGCAGTTGCTCATATATTCCATCAAACCAAGCAAGTTAAACTATTATGTTGTCACTTTGGCTGAACTATACCTCAAGAAGCCTAAAGTGAAATAGCTTACCCTCCTTTGTCCCAAAAATATTATCCAAACAAGTACCCTAGCTCCAAGTCTGGCATTAGCTGCCAGGTGCCTGAATGGTCCAGATTAACCCAGGACTAATTTGTGTTCATCTGAAATAACCAAGCAGAAATGCTATACTTGAAAGTGGAGTTGCAGAGGTTTGGATCTGCAGCTCTTATAGAGCCTGGTAATGGAAAAATACATGCAAAGCAAGCTTCACAGTAGTTTGGGATTGTATATGTAGCCTAGGATTCTTGACTTTAAAATCTTGGATTTTTAAAGATTGAATTTGAAGAAATCAGTTTTTCAGTACTAACTAGAAAGTCATTACTTAATAACCATTGCAGTAGCATAACTGGAGATGCAAAATAATATTTAACTGAAGAGAGGTATAGTTTAAATGATTTTGCAGTCTGGTGCCATGGCCAGGAATGTTTGGAGACTGCAGGCCTTAACATGGTGTTCAGGCCCTTGCTAATAGCCTGCCCCCACTCAGACTTTTATGTTTCCCTCTAGTCTTGAGATCAGTGTAACATTTATTAAAACAAAACTCCTATGGCAGTAGCTTTGGAGTCTAGTGTAACTGTATTTATTGTGTCTCGGTTATGTTATTTTCTGTACCCATGACAGAAACATTTCAAGTAATTTGAGGGGTTTTGTAAGGACATTGTATCTGAAGATGTCCAAATCAATTGTGATACACCTCTGAATGTGTTAATAAAGGTCTTACAGTTTTATACATTTGTGTGTTGATTTTATTTTGTCTAGCTGTGCAGTTTTTGCTGTAACAGTTACCAGTATGTGAATTCAACATCCTGTTTTGGTGGTAAGGGTGCCGGTTGTCTTAAGTCGAAAGTTGTAAAGTAACTGGAAAGTTCCAAAAGGCTATTTAGTCTAGTCTTCAAAGTTAATGCACTTTGGCCTGTTACAGACTGCCAAAATAAAGCTGCTTCAGGTCTCTTTGGAGATATGCTGTTTAAATTATGCATGCATCCTAAGAATCCGGAAGCTGCACCAAAGCTGCCCTCCAGTGCTTAGGAATGGAGTGTGGCTTTGGCCCGACCTCCAGACTCTTAGGACCCATGCATCATTTAAAAAGCATACCTCCAAAGAGACCCGAAGCAGCTTTATTTTGGCAGTCTGTAACAGGCCTTTGCTAAATATAATCTGAATTTGAGGTGACGATCAGTAGCTAACAACTAATATCTAGGCATAAGCTTATTGACTATTTGATATTGACATTCCCTCCTCCACAGACTATAGCTCGCTAGTCTAAACCATTTGTGTGATTCGCAGAGACCACGAAGAAGAAGAACAGGTTGCTCACCTGTAACTGTGTTTCTTTGAGTGGTCATCTGCGAATTCACACAAACCCGCCCATCCATCCCCTCAGTGTCTGCTCATTTAACAACGCTTGTTGCCGCGCTGGTTAGCGGCTCATTAGGAACTGAAGAGGAGCGGGCCACCAGGGACCTTATATATGGGTGGGTGGGGCTACCACCAAAAAATTGCAGAAAGATACATTGCTTTCTGCCTAGAGATTCTAGAAGTTTCTGAGGATTGCTGTGCAGGCGCAGAATAAACCCATTTGTGTGAATTCGCAGATGACCACTCAAAGAAACACAGTTACAGGTGAGCAACCTGTTCTTCTTCCACTTGCTCCTATAGGAAATATACTTCCTAGTAAAGAGGCAACATAATTCCACTTTCTTCCTAGCACCAATGGAAATGGTTAGCAATTCCTCAAGGATTTTTTTATGCTTTGATAGAAAACAATCCTATTGTATTACGACTTCAGTGCCTGGTTCCCATTTGGTAGAAACCAGCCTGTGGCTGATGTGTGACTTCTTTCATGGCCTGGCAGCTGCTTGTAAAAATGTCTGAAGGAGGAAGCTAGGCAAACAGGCAATCTCTCAATCTACCCACATTAAGGGCTCAGGTCATGGGAACTGGACAGTACTGGAAGCAAGGCAGTTTCTTACCCCAGCTAGGACACAGAACTCTTTTGAGGCAGCAAAGCATGATTGCCCTAAAGTTCTGGAGCAAGACCTGCCACATCAGTGTAACTCTTTCTTCGCTATCAGAGAATCACATCAGTTCTCATGAGAATATGAATTACTGATTCACTGTAAGACACAGCAATGAAGAAATGTTATCGCAGCATAGGTTAGAAACTATGCGAGTCATAATAAGTCTCATGTTTCTGGGATTTTTCAGGGATATTCTTGACCCCATTTTTCACTGGGTTACTAGCACCCTTATAAACAGTTTCACTTCGGAATCTTTCTTTACATTAAAGGGTGATTAAAGCAATGGAGAAGCAGGATCTGGCACTATCATCTGAAGTCATTATTTTCTGTTATTAAAAAATGGCAATGGAAGAGCAGGTGCAAATCTCTTTTTGAAAAACTTGTAAGGCATGTGGTCAGCCCCCAAACCAGTCAATAGATCCAAAGGGGTCTCAAGCCATTCTGTACATGGACACACCAGAAGCTTTGATAAAACAAACAAAACAAACAGCTTCATTTATATACCGCTTCATACTGAACTAATAGTGTCTAAATGGTTTACAACTGTAAGCTAATTGCCCCCAACAATCTGGGTATTAGCGACCTCGGAAGGATGCAAGCCTGAGTCAAGCTGGGCCCTTTCGCTGGTATTGCACGCGCAACCTAATGGTTTTGGCTGCAGCACAGACATTTAACCACTGCGCCACCAGGGCTCCAAGGATACCTGAGTCTGACTGGCAAAACCTGAGGTTGCAGAATTACGCTGAAGAATGAAAGTGAAACAGTTCTTCCAAATTCTTGTTTATGGAGGAGCTTGGCTTTTAAAGACTGCCTTTTAAAAATAAACATGTTAGAAAAAACATCAATCAAAGACAAGTGAAGTGTCCAGCCTTGGTATATGCTGCTTATAGAAGTTGTTACAATTTATATCCCACTTTCCCCCATTAAGTCTCAAAGCATTTTACAACAGTAGAAGAAGGTTTACAAAAGGTAAAAAGTGATTGAACTATTAAAAAATTAAAACAAGTTAAAAATAAAGTGATGTAAAGTATAACAAAACAACCCAGCACATTGTACAAGGCCCATCTCAACTAAACAATCAAACTTCAAATGCCTGTTCAAATAGAAAAGTCTACAAAAGTCTGAGGGAGAGAGTAGGCTGGCCCAGTTCCATCGGGGCTGGCCTGAAGACGGAGGCTCTTCCCTCCTAACTGTCATCTTTCGGCCTCTGAGGGAGAGAGTAGGCTGGCCCAGTACCATCAGGGGCTGGCCTGAAGACGGAGGCTCCTCCCACCCTGTCATTTTCGGCCTCTGAGGGAGAGAGTAGGCTGGCCCAGTACCATCAGGGGCTAGCCGAAGAAAGAGGCTCCTCCTCCCTAACGTCACTTTCGGCCTCTGAGGAGAGAGTAGGCTGGCCCATTCCATCAGGGCTGGCCTGAAGACGGAGGCTCCTCCCTTCCTAACTGTCATCTTTCGGCCTCTGAGGGAGAGAGTAGGCTGGCACAGTTCCATCAGGGGCTGGCCTGAAGACGGAGGCTCCTCCCTCCTTAACTGTCACCTTTTGGCCTCTGAGGAGAGAGTAGGCTGGCACAGTTCCATCAGGGGCTGGCCTGAAGACGGAGGCTCCTCCCTCCCTAACTGTCATCTTCGGCCTCTGAGGAGAGAGTAGGCTGGCCCAGTTCCATCAGGGGCTAGCCTGAAGACGGAGGCTCCTCCCTTCCTAACTGTCACTTTCGGCCTCTGAGGAGAGAGTAGGCTGGCCCAGTTCCATCAGGGGCTAGCCTGAAGACGGAGGCTCCTCCCTCCCTGTCATTTTTCGGCCTCTGAGGGAGAGAGTAGGCTGGCCCAGTTCCATCAGGGGCTGGGCCTGAAGACGGAGGCTCCCCCTCCTTAACTGTCACCTTTCGGCCTCTGAGGGAGAGAGTAGGCTGGCCCAGTTCCATCAGGGGCTGGCCTGAAGACGGAGGCCCTCCCTCCCTGTCATCTTTCGGCCTCTGAGGAAGAGAGTAGGCGGGCCAGTTCCATCAGGGGCTGGCTGAAGACGGAGGCTCCTCCCTCCCTAACTGTCATCTTTCGGCCTCTGAGGGAGAGAGTAGGCTGGCACAGTTCCATCAGGGCTGGCCTGAAGACGGAGGCTCCTCCCTTCCTAACTGTCATCTTCCGGCCTCTGAGGGAGAGAGTAGGCTGGCCCAGTTCCATCAGGGCTAGCCTGAAGACGGAGGCTCCTCCCTCCCTGTCATTTTTCGGCCTCTGAGGGAGAGAGTAGGCTGGCACAGTTCCATCAGGGGCTGGCCTGAAGACGGAGGCTCCTCCCTCCTTAACTGTCACCTTTCGGCCTCTGAGGGAGAGAGTAGGCTGGCCCAGTTCCATCAGGGGCTGGCCTGAAGACGGAGGCCCTCCCTCCCTAACTGTCATCTTTCGGCCTCTGAGGGAGAGAGTAGGCGGGCCAGTTCCATCAGGGGCTAGCCTGAAGACGGAGGCTCCTCCCTCCTCACTGTCATCTTTCAGCCTCTGAGGAAGAGAGTAGGCTGGCCCAGTTCCATCAGGGGCTAGCCTGAAGAAGAAGAGCCCTCCCTCCGGTCCATCTGCCTTGGTCCAGGCCTCAGAGGGAGAGAAGAATGCTGGACCTGATTCCCTCCCCCCCTCACCATTCCCTTCTCCTTTTGTGTCATGTCTTTTACATTGTAAGCCTGTGGGCAGGGAACTGTCTGTTATCCCCTCTATTGTAAACCGCTCGGATTCCCAGTGATTGGGCGGTATATAAATAAAAGCTATTATTATTATTATTATTATTATTATTATTATTATTATTATTATTCCATGTGTTTATGGAAAGAGTAGGGAAGCTGCCAGTCCAATCTCTCTCTGCTAGAGCAAAGTAGAATTTTCATGACTCTGAGCTTAAACTGGAAGGAAACAGTTTATCACATCTATCCAACTGTGGGAAAAACTGGTTAGAAAATTAAGCCATTGCAACAGCAAGAACTGAAAAGTTACAAGAATCTGCCCACATAGCATGGTCTATATGAAATTGGGGGACAAATAACAATTAGGAAGCTGTAAACACATTTGGTGCTCTTGTGTAAACAAGGGAAGTGAGAATTCTACAGGTTTTAGTTAAACATGCAGGCATTAGATTATTACCATCTGTAATACTTTCCAATATGAAAAAATAATGCTGTAAAGGAGCATAAAGTAATTTCAGCTGCTTTAATAAGCAGAAAAGTATATCCATAAATCACATTCTGCAGAATGTATCCAGTAGACGATGACTCACTACTGCATAGGCAAGCCAGGTCCACGTTATCATTGTTGCTACTGCACTGTACTCCCTGTAGAGTTCCTTCTCTTAGAGACAACATCCGTACCTTTATTTTCAATTCCCTTTTGGATTATTACTATACCCTTTGTTTTATATTTACCTCTTAGTGTTCAGTCTTTCCCCAAACTTTTTTGTAAAGCTGTCTCCATTTTCAGCTATTCCCAGACTTTAGTTCACTTGGGTTCAAAAATACTAGACAAAATGTCTCTTTTATAACATATGTGCCATTGGTAAAAGACTTAATCCCTTCTTATGCAAGCTGGCTGCTTCTGTACACCCAAAGCTACAAACGCTACATCAGCATCTCACTCATTAATGAGCATTCCTTCTGCTTCCCTTGGCTTGGTGTTTCTGTGACTCTCCAGTACCCTTATCTTGAGCAAAAGAGGACGAGAAGTTGAATGATTTAATCATCATTCTACAAAAAGAAGAGTTATTATAATGGTAGCAAAAATACACATCAAGCTTTGTCCATCATTGGTGGTTTCACACTCTCAATTCCACTGAGGCCCCCCGTTTAAGAAAAATCGCACATCCATTCTCTTCACTACCAATAGACTGGAGGACAGCAGGCAGCCATTTTATATTTATTTCATGATTTTTCTACACTCATAGGTCATGTCCCATTTTGGTCTCCCTCCTCAAGATATAATTTCACTGCCTTCTCTGTAAAACCAAATCCATGGTACTGGATGGTTTGGCTAAGCATCTCTTAAACTACCCTGCTTGCTTCAGTCAACCTGAGAAAAAGCAACTCTGATGTGCAATTTCTAAACCAGCCTCCTAGACTGCCAAGGATGTTTAAGGAGTTAAAAACAAAACATCCACTGCTACTTCTGCTTGAAAGTTTAGTGCCCAGCATGGTTTTAGTCAGCCTATAGTCCCACCCGCTGCTTCTCACTGCCAAAAGCACTTGTCACCTGCCAGCCACTACTCTTCTGATCAGCCTGCTGAACAAATCTACAGACTTTAGAACAGTGCTACTCAAAGTGGTGGTTTATAGACTAGTGCCAGTCCATGAGCCATCAGCTATCAGCCCCTGCAGAACTTCCAAGAAAGAAACGCTAATCAGTGAACACCATTATGGCATGGCCCTTGGCACATTATGGGGAAAACTGTTGGTCCCCCACATCAAAATTCCTAATCTAAGACATTCCCACCTTCTTAGGTAACGTGGGTAAATTCAATTCCTGGATGCTTCCTTTGAATGTTGGTTCTTGTCTGCCAAGAATAATATTGTGTTCACTTGGTCAACATGTGACATTTTCTTTCTGGCTGTTCCACATTTTGCTATGAAAGTAACAGGGGAATAATGTTTTTTTCAGCATAGCAGCAAGTTTGATCATACAACCCCTGCCTTGTCTGGGTGGTAACTCACTCTTGGATGTCTCCTTCACAGATAAAAACATCCCTGGATATCTTCTTTACCAATGTAAATGAACATTCATAGTAAGTGGCCAACGTGGTGGCCAAGTAAGTGGCCAACACTTGTTAAAAACCCCACTGCTAGCATGAGAGGACTGTAGCATTAGTCCTTACTATATAGCGCTGCGGTATTATCCAGGTCAAACAAACCTTAAGGCCCATGTTAAGGAACTATGAACACAATTCACCTTTAAGAGGTGGATCTACTGTACAGCTTTCTAATATAGTCCTCAAGGCAAACATACATGGGCAAGAATTTATTACTAGCCACTTACACCTTAATGTCCTAACACATTCTTTTCACCCCATGTGGGGCATCTGTCAAAGAATCAAAGTCCCAAGTCAATACATTCTGATCTTTGCAAAAAGTTCCACAGTGGCACTGCCTTTACACAGCTGCATTTCAACCATATCTTAGATGACTGCCAATAGGAAGTACATGGGAAAGGGTGTCAGTCTTCCATATCTCTTGAAGATGCACCAGCTGATAAAGACTTCATTGGAGCTCCTTCTCAAAATGCAGCCATAGAGAGCTCTGCTAAGACTCTTCTGATGAGTTTTGTGTTCCTAAAGTCACTTCTTCTGGATGGACTTCAGCTCCTCCAAAAAAGTGCTGACATTTACCGATCAACACCTTAATAGCTTCACTCACTAATACATCTGGAGGTAAGATACCTGTTGACTCTACAGAGACTGGGGAAAAAAATAAATTGTTGTTGTTGTTTGTTTATATAATGCCATCAATGTGCAAAGTGCTTTACAAGTACAACAACAAAACAGCCAGCCCTGTTCTTATACAATGTAAAACATATACACAATACACAAACTTAACATCTTATTGTCAAGATATGTTTTAGAAACCTAATTCCTCACTAGGAATAAAAGCAGCATGTTTTATGGCTTTGTTAACATCCCAAAACAGACTTTCTGTTAGTGGAGGATAATAACTCCCCAGATTTGGGAAAAGAGCGGGGGGATGATGATAATAATAACAACAATAACAACAACAACAACAACTTTATGCTTTCAAATGCAAAAGCAAATATCAGCACCTCAGATTACGGTTTAAAGATTACATCTGACTGTGAAGGTTGCTTAATGTTTCAGAAACTGAACTATGAAACCAAATTATTTTAACTATCCATTTTAATAAACATGTATATTCATTTTGAGAGTCAAACAGCTTTTTATGCATATCTACAGCTTTAAAAGCATGGAAAACTACTCATAGATCTTTAATGCATAACATTTGAAGGACTACAGAACCATCTATAAAGAGACTGTAAAGTAAACAGTCAAACAGTGGGCTTGAAGAATTACTAAAATCACCAAGTATTTGAAGGATTACTCACAAATGTAATGATCTCTTACTCGAGCCAAGCGCACAAGGTTTTTCAAATCATCATGACGAAAAATTTCTCTACTAAATGTGTCCAAACGAGCATTAGCCACTCTTGCCACTTTTTTCCCTAGGAAAAAGAAATCAAAACTTGAAACACAAAGTACAAGCATGCTTTTAAGGAATCTTCCCCATCTTAACAGCATAATGATCTCTCACTATACGTTTTGGTGGGAACCCACTGGTGTGGCCAAGATGACACCCATACATCACTTCCTGAGTCTTCATCAAGGTGGGGGCAATGGCAGTGTGCAAGAGGAGGCACAGGAGAGGACTGCTGCCTGATTCTGTCCCACTCCCCACTCACTTCAGCAAAGCTGGCTGAGCTGGTTTTGATACAGGTGGTGTTTGTGCAAAGCCAGCTTTCACCACTGGAGCTTCTCTGAACTGATGGAATACTATGTCCAGTTCTGAGCACCAAGTTTAAGGAGGATATGGACAAGTTGGAACATGTCCAGAGAAAGAGGACTAAGCTAATCAAAGGTTTGGAAACCAAGCCTTATGAGAAATGCCTTTGGAAGCCGGGTATGTTTAGCTGCCTATTAGTTTCCGGGCACAGTACAAAGTAAAGCCCTACATGGCTTGTGTCTAACCTATTGCAGGATCGCCTCCTTCCATAAAGTCTGCTCCGCACACTTAGGTCCTCTGGGAAAACCTTCTTCAAACAATAAAGACCAGGTTAATGGCAGTTACCCTTCTCATCGGCTGCTCCCAAACTATGGCATGGTTTGTCGGAAGAGATCTGGAACATTACCAATCTTGACATCTTCAAAAGGGCTGTCAAGATAGATCTCTTCCGACAGGACCTGAATAATCCACCTGGCCTCCCATGGATACATATCATAGAGAGCACCCAAATTGCCCATCCCCTTGCCTCTGACTGGCTGAATGTTTGATTATTCAATTTTAATTTAATTTTAATTTTTAATTCTTTTAATTCTTGATTGTTTAATTGATATTTTATTGTAGTAAGATTGGGAGGGAGGGACTTAAAGGGATGCATTTTAATTGTATGTTGTATTTCATATGTGTTTTTACCTGATGTTGTAAGCCGCCTCGATCCTGCGGGAGAGGCGGCATATAAATAACAATTTATTATTATTATTATTATTATTATTATTATTGAATAAGAGAAAATTGAGAGGTGACATGATAGTTATCTTTAAATATCTGAATGGATGTCTTATAGAAGATGGAGAAAACTTATTTTCCGCTGCTTCAGAGACTAAAATATGAACCAATGGATTCAAAGTACAAAAAAAGAAATTCCATCTAAACATTAAGAACTTCTTTACTATAAGAGCTAATAGACAGACTTGGAGGGTAGTGGAGTCTCAATCTTTCAAACTCTCTAAACAGAGATTGGATGGGCATCTTTCAGAACTGCTCTAATTATGTATTACTGCATGACACTGAGTTGGATTAGATGGCCATTGTGTTCACTTCTAACTCTAAGAATCTATTATTTATTAAGGTTAACTTATGCCTGCATATAATACTAACAGGATGCCAGTCTCAATTAGCCAGAGGCAGAATGTTTTTCATAATACTTTTTTACTTCAATATACAGAAACTGTGACTTTTACAATCTAAAAGAAGTACAAAATACCTTTGATTTCCTCGATTTCAATAACTCCAGCTGAAAAGCACTTCTTTAGCTTCTCAGCTGCTTCCCCTTCAATAGGCTGCAGCAGAGTAATATCTGGCAACAGGCGGTAGCTGGCTGTTGCCACTGGAGAAAACTTTGCATGATCTTTACCTAAAGAAAGATGACATAATTTTATGTTTAAAACATATATTTAATAAAAACAAAATAAAAATAGGGGTGGGGGCAAAGTAGCAAATGAAAAATGGAAGTAAGTAGCGGTGGGAGATATCGGAGGGGGGGGGGTAGCAGTCAGTCAGTCCACTACATAAGAACAATTAAAATCAGTTTCACCAACACCAATGGGCTGGCATTCTTTGGTTTAAAACTTCACACACAAAAACAAATAAACGAAAACATCCAAAAACATACAAGCATTCAACTACTTCCTAGTACTGCTGAATAATCTTTACCATTATAATTTGTAATATCACTTTTTCTTAATTTCTGTTTAATTTTACATAAGTTAAATATCCAATTATAAAAGATGTTTTAAGTTTTCAAATTTATATCATCATACAATAATATATAGTTTATATTGCTGTTTCTATCAAATTCTATAACACTACTGTTTGGACTACTGTAACATGCTCTACGTGGGGCCGCCTTTGGAAACTGTTCAGGAACTTCCGCGAGTCCAAAATGCTGTGGCTAGAATGCTGACTGGAGCCAGTTACAGAGAACATGTAACTCCTGTATTGAAACAGCTTCAATGGCTACCGGTTTGTTTCCAAGCACAATCCAGAGTGCTGGTCATGACCTATAAAGCTCTACATGGCTTAGGACCAGACTATTTGAGAGACCATATCTCCCCATATGAACCACCCACAGCCCTAAGATCTTCAGGAGAAGGCTTTCTCTCGGTCCCACCACCATCCCAGGCTCGCCTGGTGAGGACAAGAGACAGAGCCTTCTCAGTGGCTGCTTTTACCTTGTGGAACTCCCTTCCATGGGAGACTAGGCTGGCCGCCTCACTGCTGGCCTTTCGCATGCAGGCAAAGACATTTTTGTTTAAACAGGCCTTTTGAGATCTGGCAGGCTTGGTTTTATTGGGAGATAAGAGGGATGGTCTTGGATTGTTAATTTTAACTTTGTGTTTTTTAAATTTTATATTTGTAATTTTTATATTTTTACAATTTTAATTGTACAATTTTAACTGTTGTGTTGTATGTATGTTAGCCGCCTTGGGTCCCACTTTGGGAGAAAGGCGGAATAAAAATAAAATAAAATAAAGAATACCCACCAGATACTCTTCTCTTTATCTAACCCCAAACTATGTAGCTTACATTAATACTCTTATCAACAAATCTTATTATTATTCTACTAAGCAATATGCAGTGTGTCCACGTTATACGCAGGCGTGATTTACGCAGCTGTCAGCATATGCTGAAAGCCACACCAGGAGAATGTTTGGCACAATTTGCATGCCTGTGGCGCATGCGCCATGGCACAGACACGAGCCCCATTCTTTTGAATGGAGCTCGAGCATACACGGAATTCCCCTTACACGGGTAGATCTGGAATGGATCCCCCACGTAAAGGAAGGGCTCACTGTACATACTTTCTTTTTCTTTACATACTTTTTCCCATACTCTAAGGTCCTCGGGGAAGAATCTACTTCAGCCAAAAAAATCTAGACTAACCTCAGCTACCCAGAGGGCCTTCTCCACTGCTGCTCCGAAGTTATGGAATGACCTGCCAAAGGACATCCTCGACATTTCTACTCTTACAGCCTTTAAGAAGGCTCTTAAGATGGATCTCTTCCAGCAGGCCTTCCCTAACTAGTTCCTCTCCCCGTTTACTGTGACTTACGTCACTCTGTCCCCCAATTCTTCTCTTAAATTTAATGAGAAAAATTAAATTAAAATTAATTAAAATAAAATTCCTGCCTCAAGAAGAACCCTCCTTCTGTACCTACTGTCATCATCAGACCTGGGAGGGAGTGAAAAAGACAGGCACTGTTCCATCAGGTCTAGTTGTAAATTCTGTAACTTACATCACTGTCTTTTATCTTAATAATAATAATAATAATAATAATAATATTCTACAGCTTGGATATAACATTTCCAGGAATCCCATTCTCTATAATGGACTTTTAAGGAGTCTTTTTTTCAACAGGCATGTTAGTTTGTCCATTTCATAAATTATAAGTTTCCATTCTTCTATATTAGGGGTATCTTCTTTCTTCCAATATTTTGCACAAAGCAATCTTGCTGTCACAGTGATGAAAAAAAGTACAGTAATTTCTCTTCTTTTTTTTCTCCAATGTTTGGTTTTCAATCATATTTAGCAGCTACATTTGGGGGTCGGCACATTCCTTAAATTTGAGTATTTTTTCATTTCACAATGGATAGTTTTCCAATATAGTTTTAACTTTTTCACATAACCACCAACTATGTAGATAAGCACCCACTTCTTTTTGGCATTTCCAACATTTATTTTTGTTAACAATGGGCTGGCATTCTGATATTAACATGTTTAAGTTTTTCCTTCACCAGTATATGTACTTTATGGGACACTGCCGAGCTTGGTATTCCCTTCCACCCTTCACAGTGCTCAAAGCCCCACCCCACCCTTGACATAAACACCCCCTGTATAGCCATTCTGTGCCTCATGGAGAGTGGGAAGAGAAACATGTGGCTACATCAGCCAAGAAGCTAATGCTATTGCATCAGCAATGAGACTTCTGCAAGACGCTGCTGGATCTCAGCACTGATGTCATCATTTCATGTCTGGCTAGTGGGACACAGCCACATGCTTTTCTAATCCAGCCCACTCCCATGAGGCACAGAAAGGTAATGGGATAGTGTACAGTAAGACGAGAGATGGTATATGGCTCAGCCTACCATAGGTCCACATGCAGAACTACTACTTACACTGAGCCATACAGATGTGCATCCACGGACATTTTCTATTCAACAGAAATTTCTCAATTGTCTACAGTACAGCAGAGGCCCAAGTTTTAAATATAAAAAGGAATATTAATGCAATAAAAATCCTTGGAAAAGGATCTTAGTAAAAATTCTTCTACATTGTGGTGGTCCAATAGTGAGCAGAAAGCCCCAGCTACCACATAAAAATCCCAGCTTAGTTTTGCCCCACATTTCCACAATATTAGTAGTGTTAACCACCTCACCAATGCCCTTTACACAGTGCATAAGGATGTCAATCTCTTGGCCAGGCCGCAGTTGTGCAATGAGGATGTCATCATGCACAGGACGGAAATTAGAATTCATGTTGTCAGCCTGTGACCCCAGTGGTACCCATTCCATATGCCTGCTGTAAACTGTAGAAAGAAAATGACACAGAAAAAAGTGTTTGTAACTAGGCAGACAGCTGAATCAACTATGGCACCTTTCTCTACTGCCAACGAAATAAAAGAAGCAACTATGGGCAGCAACTGGCTCCAACTAACAACACAAGATTCAGAAATGGAAGACTGAATGAAGACTGAGATACTAAGTGTCAAGAAGTAGAATACAGGACAATTACTCTGAAACAGATGTTTTTACCTTTATGGTTAATATAGAGTTCATTAGGGTCAGATGATTCTTTAGGTGCCTGAGGATTCCTGCTACATTTTATTTTTAACTGGAATTGCAGAGTATTAATTTCATCACATTCATCTTCTGCAGAAGAAAAGAAAGAAATTAAGAACTCTACACACAGTCTTTGCTTTGGTAACGTGAGCAGCTTTTAGAATCTAATTTGGTTTAGTCAGTTTGGTCCCCTACAAACGCATTCCACACCACTGCACCTTCACTTTTGTATTCAAAGAGTCGAGGATCTGCACAGATAGGGATCAGTCCTAAACGATGAGCCAGAATTTCATCCTGAACAATGGAGGTGTTATTATACACAAAGACTTTCTCAACAGCCATGGTTGGCACCTAGGAAAGAGAAGATAAATGCACTACTAAAAAGAGATATTCAGACACATTATCTCAAAGGATCAGTCCGCAATAAACATCCACATCCACTTATTTCATATGTATCTGTTTTTTTGGTTCTGAAGCTGATGCTATTTCTTTATGCCATGTCTTAAGATCTAAACTAGAAATCCATTGTTTAGGTCCAGGGCTTTGTTGCCTGAAGTACAGCCAAGACTCACTCCATAAGATAAGACATACATATTCTAGCGATCTGAAAGTCTGAGGTGATATTTCTAAGAAGTATCATTCATCTCATCATTTTAAATACTTCATTTACAACTTTACAGCTAAAAGCCTGAAAAACTAGACTTTGTACGTTCTACCAAGTTTAATCTAAAGCAGTGAATATTATGAAAAGAATCAGAATTTGAATGTAAACATCTCCTGCAAACACAAACAACAAAGCTTAATCATATGAGACTATGGTGTTTTAGCAATTTCCCCCCAAAATGTATCTATATGCACAGGGCAAAAAAATACAAATTTGAAGTTTAAGCAATAAATAGGGGACTATTTGTGGTGATTTCATTTGTGGCTTATCTAATAATACAAACATATCTTGATAACATGTAACTGTACTTTAGAGACAGTATACATTTAAACAAATTCCACAATTCCTTATTTACCAGCTCTTCATTAAGGACAGGTTCTGTAATCCCTGCTCCTAATCTAAAAATGCAACCTCTCAACCTCCAGAGAGAGAGAGAGAGAGAGAGAGAAGCAATAACATATGCAGGTAGCTCCAAGTGCAGAAATGAAGAGTGTAAACATACTCTATGTATATGTTGAGTTCCAGACTGGAAAAAAACAATAGCTATCCACATCACTTTACACATGTAGAAGCAATGAATTGCAAGTACACTGGATAAACTGATCTTATTTAGGTCCATATCACAAATTCACATAGAATGTTTTCCCCACCCACACATGCAATGAGATGTCATATGGACATCCATGAAGCAAAAGCAGCCTCTCCTACCCACCACTCCAGTGCAGCCAGGCCTCATGAAAGACTCATGAAAGAAATTAACTGTTCAGTCCATAGGTGAGAACTCTAGAGCAGATGTTTATTTTTACCCCATGATTGGTAAATTCACTGGGAATTATTTCTAACATTACTATCAAGCCCTATATCCACTAGTCCAGTGGTGCCCAACCTGGGGGTCAGGACCTCTTTGGGGGTAGAACAACCCCTTCACAGGGGTCGCCTAAGACCATCGAACTCTAGACTCTAGCACTTCTTCTTTGGCCACATCCTCCACATTTACCCTGGAAGTCCCTCCATTTATTTGTGCCTAGGTGTCAGTCCTCTTTTTAAGCGAGCGAGGGCCTCTCCTCCTCCTACACAGTTGTGTAGTGTGAAAGGGCCCTAAATCTTAGACACCTCACTTATCCTCTTTCTGCAAGAGAAAATCGTTTTTAAAAGTAATGCAATTTTTTATTTATTTGTTTTATATCCTGCCTTTCCCCTTGTATGGAACTCAAGGTGACTTAGAGCATTTTCACCATATAAAATAAAAAATTCTATATAAAACTACAAAGAATGGGTCTTAATTCTTGCATCTCAATCTTTCATCCACATTTCAACCTTTAACACAGACTTCTCAACGTTTCTTCAACATTTTTATACACTTCTGGAGGAAATTCTAAAACAGCTCACCATAGCCTCCTAGTACTTGTAAAAGTAACTGCAGCTCAACCCAGCCAATGAAGCACTAAGCCTGAGGAATGTCCAAGAAGTGTCTTTTTACTAACTGAGCTAAGCAAACTGATACCTCAGCAAGCAAGATGCGTCGGAAAGCATTCGCAATTGCAGCATCAATCCCCACCATGTCAAATTCCAGTGTGCTTTCATCCATATGGATCATATCTATTCTGAAATTCTGTGGGAAACAAACAGAGTTTCAAAACAGGTTAGTGCCTTAACTGGCATAAAATGCTTTCACTGGTAAGGAACAAGATCAAGATATATATACACACACATACTTCACAACCAAGGATCTGTTTAATCAGTTTATACTTTGTTAAAAAAAAGGTTTGATAGGCTACTATCAAACTCTGTTGCACATTAATGGCATGGATGAGCAATGTGCAGTTCACAGGACATATGACCCCCCCCCCAAGAGCTGTTTTTGTGCCCCTAAGGCCACCTAGGGAGTCAAAAATATTTTTCCTAATTTTTTTCAAAGGCTTTGTCCCAAAATATTCATCAGGGATCAAGGGTTGCATATGTGCCACTTTCTGCCATCCCCTTGAGCCAACTGAGGCCCAAGAGATGCACTTTAAAAAAAAATAGGATAAAGGAAATGACTTCCTGTTGTTAAAAGGCCTCTCTGGGGCCTAAAATGGCCCAGTAAGCCACCAAAATATTTTTATATTTGATACTTTTATTTTATTATTTGCAGCAGCAGTTGGTCTCCTAAAGTTTCCTGGGGGGGCTAATATAACCCCCCTAGGCTTCTACAGTTGCCCACCCACTGGAAAACTAAGGCCTATACTCCGCCATACAGGCAATATGACTCTACAACTGCCTGGAAAAAGATGTAGATAAGGCAACAGTACTTAGAAACCAAGAAGGTTCTAAATCCTTGCTAATTGCCGCCAAGCTCAGAAACAGGGCAAGAACCCCAAGATGCCTGAAAATAAGTGCTCCAACCCCTTTTCTTAAGCACAGTATTCTCACCTTTTCAAATCTATTCTTATCCCAGGCATCATCATATCCAGAATAATTCCCTGGAAAGTCTGTTGTGTGGACCTGGGAAAAAGAGGGGAAGAGGTGATGCTCAGTGATGGAACATATGCTTTGCATAGAGAAGCACAATAGTTCAGCCCCAGACAGAACTTGGAAAATCCTCTGCCTGAAACCCTGGACAAGTACAGCCAATCTATGAGAACACTGAATTAGATGGTAATTGATTAACAACTGTCATTTATTTATTTGAAATAAAAAGTGGACAATATTTTTCAGTTATCTGGACTACAGTTACCTGGGCTACTGCAGCCGAGGGAGGGGGGACTCCACATCCTTACAGACACACACACTATATTCAAGTAACCACAGCAGCAAGTAGCAGTGACTTGCATGCAAGAAACTGTATTTGTTTCCTTAGTTGTTGCATTTATTTATCATCTCTCATCAAGGCTCCAGATAGGAAATGGCCACAATAGGGCGAAACATCTGAATCAGCAACTTTCATATCATTTTATCCTTTAATTTAATTTAATTTAATTTTAAGCCTGATGGCAGGGAACTATCAAATTAACAAGTTGTTAGATGCTCTGAGAGCCTTTCTGGACGAAGAGCTGAGTGTAAATACTGAAAGTAAAGAAATAAATAAAACACTCCACACTAAATATACTGTATTGGCAGATGTTTCCTGTATTAGTACGGTGGTCTACTTTGGCATTTATAAGGTAATATAATCTATACTGAGGGTCAGCCAACAAAGAGGTCTCTTTCAGTGCAAGTTGGACTTTAAATGCTGTGTAATTTCGATCTTAAGGTTTGTATAGAGTTTTTAATACATTTGAAATTTTAATGTGTAATGTTCTTAACTTTCTAAAATCATATGCTTTTTTTAAACTTTGTACCTACACTTTAATGAGCTGTATTTTTTTTTAACTTGTACTATTTTAAATTTTACCAAACAGTGATACCTTTATTGACCAACCGAAATGCACGGTATACTTGTTGAAAGCTTTCAAATCTCCACTGGCTTCTTCATCAGGCAAAATGTTATATACCAAACAGGAGAAAAATTAGAGATAATAGTAAGATGCCTGAATATTAATACAGTGGGGCCTCCGCATACGTGGACTTTTTATAACCGGCTTTGAGCGTATGCGCTCAAGCCGCTGGGCGCGCGCGGGGCGGAAGGGGTGGCGCATCCCATTCAGTTGAATGGGCGTGCGCGTCTGTTGCACCCCGCGCATCTCCGCGCCGCCGTGCACAAGCCCCATTGTTTACAATGGGGCTTGAGCATAGGCGGAAATCGCCATACGCGGCGGGATCCAGAACGGATCCTCCGCGTATGGCGAGGTTCCACTGTATACCCTCCCCATACCATCTTAACTAAGGACAGAAACAACAAAATGTAGCATCTTACTAACATCTCCAGTTTTTTCTCGTTTGGTTTGTATCATCTTGCCTGATGAAGAAGCCCATGGAGCTTTGAAAGCTTGCAACAAGTACGCTGTGCATTTCGGTTGGCCAATAAAGGTATCACTGCTTGGTAGATCTTTGTTTGAATTTACTAAATGGCCAACACAGCAATCCCTGCGGGTTTTCTATTTTAACATTTGTTAACTGCCTTGAGTTCCTGTATCAAGAGGGCGGTGGTATATAAATGAATAGATAAAATCTAAGCGTGAAAACTTGAATCTGGCCAAGGCTGGATCTGGGTTGGGTTAATTCCATGGGTTCAGTGGGTTTGCTCTATTGGGTGACTAAATGTCCTCCTTTTCCATGCTATGTCCTACATTTCAAGCTTCTGTTCAGGAAGAATTCCAAAACGTCCTCCATTTTAAGCATGACTCAGAAGCCCATTGAGTAGCACCATGTTTGCTGCTGCTGCTGCTGCCCTTCAGGAAACGCATCTCCTTGGCAGCCAGTCCTTGTTGCAAAAAGGCGGAGAATCTGGATCCTTCTGGAGTTCCTTTTCCTAGAAGCAGCAGCAGACAAGACTGGCACCCAGAGCTTCAGGGTGTGTTTGTTTCTCTGATGGAGAAAGGGTATCAAATACCTTAGGCAATGGGTTGCTTGAGGACGCAATGCAAACACTGAAAGGGTTGTTTTCCCTTTAATCTCAGCACAATGCACACATTAATCATCTAGATGCAGCTCCAGCCAAGGGACTGATGCTGGCAAATCATGACTTGAAGCATCTGTCTCCCTCAGAGTTCTAGAAGCCTATTGCGAACCAACAAGGCCTTTTAACCGAGGTCCAGAACACACTGCAGAAATAATCCAGTCTGAGACTGCCTTAACTGCCCTGGATCAGCGCTAGGGAATCCTGGGAACTGCAGTTTTGTGAGACATTTATCCCGTCTCTGCCTGAGAGTATTGGTGCCACGACAAACTACATTTCCCAGGATTCCCTAGCGCTGATCCAGGGCAGTTAAGGCGATCTCGAATTGGATTATTATGTCTGCAGTGTGTTTTGGGACCCAAAATAATAATAAAACGCAGCGCGTGTGATGCAGCTGGAACTAAACCATACGAAAAGGATTTACATTGAGATTTTTATTTCTCTACATCTTTTTCTGGAACGTTCTACATTTTGAGGCGCCTCGTCCTCCTCGGTCCTTTGGTCCTGCAATGTTTTGGACTTCATCTCCCATGATTCCTGGCCGTCGGCCAAGCTGGCTGAGGCTTCTGGGAGTTGAAGTCCAAAAAACACGCAGAGCCACGTTTTGACCGTTGGCACATCCGATCACTCTATCCAACGGACGCCGCGCAGGCCCTCTTCAGGACCAGCCTCCGCCATCCCTCCCCCTCCATCCCCCCCGGTTCCCGTTCCCTCGTTTACATTCCGGACTCCGAACTCGCCCAGAACCACCCGGCTCCGCATCTCCTCCACGCTCCCGGGCGCCGCCATCTTGCGACCTCTGTCCGACGCGCGTTTCCAAAAGGGAGGGGCCGCGAGATGACGTCCGTGACGTCACGTGACGTCGACGCCTCCTACGCCGTGTCCGTTTGTAGCCGCCATCTTGTGTGTGGCGCTCTGAGGAAAAACATCATTGTTTTTTGTAACTGCCTTGACGCTGGCACGACGCTGATCAGACTCTCCCCGCCTTGTCTGTGCCGTTCTCGCTGTAGCTTATCTATCCATCCCTTCAGAGAAATAAAACACTTTCTCGCCCTGAGCAACCAAAACGGCGCTCTCGTCACACCGTTTGCCAAGAAATATCGCGAGAGTTGAGGAGTCTCCACGTCCTTAGCGCGCCGCTGAATAGGGAGGGCTGGGTTGTGCTCCATCCGGGTCCTTCTCCTCCCTTCTCTGCCTCAGTTAGAGAATCTTGGGAAATGTAGTTTATTGTGGCACCAGAGCTCTCTGACAGAGAAGGCTAAATGTCCCACAAAATTACAGTTCCCAGGATTCCCTAGCACTGAGCCAGGATTTTTAAAGCTGGGTTATTTCTGCAGTATGATTTGGCCCTTACTGAAGATGAGTTACACAACTGGCGGAGGGCCACATAATTTAGGGCTAGAAATACACTCTGAAAGGATTAAATAGTCTAACCACCTGCAAGTTGCAATAAATCTCTGTGTTGTGCTTCTGGTTAAATCGCCTTTGTTTTTGTTCTGCCCAGGCCAGAGACAACTTACAAACTGAATGTATTTATTAATTTCCAGGATTGATATCCCGCCTGTCTCCACAATGGGATTCAAACTGGGTTACAATATATTCATTTACTTGCAGGATTATGATGCCCCTCTGTGCAGTTTAGCCATTGGTTGCATTCTCATTCCACCCGAGTCCCAGGTTTGGGGAAAGGGCGGGATATAAACAAATAGAAGAATTAAAATATACGAATGGATGTGGTTTGTTGTGTATTGGCCTTTCACCCTTGGTGTGCTACCTTCTGCTCTATATTCCTCTTTCACTCCAATATATATCTAAATGCATTAATTTTTCTAGCAAGGAAATATGGCCAACAGCAGCAACAAAGTCTTGAACATCCAAAGTGCTGAGGTTGACAGAGAATTTGGGATGTAGTCACTTTCGGTGCAACATTATAGGTATATAGCCTTTTCCGTTGCATTATACAATGGCTCTTAATGATAGGCCTTGTGTAAATGTACAATGAATGTTGTCTGGAACCTGAAAAATTGGTGTGGCTAATACATAGAGATGCTATCTTCCACTTTGTGATGCTAATGACTTCCAGTAAAAGACATACAGGGGCATGAAGATGTTCAGTTGGGATACTGCAGCTGTTCCTACTTGTGAAAGTCAGAATCATACAAGCCATTGTATGCCCTATTACCATGTATGGATGTGGGAGCTGGACAGTTAAGAAAGAAGATAGGAAGAAAATCCATTCATTTGAGATGTGGTGCTGGAGAAGACTGCTGAGGATCCCATGGACAGCCAAAAGGACAACCAAATGGGTCCTAGAACAGATCAAGCTGGAAACCTCCCTGGAAGCCAAGATGACCAAACTGAGGCTGTTGTACTTTGGCCACATCATGAGAAAGAAGGACTCATTGGAAAAGACAACAATGCTGGGAAAGGTGGAGAGATGTAGGAAGAGAGGAAGGCCACATACTACATAGATGGACTCTATTAAGGAGGTCACAGGTATGGAGTTGCAGGAATTAAGCAGAGGACAGAGAGTCTTGGAGATGTTTCATCCATAGTCACCATGAGTCGAGATTGACCCGAAGGCAGTTAACAACAACAAAACAAGAAGTATGTGGTATCTGATTTGTAACAAAGCTATCAATAAACTGTTTGGTGCTGTCAATGAAATGGCATCTTATATTGAGATGTTTATACATCGTAGAGAGATCTTGTGGCACCTTTGAGACTAACTGGAAAAAAAAAATTGGCAGCATAAGCTTTCATAGACTTCCTCAGTACACTTGTACTAAAGTTGTAATTTTCTGGCAAGAGCAGTTTTTCTTCTCAGTTTCTAAATGGCACTTTAATAGGTGGAATGCTACAAAGAAGGATGCATTGTAGTAGTACAGATTAATTTTGCTAAGAAAAACCCATGACACTCAATAGGGTTGCCATAAGCTGAAAACGTCTTGAAGGCACACAACACCAACTGGACAACGTTCACATTCTTAATATTTACTGCTAGAACTGCTTATAAACAGGTAAAGGCCAGAGATGGTCAGCTATACCTTTATTTAGCTTACAAATACATCAGACTAAACTCACAGTGAGATTATATAGTGACTGGGCAACAGAACTATATGTATACAGTACAAGTGCTCATAAAATATGGAAACAGGTTTGATTGGGACATTACATATTCAGTAATAATTGAATTAAATTATAATACCAGAATAAAGAGGCAAATTGATAAAGTCTGCCTACTCTTCAATATCAAGTTTTGATATACTGCTGTCTTTTTCCCATTCATGTCCTGCTTTTCTTGACTTACACTCTTATACTCAAAAAGTCTTGGGAAGATGGTGTTCAGATACATGGACACAGCAAGAATTATCCATTTTCCAAGGAATTCGTTGTGATTTTTGGAATGCTTTGGTTGCGGTTGTGAGGTCACAGTTCTAACTGGAAAGCCATCTGTCAACTAGACATGAGTAGAAATACAGGAGATCAGCCTTGGCATATTTTGATTTGGATTTTACCATGTAATGACTACCTTTAGGGATTAGTTGCCGATATCCTACATTTTTAGCACAGGATAGAGCACTGAGTTCACACTTGCATTGAGGGAAGCCAGTAAGACTTGGGCAGTTAAGGGTTGCTGCTTGCATTTTACTGGTACAGGTTTGTTTTTTAACATAAACGTTGTTCCAACACTGCATTTATGGATGCAGTATTATAGCAGGTTTTTTTCACATGTTGGCTGCAGCAGCCTCTGTAATCATATAGCAACTACAGAAGAGAAGACAAGTGATACAGAGGCATTTTTTATGTTCCATGTGGCTGAAGAATGACTTTGTGTCCATTTACCCCTTGACCTTTCCTTTATAAATTTAGAATTTTGTAGTATTTTTTCCTAAAAGAATGAAGTCTTTATTTTCTCTGAATTGCCAATACCACAACAAACGTCTGGGCTTTTGACTCCATGATTGTGTATGAAATATTAGTTTGTTTTAAATTCTAGTAAAATTCATAATAAGCTGGATTTCTTTGAAATGTCTTTTTTCCCCTGGGATTGTTATGTTGTTGTGTGTCAGCAAGCTGTTTCTGACTTATGGAGACATTAAGGCAAGTCTATCAGAGGTGGGGGTTTTTTGGCAAATTCTGTTCAGAGGGCCATCCTCTATGGCTGTGAGAGTGTGACTTCCCCAAGATCACCCAGTGAGTTTCCATAGCCAAGTGAAGATTTGAACCCTGTCCACCACAATCACTGTCCAATTCTGAAACCACTAAAGCACACTGGCTCTTATGGAGGTATAAATATAAATTTATTACAACAATATAATATAAATATATATATTTTATTTCAGTACAACAATGTTCATTTTATTTTTCTAGGTAATACACAGAATGAGAATAGTGACTTTCTGCATTTCATTAAAAAAAACCTTATCAACTATCTTGCGAGTGTGGTGATGACCATCTCCTTGTTTTGTTATGAAAAATTTAAGTCCTTGTGGCCACTGAATAGGGGAAGATTTGGGGCAAGGCTTAGTAGATTGCTTGGGAGAAGATACATATAAGATGTATACGGGACAGGTTTAAGTGGTTTTAAGGAACAATATCCATTTGAGGAAAGGGAGGGATTTGGACAAACAACAAAGGAAGCAACAGCAGCACTCTTACTGATCTATGTGAACTGTTCAATGAATAGAACAATGAAATATTAATGCAGGCTAGGGAATAGCAGAATAAGAAACTTTTTCAGTGCTTGCCCACAGCAATTATGTCAGAGGCAAAAGAGAAGTAGTAGGCAGAACTGGGACAAACATTTAGACCAAGCAAATATTTAACCACTGAGCTGCAAGAGTGGGAAACTATTGATTATTTGCATTTGGAATACTAATTTTAATTGTAAAACCTTCATATTTTTACAGATGAAAGAATAGCACCTATGTTCCTCCTTTTTTGAGGAAGGAAGGAGTATAACTATGCTGAGGTTCTCAACCAGTTAAGCAGAAAAACAGTTCCCTCAGCCTATTATGCAGCTGGGTTGAAGGAGATGAAGGAAATGGTTGTCCTGCCCCTTCTTCACTTTTAAGGGCATTTATTTCCTTGCATGCTATGGAGATTTAGAAATCAGAGGAGTCCGTTAGTAGAAGCGGTTTGTACATAGAAGGTAGTTTGGAGAATGGGTTAAAAGGATCAGATTAAAAAGAGGACCATGGAAGCCTGAAGAATATTTATGAGAGGTTTGATAAGTGTCTGTTATAGCCGAGATGCTGCTTCAGTATCTAGAAGGAAAGAAGCATTTTGAAAGGAAAGGAAGAGCAGAAAACTGCTGAAAATCAAGTTTGAAGAGGTGACTGTGTCTTGGTGAAGCCCAGTCAACACATACCCAGCATTCATAGAATCAGTAGTTGTAAGCCAACCCCTGCCATGCAGGAGCACAAAATCAAAGCACCCCCGACAGATGGCCACCCAGTCCATTAAAAAACCTGCAAAGGAGACTCCACCACACTCTGAGGGAGTGTGTTCCAATGTTGAACAGCACTTACTGTCAGGAAGCTCTTCCTAATGTTAAGCTGAACTCTCTTTTCCCTTGCATCCACTGCTCCAAGTCCTATTCTCTGGAGCAGCAGAACACAAGCTTGCTCCAGCCGAAATGACACACCTTCAAATATTTAAACAGGGCTATCATATCACCTCTTAACCTTCTCTTCTCCAGGCTGAACACAACCAGCACTCACTCCCTAGGTCTCTCCTCATAAGGCATGTTCTTCAGACCTTTCATCATTTTGGTCACCCACCTCTAGACATGCTCCAGTCAGTAGCAATATGATTCTGCTTGTTTTCTCCCATACTGCATCCTTGTGACAACCTTTTTTGAGACAAAGTGTACTGACCACAATGAAAATGAGGGTTTGGCTGTATGGCGCCACCTCAGAGGTGTTTCGGGCGGGGTCTCTCTTCCTAAATTCACCCTCTGCCTCCATCCCAAAGGTAGATAACTGTGTAAGCAAATTATGGCTTTGATCTCTGCTGTGATGTATTCTATCTGAACTACATGCACTGTCTTGGCATGGGCCCTATAGCTGCTATACCTTCAGCCTTTCTAAAGGTTTTTTTTTTTGGGGGGGGGGATGTTTTTATCAGCACCAGTCTTCATTATTTATGACAAAAACATTGTTAAAACAAATGCACACATTGCTGTTGAAACAGACAGCAGTCAAGGAAGGGCATTTTTTGGTGTGGAAAACTCCACAAATTAATGTTGAATAATTATTAAAGGAAGGAGAACCATTTGAGAGTTATTTTCATCTAAGTCCAATAGGCACTGTTCAAAGTAAACTGGTACAAATATAAAAATGATACTTCATAAAATACTTTTCAAGCAACAAAAACCCTAAATGTTTTTCTTTGGCCCAAAGATGAGGTTTCAGTAGCAAAGGAAGCAACAGCAAAATTTGGTCCAAATTTGGACTTTTAGTCATGAAAAAGTAGTCTCAACAGCAGAAGAAAATATAAAGTATTATTTCCAAGTTATCCAAGACCTTCGGTTTTGGTACAGGTATGATTTTGTCTTTTCATGGCTTAGAACATCTATCTTTTTCTGATTAATTTAAAAATACTTAATTGGTATATGGTGTATATACTCATGTTTAAGTCTCTAAATTTTAGTCAAAAATTGACCCAAAAAAACCTGAGTCGACTTATCCATGGGTCAATGATAATACTGTACTTTAACTCTTATTAAAAAATGAACTATACTCTGTCCTGGAAGCACCACCCTCCTCTGCTCTCTTGTCCATTCAGGCTTTAGTGTGAGCACAAACAGTTATGACTGCTAGAATCGTATAAATGTTTTGGCATTGTTTTCCTTCTTCCATCCTTTGTTACATGCCCCTAAGTTTTACCCTTGACCTATCCATGGGGCATATCAAAATCCATAATTTTGGCCGCAAAACTAGCTCATGACATATACATGGGGCCAACATGGCGTAGTCAGTTTTGCTGAGTTCTTCTTATGAAGATTTTGTGCATGTAATCCCAAAATCTCCCTTGATGTGATTCATTGTGGTGAATCATAGCTGTGAGCGCTTCACCTTGATCAAGACTCTGCCAGTAATCTTGTAGCCACATGTCCTTCCAGCTGTCCCCAGAAGGAATGTCCTCAATGTTTCCATATCCAGGTGCAGGTGGGGGACATCCCATGTGTGAGAATTGAGCTATCTGAGGTTCAGGAGCTGGCAGTTTCCCATGAGTCCTCTTATGGTTTCTTTCTGCATTGATTCTCGCATTTTCCCTGTCACAGACAAAGCACTCAAACCCATTCAGATAATTAGGCAGTGTCATATCATTCACTCCCCATTCGCGCTTCTCCATGCTTTCCAGTAAGAACTGGTTTTTAATACCTTCAGGACTCTTGTACTCTAAATATTTCAAGTACTCATCTGGATTCCTATCCAAGAAGTCGATATATTCTGCTAGCTCTTTAGGGCTTCCAAAATCATCAATGAGAATGATGGAATGGTCATCAGGCATCCAGTCTCGTACTGATGGTGAGCCTCGATAGACAGGGACAGCTCCAACGTGCATTGGCCGCCAAAGTTTTTCTGTCATATAATCATGGCATATAGCATTCTCCATAGCCAGGTGAAACTTGTACTTAGAAATAAAAGTCATGAATTCAGAGTCCTCAGTAGTGGCTGTAGAAGTGTCCTCCAGCCTCATATTGGGAAGCTCTCGATTGTTCAGGCATTTACCATAAGAATCGACTTTGATGTATTTCATGAGCTCATGCACATATCGGTCCCGGTCTGACGGGACATCACAGTGGGACTGGATGTAAAGCAATGGGGCTAGGCCTCCCTTCCTCCAGCGCTCCTTCTCCTCCAGGCTGAAGGCCAGTTGCCTGCGTAGGTAGGTGAGATCCGGCAGCCACTGGAGGCTCAATGGGTAGTCAGACTCCCGGCGAAAAGTGGCAGTGTAGTTAAAGAGGCTGATGCCAGGTTGGTGCGAAAGGAGGTAGTTGTTCATGGGGGACTCTTCGTGGAATAAGGCCCAGGCCTGGTGGGGCAGCCGTGGCAAAGGTGCCTCATAGGCTCGGAAATCTGTGCCATAGAAAAGGAGGGCCCGGGTTCGCCGGTGGAGCCTCACTCGCCGGTTCTTGGTGGTCAGGCAGGAGCTGCGTGGGCAGTCGATGCGCTCTGTCTCACCAGGAAAGTGAGGGAAAAGGCTCTCACTCCACCACAACAAGATAGGCAGTTCTTTGTTGCCACGGGTGTCATTGTTGCCAGGGCCACGGAAGGAAGGCACTGCAGCAGCAGCCATTGTTAGCAACCCCATATGAGGCTCTGCAGGCTGGAAAAAGGAGCCCCCCACTGCTGCCTCATCAGACACTCCCAGAGAAAACTCTGCAGCGTCGCCACCATCCCACACCAAGGGCTCAGCCTGTTCACTCCTCTCGAGATGAGCCGGACTTGCACCATCCTTTCTGTCAAGGTCTGGGGAGTGCTGCTTGTCTTGTACGGCCAAGACAAGCAGCACCCAGCAGCAAAGGAGAGCCAGATATGAGAAAGCCCGCAAAGGAAATACCATGTTCTTTTCTTTGTCTCAGTCTCCGTGCGAACACTGCCTGCTTCTCTTTACAGATGCCCAAGCTAACAGTTTTGCAAATATTCTAGGCAGCTATTTCTAAAGGCATTGAACATCTGGGTACTGTGCAAAAGGGTCAGAGAGTCTACTGAACAGCAGTGCAGCATCGCTGTGGAGATTTTAAGTCTAGTCTCCTGGGAGAGAGATCATGGCGTTTTTTTTCCTTGGGTCCTGCAGTGGGAGAAAGATAAGCAAAAATAAAATCAAGCAGTATTTTTTTCTTTTTTTAAGGAGGTGAGCAGATATGCTGCCCCCCCCCCAAAAAAATCAGAAATCGAGAGGGGGAAAATGGACATATGTAGCAGAAAATCAAACTGGAGCCATGCCGAAATGGGATTTCTGGACTAGTTTAAAAATGTGTTCCTTCTCTAATAAAATTAATCTTACTATAGAATCTTATTTGTTCAGAAATAGTTCTTAAATGAGTTATTAGGGCTTAAAGTCCTAACTACTATCAGAATTTGTAACATGCACATAATAATGACTTGTTACACATAAACCAGAAAACAGGCATGCTTGGATCATTCCTTTGCTGTTCAGTAAAACATGATGACTTTTGTATTACAAACTCTTACAAGGTAGGCACAAAATGCAGCCTGTAAGAGCCAACTAGAGCCATGTTAATTATGTGCATGGCCTTGGTGTGCATGACTTTCAAAACATAAATAGCCTGCAAAAAAAGAACATGAGTCAGATTATACTTATGGCATTTGGGGATGCAGGCTTCATACTTTCTCCTACTGTTGTCTGATCAAAATTTGGTATTTGTGATGGGAGGAAAGTGCTTAGTATCATGGGAGGAGTGATTTGATTGCAACTGCAGTGGAGGTGAAAGTATAAAGTGCCACTCCATATTCCTGATGCAGTTTGAGGTGTGGGACCATTTAGGTTATCTGCTGTTTAAAAGTCATACATGCCTGGATGAGCCACACATCTAATGCCATGCATGCATGGTTTCCCCTAAGGCTAGTTTTACAAAGAGGTTCAGAAGTATTGCTTTGGATCAGTTCCCTCTTATGGTTTCTGCTTTGTGCCCTTGAAAACAATATAAAATAAGGAAATAAAGACAATTCATTGGCATTTCTTTCACACTCATGCCTAAAACCTTCCTTGATACAATTATGGCTAAAGCTTTTATAGTATAAGCAAGATTCATCTAATATTCTTTTGGGCAGTTGGGAAATTGGCATTGTCAAGCACTGGCAGATAGATAACTGAAAATAACATATTTTTGATGGTTCTGTGTCACAGTAGTTAAGTATGGCAAAAGCAATCTAAGCACATAATTAAAGACAGAATCAGTAGGCTCATATGCATGTCACACTTACTTGTGGTTTACATTAACTGTGGCTTGTTCATCATTAATTATCCATCAGATAACTAAACAGTTGTAGCATCTCATGCCATATCTGTTTTATTTCTTTTGCTGGTCATCCAACCATTTTATAGACAGGACATTTTGTTATAAGCTCTTTCTAGCTTGTCCTTCACACTTTAAAAGATAAGGCTGTTCCAGTCATGCCACCAGGTACTGGATGAGAGAAAGCTCTTTTCACCAGAAAAAGCTTCTCCAAGGATTCAAGGACACTGAAGATGTCCTGACGGCCCTGGTGTTCTGAGACCAAGCAGATCAATTGATCATCCAAATGAGAATAAATACGAAGGTGAATCCTTCTCCAGTGTGCCACAAGTGCCATCATGACCTTGGTGAACACCCTGAGAGCTGATGACAGGCCAAACAGAAGAGCCCATTATTGAAAATGCTGCTTGTTGTAGGTGAAGGGAAGATACTGTCGGTAATCTGGGTGAATAGGGATGTGAAAAAAAGGTATGCGCAAGGTTAAGGGGTCAAAAAGGAAGGAAAAGGAGAGGGGAGCAGAAGCCAGGGACAATCCAAGGATGTTTGAGGTCTATGGGAATGACAATCAGCAAGTTCCAAGAAAACACATCCTACTGGGAGCATAGGTAGGAAAGGACTGACTTTCAGGGGGTTGCTCCTCTCATGTAGCACTGGAAGGTCTCCTGTTTCCTGCCTAATTGGGAGAAACAACAAACACTATAGTATCTTCTCTGAAGATGCCAGCCACAGATGCTGGCGAAACGTCAGGAAGAAACTCTTCTAGAACATGGCCACATAGCCCGAAGAACCTATAAAAAACTATAGCATGTCCTGACTGCCTCTGCTGGGAAATTACTTCCTGTTATTCAAAGGCCTTTCTTGGGCCTAAAATGGCCCAGTAAGGCCCCAAAATATGGGGAAAATTTGATTTTTTTAAAAAAAAAATTGGCAGTAGCAGCTGCAAGGGAAAGGTTTACCCCCTAAGGTCCCCCCCCGGGGGGGGGGGTGGTACTGTAGCCCTCTGGGTTTCCACAGCTGCCCATCCCTGCTGCATAGTAATCAAACCCGCACATTTTATGTGGGGACTGGAAAGCTAAGGCCTCTACTCCACCATATTATTATTATTATTATTATTATTAACCTTTATTTATGAAGCGCTGTAAATTTACACAGCACTGTACATACAATCTTTTAGTTAGACGATTCCCTGCCCTCGGGCTTACAATCTAAAAAGACAAGACACAGAAGGAGAAGGGGGTGGTGGAGGGAAAGGGTAAGAGGTCCAGCAGTTCCTCTCTACCTCCAAGGCCTGGACCAAGGGAGATGGACTGGAGGGAGGGCGAGGCTTCATAATGGAAGGTTAATCATTATCCAGGGAAAATACATACTCACAAGTAGGATAATGCATATACAGTACATAGCAATACAGGAAATGGTTCAATAAACAGGCACCACAAGAACATCAAATAGTAAGCGACAATTATGCAATGCCTGGGAAGGCTTCTCTGAACAGGATAGTTTTCAACTCCGTTTTGAAGCTGGTTAAAGAAGTGATGGCTCTTGCTTGCGGGGGAAGAAGGTTCCAGGAGTGAGGGGCAGCGAGTGAAAAGGGGCGAATCCAGGAAGGGGCAGAGGAAATCCTGGGCTGAGACAGCAGACCTTGACTACCAGAACGGAGGGCCCGAGTGGAAAGGTGAGGAGAAAGAAGGTCTGATAAGTAGGGAGGGGCCAGTCCATGGAGGGCTTTAAACGTGGACAGCAGGAGCTTATACTGAATGCGGAAAGGGAGGGGGAGCCAGTGAAGGGATGCCAACACAGGAGAGATGTGGTCAGAGCGGTGGGTGGAAGTGATAATGCGTGCAGCTGAATGCTGAACAGAGATTAAAGGACGGAGGTGAGAAAGAGGAAGCCCAGCCAGGAGGACATTACAGTAATCAAGTCGTGAGACCACTAGGGCATGGACCAGGATCTTGGCAGTAGAGGCGGAGAGATATGGTCGGATTTTGGCAATATTGTACAAAAAGAGTCTGCAAGCCTTGGCTGTGGTCTGGATCTGAGGGATACACGACAGAGAAGAGTCAAAGATAAAACCAAGACTGCGGGCTTGCTGGACTGGTTGAATAGAAATGTTGTCCACAGAGACAGAAAAGGAGTGTTGAAGGGTGGGCTTAGGAGGAAAGACAAGAAGCTCCGTCTTGGACATGTTGAACTTCAAACGCCGATGGCACATCCACTGCGAGACAGCTGTAAGGCAAGACGAGACTTGCTGTTCAAGCCTTGGAGAAAGGTCAGGGGTGGAAAGATATAACTGGGTGTCATCGGCATACAGATGGTAGGAAAAGCCAAAAGAGCTGATGAGTTTTCCTAAGGACAGTGTGTAGAGAGAAAACAGAAGGGGACCCAGAACAGAGCCCTGGGGAACTCCAACAGATAAGGGAACAGGAGATGAAGTCTGACCTCCTGCAACCACTGCAAAAGATCTGCCAGACAAGTAAGATCTAAACCAGTCGAGAACAGAGTCTGAGAACCCAAGGTCAGAGAGTATATCAACTAGAAGACAGTGATCAACGGTGTCAAAGGCTGCAGACAGATCAAGAAGGATGAGAACAGAGTAAAGGCCATTAGCCTTGGCCTGTAAAAGGTCATTCGAGATCTTGGTGAGAGCTGTCTCTGTAGAATGCCTTGGGCGGAAGCCAGACTGAAAGGGATCAAGGATGGAATTGGCTTCAAGAAACTCAAGACAGCGCGAATAGACAACCCGTTCCAAAACCTTAGAAAGAAAGGGAAGAAGAGAAATCGGACGATAGCTAGACAAGGAGGAGGGGTCAAGAGAAGGTTTTTTCAGAATTGGGGAAATGAGAGCATGTTTGAAGTCCGAGGGGAAGGAGCCTGTAGAGAGAGAGAGAGATTGAAGATATGGAGAAGCGAGGGCAGAAAGGAGGGAGCTATAGAGATTAGAAGACGAGTAGGAATTGGATCAAGAGAGCAAGTTGCAGGTTTGGAAGAGTTCAGAAGTGTAGAGAGTTCATCCAAAGAGGCAGGAGGAAACACAGAAAATTTGTCAGGCGAGGGTGATAGAAGATTAAGAGCAGAAGAAGAATTGGGGGGGGACTATCTCAGAGCGAATAGTGGAGATCTTAGAGATGAAATAATTAGCAAAGTCATTAGGAGAGAATGATGAAGAGACAGGAGGAGAGGGAGGTTTAAGCAAAGTGTTGAAGGTGGAGAACAAACGCTGCGGGCGCCTCTCATTGGCGGAGATCAATTATTTGTAATAATTCTGTTTAGCCATAGAGAGAGTGCGTGAGAAGGAAGAAAGAACAAATTTGAAATGGATAAAATCAGCCCACTCTTTGGATTTTCTCCAAAGACGTTCAGCCGCTCTAGAGCAGGACCGGAGAAACTTAATGTTGGGGGTAAGCCAGGGCTGAGGTCTAGTCTTAGAGGAAGAAGTGCGTACAGAGACAGGGGCAAAGTGGTCAAGAGTCGAGGAAAGAGTGGAGTTAAATAAAGACATTGCTGAATCAGCAGAATCCCCAAGATTTAGGGAAGAGAGAGATGAATCCAGGGTCAGACCAAGATGGTTAGTGTCAACAGATTGAAGATCACGAAAAAGACGTTGAATAGTATGGCGAGGAGGAGGAGTATAAGTGAGAGCAAAGGAGATTAAATGATGGTCAGATAGTGGAAAGTCAAGTGCCAGGTAGTCAGAAATGGCACAGTTTGCAGCAAGAACCAGGTCAAGACAGTGACCAAGAGAATGAGTTGAAGCATTGGAGTGTGGCTGGAGGCCAAAAGAAGCTAGCAGAGAGTTAAAGCGAGATGTTGTAGGGTTATTGGAATCATCAATGTGGATATTGAAGTCACCTAGGATCAAAGTGGGGACTGAATCTGAAAGAAAGAATGTCAGCCATGATTCAAAGTCTGAGAGGAACTGGGTGGCAGAGCCAGGAGGGCGATAGATAACTGCAACCCGGAGCTGTAGAGGAGAAAAGAGTCTAATAGGATGAAACTCAAAGGAAGAGAAATGATAGCTGGGGGGGGAAAGATAGAACTTGATACTGGCAGGAGTTAGATAGCAAGATACCAACCCCTCCCCCTCGACCCTCAGGACGGCTAGTGTGGGTGAAGGAGAGACCACCAAAAGAAAGGGCAGCGGAGGTTGTAGTATCATGGGCTGGGAGCCAGGTTTCAGTGAGAGCAAGGAGATTAAGGGATTTGGAGAGAAAAAGGTCATGGATTGCTGTTGCTTTAGGGGCAGCAGAGCGGCAGTTCCAGAGGGAACAGAGGAAGGGAAGCAGGGAGACAGGGAGAGGACGAATGGGGATCAGGTTAGGAGAAATGTGGCGAGCCATGGGAAGGATGGGGTTCACAGAGAAAAGAAAGAGGTGTAGCTGGCTCTCTAACTGAGGTGGTAAAGGAGTTTGAGGGGTTTACAATAAAAGGTCAGCAATAACAACAATAACAATAATAACGAAAAAAATTATAATATTGCCAGGTCAGGCCTTCTGGGAAAGAGTCCAATGCAAGCAGGAAGTTCTTCCAGGCAGCACAGGTTAAATTTGTCCTTCTTCCTGTGGGGAATTCTGGGACCAGAAGGAGAGGGAGATGGAGCCAGGTGCCTTCTGTTGGGGGGGGGAGCAGAGTTCCTTTGTGGAGGGCAGATGATGGGGGCCCTTCTTTCTTTCCCCTCAGAGGCAAAGATGGAGCCAGGTACCTTGTGGGAGGAGAGGAGTTCCTTTGTGGAGGGCAGATGATGGGGGCCCTGCCTTCTTTCCATACAGACAATATGTCTGTACAACTGCCTGAACAAACATATAGTTGAAACAACAGTACTTAGAAATCATGAGTCAGCACGGCGTATTGGTTTGAGTGTTGGACTATGATTCTCAAGATCAGGGTTTGATTCCCAGCTCAGCCATAGAAACCCACTGGGTGTCATGCTCAGCCTGGAGGAGAACTCAGACGACTCAGAGGATGAGCCAGAGCCTCTGGGATCTGAGCCTGCAATTGGGGAGCATGAGGCTGACCCTAGTTCTGCTGTAGCAGAGTCTGTGGCCTCTCCAGAAGTTCAGCAGCCAAGTCCGTCTGGGGCTGAGGGCTGTCAAAGTAGAGGAGGAACAGGGGACTGTGCCTACCTTCAGGGACCGTCAAGCCAAAAGGGAGGGCCTTTGAAGATCATGGAGCCTTTATCAGAAACGGGTTGGTAATCACACACACCTGAATGCCTGCCGCCTGCATATTTAGGCAGCTGGAGCATGTACGTCTGGTTGCCAGTAATTTTCTGACCTTCTTGGAGGAAAAACTCTGTCTCTGGCTCCCGTGACTTTTTGGACCAAACCCTTGCTTCTTAGACTGCTGACCTATCTTGATTATCTGGAACCCTTGACCTTGGACTGCTTTATCGACCTGCCTATCTGATACCTCGAACCTCGGACCATTTGACAACTCTTTTGGTAATCCTTCTTCTGATACTGCCTTTAAACTCAAAGACTGTGTTGCTTGCACTTACTCTGCTAGCCGGGGGTTTGTTTGTTTGGAAACTAGGCTGGCCTTATCAGCCATTCGGCTGCTTTCCCAAACACTGGGTAACCATGGGCAAGTCACACACTCTCAGCCACAGGGAAAGTCAATGACAAGCCTCCTCTGAACAAATTGTGCCAAGAAAACCTCATGATAGGTGCGCCTTATGATCACAGTAAGTTGGAAACGATTTGCAGGCACACAACAAAACAAAACTAAAAGCTTAGAGACCAAGAAGGTTCTAAATCCTTGCTAATTGCCGCCAAGCTCAGAAACAAGGCAGGTACCTCAAGGTGCCTGAAAAGAAGTGTTCCAGCTCCTTTTCTTAAGCACAGTACTCTCACCTTTTCAAATCTATTCTTATCCCAGGCATCATCATATCCAGAATAATTCCCTGGACAGTCTGTTGTGTGGACCTGGGAAAAAGAGGGGAAGAGGTGATGCTCAGTGATGGAACATATGCTTTGCATAGAGAAGCACAATAGTTCAGCCCCAGACAGAGCTTGGAAAATCCTCTGCCTGAAACCCTGGACAAGTACAGCCAATCTATGAGAACACTGAATTAGATGGTAATTGATTTGCTTCCTTTGCAATCCAATATGTTTCCATCCACAGGCCCCTTTGTTAGGCAGAGGACACTTAATTTCTCAAGCAGTCTTGATTCTTTTGCATCAGGAAAACTTTAGGTGGTGTTGCGGCAAAACATGCCAAATCAGTCCCAATTTTAGGGTGGAAAATGTTTCGGCATTGCTGGAGGTCGAAACCTCAAATAGGAAGGTCCTAGTCCACTGGCTCTCTCTTTAGGATTCCCCTTTTGTGACTATAATGCGGTTACCTTGAAATCCAGAAACAGGGAACATACTTAGGGGTAGCTGTGTTGGCCATATGGCAAATCCAATAACACCCACAATTCACCAAACAAAGATACTTCTATTGGACCAACCAAAATGCACAATATATACATTGCAAGCTTTTGAAGCTGCACTGGCTTCTTCATCATACAGGAGAAAAACAGTTAAAGATGTTAGTCTAACAGTCTGTCAGGCCCTCTAAGAGCCTTTGGAGCTGAAGAGCTGAGGATAAATACTCTAAAATCAGTGGTCCCCAAACTGTACCCTTGAAGAGATTTCAGACTTCAGCTCCCAGAAGCCTCCTCAGCCATGTCGGCCAACAGCCTGGGATTCTGGGAGCTGAGGTCCAAAATTCCCTCAAAGGGCGCTGTTTGGGGACTTAAATGAACACTCCACTCCACACTAAATGCCTGCTTGGTAGATGTTCCCTGTATTATTACAGTGGCCTACACTGGCATTTATACGGTGATATTGTCCTTGTCCTCCTTGGCGGTGTGGCTCCCACTTTGGCCTTCCAGATGTTTTGGACTTCATCTCCCATGACTCCCGGCCGTCGGCCAAGCTAGCTGAGGCTTCTGGGAGTTGAAGTGCAAAACACCCGCAGCGCCAATGTTTGGAAGAGTTGCCATATCCGATCACTCTATTCATTGGACGGGGCTCAGGACCAGCCTCCGCCATCCCTCCATCTCCCTCACCCCGGTTCCCGTTCCCTCGTTTACATTTCGGACTCCGAACTCGCTCGGAACAACTTAACTCCTCACCTTCCCCACTTTCCAGGGCGCCGCCATCTTGCGCCGCGCCTTTCCGGAAAAGGTTTTCATCACGTGACGTGACGTCGACGTCTCCCTACGCCATGGTCTGTTTGGCGCCGCCATCTTGTGTGTGGCGCTGTGACGAGAAGCATAGTTGCTGTTGTTGTTGTTGTATTTTTTAACTCCTTTAACGCTGGATAATAGCGGGAATACATCTTGGCCTGGCAAGACGCAGGTCATACTCTCCCTCCGTCGCGGCCGCTATGGTTTTAATCTATCCCTTCCTCCGGGGGTTGGGGTAAAAGAAAAGACTTTTCTTGCCCTGAAACAAAACATTGGCTCTGTTCTTTTGTGGGGGGGGATTGGACTTCAACTCCCAGAAGCCTCAGCCAGCTTGGCCGACGGTCAGGAATGATGGGAGATGAAGTCCAGAAACAGCTGAGCAACCAAGATGGCGCTGTCGTTTGCCAGGAATTCTCGCGAGAGTTGAGAGGTATCCACGTCCTCAGGGCCACTGAATAGAGAGGGCTGGGTCACGTGGTGCTACATCCGGGTCCTCCTCCTCCTCCTCCCTCTCCGTTTGGGAGCTCGGTGTCTCTCTTTCTCGGGGGGGCCGTTGGGTCCCCCGCAGCCGGAATGGCGGTCCCCGCGGGGTCTGCGGCCGGAGGAGCCAGGGGCGGAGCGGGGGCGGTGGCCGAGTGGGGCGCCTTCGAGGACAACATGCAGGTAGGGCTCTCTGGGAGGCATTCCGGGGGGGCTGCATCCACACGGGAGAAATAACCCGGTTTGGCACCGCTTTGGCTCCTGTGTCGCTATGGAATTCTGGGAGTTTGTTGTGGGCCCAGAGCGGAGCGGCCTGGAGCCGGATTACTTCTGCAGTGCGGTTTAGAAGCCGTATAAAATACATTATACATATATATATATAGATACATAGATCTATACACACGTAATTTGATTTTGGCATTAAAATTGTCTGCTTGATAATACAGTAAAAGTGCAGGAAGAAGGGAAAAGGGAAAGAAGGCATTGCACCTGGACTTACTTCTTTAGAATGACCTCATGAAAAGGGAGCTGCAAAGTCCTCTGCTGCTGCCAGGAGCATCTGAAGTAGAAGCCCCTTGGTTTCGCCCTGGAAGCAGGAAGGAAGGAGGCCTGTCAATGGAATTAATACACAAACCATGTCAACAAAGCACTAGAGACTATGTCTTCAGTCTCCCATAAAGCCTTCCTTCCCATCAAAACGAGTGAGGAAAGAACCCCAGGCCAGACATTGCAGTGATGTGGGATACTGTACCTAAGAGCCCACCTGTTACATAGTGCCCTTGGCATCTCTGACATACAGTTACCTTATATAACTAGTTCATGCGATGTTTTCTTTTCTCCATTGAGTCCAATGCTCACCCAAAATTTGATCAAATAAAGCATTGTACTCAGAAGAGATGTGAGTTCTGACCCCTCCTTGGGCAGTATAGTATCCACACCACACAACTAAAGCAGTTTGGCACCGTTTGACTGTCTTGGGTCCCTCCTGAGGAACCCCAGGATTTCTAGTTTGGGGAGGTATTTAGCCTGGTTTGTCAGAGAGCTCTGGTGCCTTGCCTAAAATGCTCCCTGGGATTTTTGTCCCAGGAGAGGCCTGTAATTAACCAGGAAGGAAACTTGGACTATGATGGGCACTTTTAGCATTAGCAGTTCAGAGAATTTCAGGGGGACCTGGGAGCCTCACAAACCAGCCTCTGGGGACTGTATGTACCCTTCAGTTCTCCCAAAGCTTTAAAAAGATGTAGGAGCCACTGCAAAAAGAGGTTAATGCAACACTGTAAGTTCCTATCCTCTTTAAATATAAGCAGCCTGAAATCTGTAAGAACAATATACTCTCTCGCTTTGTCAGCTGCAGTGTGGCTTCTTATTTGAGTACAACACGAGAAGCAATACATGATCCTTTGGGCTGCAGTGTCTTTTCTCAAAAGGGCTTTAAAGACTAAAGACTTCAAATGAGAAACAGTGAGCTGTACAGTTACATTTTTATCATGATGTCTTCCCTCCAGTGGTTCCCAAGCTTTGGTCTTCCAGATGTTTTGGACTTCAACTCCCAGAATTCCATACTGTTGGCTAAGCTACCATGGGCTTCTGGTAGTTGAAGTCCAAAACACCTGGAGGAGCAAAGTTTGGGAATCACTGGTCTATAATGTAATTAATGAAATAAAGAGTCCCATATATACATGACTATAAATTGACCTCATGTATAAGTCAAGGGCAGGTTTTGGGACCCAAAGTATGGACTTTTGGGTAGGTTGAGGGTGCAACTGCCACATCCCCAATGCCCCCCTTGTCTCTTGGTTCTCCTTTAAGAAGCACCAGAGCCCCTGACACCACATCCCTCGCTTCTTTGTGCTCCATGAGGGCAAGTGCCAAAGTGCCACCACCACCACTTTCCCACTGCTCCCTTTCCTTCTCAGTTTGGGCTCTCCAGCTCAAGGAGCACGTATTAGGTTTCTGTCCATTTACAAACAGAGCAGACGAACAGACCCTTCTTCCCGTTTCTCTGAAACCCTCTTGTTCATGGAGGTCACTCAAGTAAGCACGCTTGGCTCATTTCACCAGCATTAACAAGAGGATGTCCCCTTCTGAGATGTGGGAGTGGGGGGGTGTTGGCACTTCACTCTTTGATTTCTTCCTCTCATTACAGTAAATGCATGAAGACCTCTGCCTTTGGAGTGATCTCTTGTGCTGCCATTTACCAAGAAGACAGGCCATTTTATTGTTTTGTTTTACACATTTATGTAGTGTTGTATTTCCAAGGATTTTTACATGATTTCAATAAAGCAAAATTTTTAAACAACTAAAATTTCAACAATAAAAAAATCATAGAGTTGAAAATCATAAGCAACAACGCATAATGAAAAATTAAAGGCCTTTTAATTTTTCTAGAGTTTTATCTAGAAATAAAATATAATCCAAAGGGAGAAGCGGGAAATATATTATTATTATTATTATTAACCTTTATTTATAAAGCGCTGTAAGTTTACACAGCGCTGTACATCAATTTTTTAGTCAGACGGTTCCCTGCCCTCAGGCTTACAATTTAAAAGACACGACACAAAAGGAGAAGGGAGTGGTGGTGGGGAATAGGATCAGGTCCAGCAGATCTTTTCCACCTCCGAGGCCTGGACCAAGGCAGATGGACTGGAGGAAGGGCTTGGCTTCTTGATGGATGGTTAGAAGGAGGCTTCCTGGGTCAGAGAGGGGCTCACCTCTGGGAATGCTTCTCTAAACAATATAGTCTTTAATTCAGTTTTGAAACTGGGCAGAGAAGCGATGAGGTGTGCATGTGGGGGAGAAGGTTCCAGGAGTAAGGGGCAGCAAGCGAGAAGGGACGAATTCGGGAGGGGGCAGTGGTAGTCCTACATTGTGACAGGAGACCCTGACTACCAGAGCGGAGGGTGCGAGTAGGAATGTAAGGAGAAAGAAGGTCAGATAAGTAAGGAGGGGCCAACCCATGGAGGGCTTTGAAAGTCAATAACAAAAGCTTGTACCGGATGCGAAAGGGGAAGGGGAGCCAATGAAGGGAGGATAAAAGAGGAGAAACATGGTCAAAGCGGCGAGCGGATGTGACAATACGGGCAGCTGAATACTGGACAGATATTAAAGGATGGATGTGTGAAAGAGGAAGCCCTGTTAGAAGGAGGTTACAATAATCTAGTCGCGAAACCACTAGGGCATGGACTAGAGTCTTGGCAGTAGAGATTGAGAGGAATGGACGGATCTTGGCAATGTTGTGGAGAAAGAATCTACAGGTCTTTGCGGTGGCCTGGATCTGGGGAATAAATGACAGGGAAGAGTCAAAAATGAAGCCAAGACTGCGGGCTTGATGAACCGGTTGAATAGAAGTGTCGTCGACAGAAACAGAAAAGGAATAATGAAGGGTGGGTTTAGGTGGAAAGACGAGAAGCTCAGTCTTAGACATGTTGAGCTTCAAGCGCCGAAGCCGCATCCACTGAGAGATGGCAGTCAGACAAGAAGAAACTTGCTGTTCAAGCCCCGTCGAAAGGTCAGGGGTGGAGAGATACAGCTGAGTGTCATCGGCATACAAATGATAGGAGAAACCAAAAGAACTGATGAGTTTACCTAGAGACAGTGTGTATAGAGAGAACAGAAGGGGACCCAAGACAGAGCCCTGGGGAACTCCAACAGATAGCGAAACAGAGGATGAAGTCTGACCACCCGTGACCACTGCAAAAGATCTATCTGACAAGTAAGATTTAAACCAGTCGAGAGCAGAGTCCGCGAACCCAAGGTCAGAAAGTAAATCAACCAGGAGACAGTGATCAACAGTGTCAAAGGCTGCAGACAAATCGAGAAGAATGAGAATAGAGTAGAGGCCGTTTGCCTTGGCCCGCAAGAGATCATTTGAGATCTTGGTGAGGGCTGTCTCTGTAGAGTGCCGTGGGCGGAAGCCAGATTGGAAGGGGTCTAGGATGGAGTTGGCTTCAAGAAACTTAATACAGCGAGAATAAACGACCCGTTCTAGGACCTTAGAAAGAAAAGGAAGAAGAGAAATTGGACGATAGCTAGACAAAGAAGAGGGGTTGAGAGAGGGTTTCTTCAGAATTGGGGAAACGAGAGCATGTTTGAAGTCAGAAGGGAAGGAACCCAAAGAGAGAGAGAGATTAAAGATATAGAGGAGCGAGGGCAGAAGAGAAGGGGCTATAGAGATTAGGAGACGGGAGGGAATAGGATCAAGAGAACAGGTAGTTGGTTTGGAAGAATTTAGCAGCTTAGAGAGTTCATCCAGAGAAACAGGGGGAAACCCAGAGAGTTTATTAGTAGAAGGTACCAGGAGGTTAGTGGTAGGGGGCAAGTCGGGAGGAACTATTTCAGATCGAATAGTAGTGACTTTTGTGATGAAGTAGTTGGCGAAGTCAGTGGGGGAAAAAGATGAGAAGACAGGGGGAGAGGAAGGTTTGAGTAGTGTATTGAAGCAGGAGAACAAACGCTGCGGACGCCTCTCATTAGCGCAGATCAGTGATTTAAAATAGTTCTGTTTTGCCATAGACAGAGCGCGTGAAAAAGATAAAAGGATGAATTTATAATGAATGAAATCGGCTGGTTCCCTAGACTTTTTCCAAAGACGTTCAGCCGCTCGAGAGCAGGACCGGAGGTACCTGATAGTGGGAGTGAGCCAGGGCTGAGGCCTAGTCATGGGGGAAGACACATGTACAGATACAGGAGCAAAGCTGTCAAGAGTTGAAGAAAGAGTGGAATTAAATAAAGACATTGCTGAATCAGCAGAGTCCCCAAGATCAAGAGAAGAGAGAGATGAATTCAAAGTCTGACTGAGATGGTCAGAGTTAACAGACTGAAGGTCGCGGAAATGGCGCTGGACAGTACGACGAGGAGGTGGGATATAAGTAAGAGTAAAAGAAATTAAATGATGGTCAGACAATGGAAAATCAGATGCCAGGTAGTCGGAAATGACACACTTAGCAGCAAGAATTAGGTCGAGACAGTGACCAGAGGAATGGGTTGAGGAGTTAGAATGAGGCTGAAGGCCAAAAGAAGCAAACAGGGATCTAAGGCGAGATGAAGAAGGATTGTTGGGATTGTCAAGGTGAATATTAAAGTCACCTAGGATTAGAGAAGGGACTGTATCAGATAGAAAAAACGTCAGCCAAGATTCAAAGTCAGATAGGAATTGGGTAGCAGAACCAGGAGGGCGATAGATGACAGCAACCCGGAGCTGTAAAGGAAAAAAAGAGTCGAATACAGTGAGACTCGAATGAAGAGAAACAATAGTTGGGGGGAAAGAAAGAACTTGAAACTGGCAGGAATTGGACAATAGTATACCGACCCCTCTTATTATTATCTGGCACTGGAAGGAGGCCCAAGTGCAGGCCAGACAGACCTCCATGTAGGGAGTGTTGCGGAAATGTAGTGTCACATCCATGGCCATCAGTCAGTTCACCCCAAACTCCACAGGCGCCCAGGAACAAACTTCCATTTATTAAACAGGCATAGTTTAGTGGTTTGAGCCTTGGACAATGACTCTGGAGCTTGGGGCTCAAATTCCCACTCTGCCATGGAAATTCACTAAGTGACCTTGGGGTCAGTTACACTCTCAGCCTCAGAGGAAGCCTATTTCAAAACCCCTCTGAACAAATTTTTCCAAAAAAATAAATAAAATAAAGGCCTGTGATAGGTTGACCTTGTTGTTGTTATTGTGTGTCTTCAAGACAACCCTAAGGTGAACCTATCATGGGTTTTTTCTACTCAAGTTTGTTCAAAAGAGGTTTGCCTTGAGGCTCAGAGTGTGTTACTTGTCCAGGGTCATCCAACCCCAGTTTCAAACCACTATCCAACACTGGCTCCCCAGGTTCACCTTAGGGTCACTATAAGGCAAAAATGTCTTGAAGACAGACAACAACAAATTGACATGTTGAGGACAGAGTAGCCATTCCTTCATATGCCAAGGTTCTAAACAATATAAGCCATTAAGAGTAAACACCAAATGGGTGTTGGAAGAACAAATAATGAAACCAGTTTGCATCTTCACTCCAGTCATTCACAGTGATTTCTGGTAGTGCAGATGGGAGCAGGAAACATATCGAATTTTGTTTTGGACATAAATGGTTTCCAGTACATAATGACAGAGCTGTTTCAAGCCATTGAGGGTAGGCATACTGCTGTTTTAATATTTAATTATTTTTGCATTCAAAGGTAGAGACTTCCACAAAGTCTGGTAGTCATTTTTGGTGTCCATGGATCCCTCCATTACATTAAGTAAAGATAGCAAAAAGTGTGGGATTGGTTTCCTCTTGCTCTTTCCACTTTTTAATATACACGAATGTGAAGACAGATACCAGAAATGGGTCTTAATCTGATTGTTAAGAATGTCTGTATCTTTTCCCACAGAAATGGAATCTTGTAGGAAGCATTTCTTTCAGCCTCTTTTCTCTTGGTTGTGCTGCCTCTCTGATTAAGGGGAAATGATTGTGCACAGTCTCACCACATGCATATTTTCACTTTGTTCAGGGTGCGGGTTCTGCTGTGATTGACATGGAAAACATGGATGACACATCTGGCTCCAGCTTTGAAGACATGGGTGAGATGCATCAACGCATAAAGGAAGAGGAAGAGGTGGATGCAGAAGCAGCTGCAGCAGATGAAGAAGATGGAGAGTTCCTAGGGATGAAAGGCTTTAAGGGACAATTGAGTCGGCAAGTAGCCGATGAGGTAACCATAGCTTTCTTTGTCAAATCAGAGGAACAGCAGCAAACCAAGGTTCTGAGCCCAGAAGGCTGCTGATTTCCACATGTTTCTCATTTATTGCAGTTCTCTGGAGACAGTGTCTTGATGTTTCTTCCATAGTGTTTTGTGCCTGCTTTAAAGGGATAATTTCTAGAGTGGTATCCCCTCTGTAGGCCTAATCTTACCTTAGACTCCCTAAGCATTTCTGCCTTGAAGCACTGAGCAAGTAATTAGAAATGAGGCAGAACCAACTGCACTGATGGGAAGTATTTCCTACAGAGACAAATTGGTATGCCACTAATTCCCAAGCTAATATTATTTTTAGAGCAGCAGAATGTTGCAAGGTACAGCTACAGAAAATGTGAGATCAATATCAATCCCTGTTGAGAAGTTTTAGATCAGAGAAGGGCAGTGGGGGGATCACATAGGAAGCAGCACCTCCCCCGCCCAATGCGCCCTTCTGGTTTTTAAAAAACATTTGGATGGCCTTTTTTTTCAATGAAATGCTTCTGTCATTCAGTTTGATGCTTCTGTCTTTTGTATTCAATCTCTCTCTTTCTCTCTCAATCTCACTCGCACTCCCTAGATGTGGCAGGCAGGGAAAAGACAAGCCTCAAAAGCCTTCAATCTGTATGCCAACATTGATATCCTCAGGCCCTACTTTGATGTGGAGCCAAACCAAGTTCGGAATCGGTAAGCAAACTTGGCAGATTGTTCCTCCCACTTTTCTTGCTTTTTCTTATCTGTCATTGCTTTCTTAAAACTCACAATGAAACTATGTTAATATGTAATAGCAGCATAGTCCATTGTGGAAATTGTCTGCCACCCAACACTTTTATTCTTAATAAAGAGAAACTGGTTATTCTCTTAAGTAGCATTTGGGTTATAGAGAAGAGAATGACACTGCTGTTCTATCTGCTTGCAGTACTTTATTAAGATAGCTCTGGGGGGAGGTGATCAAGACTTCACCCAGTTGCATTTTTATTCCTCAAATAAATAACACCAAGCTGTTTCATTTCTAGTCTTTTGATGCTGCTGTATGAGCCAAATTAAGCCATGAAATGTCAATTCAGCAAATGCCTTTTGAGCATACATCAGAGTTCAATTAATCTGTCCTTCCAGGACTGACACTAACTGTAAGAGTCACAAACTACTGTTAGGCTTTCTTTCTGGGCCATATAACCTCCATAGCTAGTGTCCTTGCTGATCACAGAAGAAAACTATTCTAGAAAAATTACAGTGTGCCCTTGTTTTACCTGGGGATCTGTTCCGGGACCACCACCCCTCCCCATGTAAAACAAAAAATGTGTATGCTTGAGTCCCGTTACAAGTCTTATGTAGAGCAGACAGGATTATGGTTGCGTTAAATGCTCCCCTCCCCCCATTTCCCAGCAAGGTTTTTTGTCTAATTTAACAAAACTATTTTTTAAATTATATAATGCACTATGAAGTTTTTCACATCCGTGTTCTAATCCTATAGCATCAGGTTGTTGGTGGTTTGTTATTTAGCACATGCCATTTTTAGTCTGGCATGAGCGCAAATAATTCTTTAAATATATGGTTATCTAAAATATTTGAATTTTCGTTCATTCCTACTACAGTGGGCCCTTGATATCCACTGGTGTTGGGTTCCAGGACCCTCCTGGATATGAAAATCTGTGGATGGTCAGGTCCCAGTATAGATAATGGTGTAGTAAAACAGTGTCCCTTACACAAAATGGCAAAATCAAGGTTTGTTTTATAGGAATTTGAGGGAGGGATTATTTTCAAGACATGGGTGAGTTAAACCAAGGGCTGACTGTAATAATCTCCTATCATCTTGTTCTCTTTTAGGTTGCTGGAATCCATGATACCTGTAAAGATGATTAATTTTCCCCAGGTGAGCTAATGCACTAGATAGTAAGTGAAGGTTTTCCTTAATATTATGGAGGTGATAGTGAAGCCAAGGGTCTGATTAGGGGAATTTTATTATTACAAGAGGGGGGCCTGCTACGATGGCCCTGTGGAATCTCCTCCCATTGTGTATACTGAGAAGACCAGGGAATACCAATAAATTGAGCTGAGACAGAAATAATAACTAGATGTTTAATTTAATGAAATAGGGAAAAGCACATTCAATGCGCTTGTGCACACACACTCATACAAGGCTCAGGAAAATCAGAGATTGACGTGGAATAGGATTTTAGGCGTCACTAGGGTGATACGTACCAGAATGTAGATTCCCTCCGGGAATTGAATGGGATGCGTGGTGATGGGACAGTTCTGCTCCGCAACGTGGGTTTGAACAGAAATGCTAGTGTCCAAAGCAGAGGTCTGACTGACGTGGAGTATAGAGACCTTTCAAATGGTGCGCCGACTAGCAAAAGTCCAGACTTTTTATAGGGCAAATTATTGCTGCTGGCAAAGGTGTTTAATTACTTCCTTTTCAGCTGGATGTCCCTGTCCGATTGTTTTAGTGGTCTTAAGCTGCTCGGACAACAGACCCAGGGAGGGGGTAAGAGCCTCAGGGAAGGCAAACATTTGATCTTCCTGGTCCTATGATAATCCTCTTATGCGACTCCCTAGACTATCTAAAAATGTTAATGAAGGCGACCCCTCAGGGGTGGTGTACATGTCTTCATGCTTTGCTGGTAATGGTGAACAGACTATCAGAGTTCATCTAGGGGTCATTAAGGGCTATCATTTATATCAAAATTTATATGGAGCAACCAGGGTAACAATAGTGTCTAAGGAAGAATGGGTTTCTCACTCCGAGCATGGGGGTTATATTCAAATTCATTTCTCATTGCTGTGAAGTTGACAGATAAAGCAGAATCCCATTTGTCTTTCACCCTGAATTCACAATGGTATTTTCCTGATGATAAATCACTTTGGCAGAAGTTTTTGGTGATGTATGAGTTCTTCCCCATCCCAAAGGTTGTGGGGCAGTTCTTGTGTAGCCCCTTTGCCTCAGTACCTTGTATTTTAACTTCACTTTATCAGTTTATACTTACTCATTTTTAGCAAAGACCCCATCAGTTCACTGGTGAATGGTGAATACTGGCAGATTTCTGTAAAGATTTAAATTTCCTTTTTCATCTATTCTTTCTCCTTATCCATTTTTTCTATCAGCTCTGTCCCTGTCTATACCATTGGCCAAACTGCTCTGATATCACAGTGGGCTTGGTCTTGCAGGAACATCCAGTCTGATTGCATTTGAGTCAGCTACTTTGATTTCCACGAGTAGCTAGCCTACCTTTAACAAGTGTTCTCTCTAATTTAGAGAGTATCAGTCTGAATTTCAAAGTCCATGAAAACAACAAGTAAAGTTGAACTCATCTATGGCTGTACATCAAGTGATGATGAATTCTAGAGGTCAAGGAGCAGACTGCAGAATATGCAGGGACTGCACACCAGTTTGCCACTAAATCTGATGTCACTTCATCAGTGTCCCCTATAAACAGAATGTCCAGGGACCATGCTCTTGCATGAAATACACCCCACCCTGCTGTATGTCATAACTTTTCATATCACATATGATGTTAGTTAAGCAGTCTTTTTCTGAAAAAAAAAGGACAGATAATAACTTGCTACTTATAAAATAACACAACTGATTTCTCTTGTTAGTTCCTTTAAGATGTCTGGGCAACTGTGAAGAACCAAGGGCCATTTTTTGCCTGTTCCCTGATAGGTTTTACTTCCACGTCTTTGGTCCAATGTGAGCACAAAATACAACTCAGAAGTGACCAGAAATCACTTCTTTTCCCCATTTCTTAGCTGAAAAATTACACAGAGCGGGCTATTTTAAGGCAAAACAGTGCTCCTGGCAGCATAGTTGAGCATTTTCCAGGTAATTAAACTGGACAAGTTTAATAACAATAACAAGTACATTTCTATACCGCTTATCAGTGCACTTAAGCACTCCCTAAGTGGTTTACAAAGTGTAAGCTCATTGCCCCCAACGATTTGAGTACTCATTTTAGCAACCTCGGAAGGATGCAAGCCTGAGTTGAGCTTCAGCCCTTTTGCTAGTATTGAACTCGCAACTTTATGGTTTGTTAGTGAATGGCTGCAGTACAGGCATTTAAACACTACACCACCAAGTTTAAGGGCTTGAGGCAGCTGCAAAATGGGAGAGGGGGTTGCAGGGGTCATGCTTTCTCCACCCTATTTTAAGTGTATAAATTAGCTTTTTTTTTTTTTTTTTTCTTTTTTTTTTTTTTTTTTTTTTTGCTCTTTGTAATTGATTGATACACTGGACTTACCAGAATACTGATCAATAACAATTATTCCTTTTATCTTTTATAGAAGATAGCAGGTGAGCTGTATGGTCCCCTCATGCTGGTCTTCACGCTGGTGGCCATTTTGCTGCATGGAATGAAGACATCAGATACAATTATTGTAAGCAGGGCATTTTGCTTTCCTGACAAGCTACTACCCAGAGACTTATTTTTGCCTTGAACTCTCTATGTATTTTGGGGGTGGGGAGGCAGTTGTTAAGGTATTATGGATGCTTCCTGGTTAGAAGGAATTCTGTTTCTGAAGTTCTGGTAGCACCTATTTACATTGGACTGTGTTGATGATACTGTTTAATAGCTGTATTTCCAGGTGTATCGTGTCCTCTTATAAGCATTCTGTTTCTCTTTCTGCAGAGGGAAGGGACACTGATGGGCACTGCAATTGGCACCTGCTTTGGTTACTGGATAGGTGTCTCCTCCTTCATTTACTTCTTGGCATACTTGTGCAATGCTCAGATCACCATGGTGCAAATGTTGTCACTACTGGTGAGTAAACACTTCAGCTGCTCAGTAGTCTCTAACATAGTCTAAAGTCACTGTTTCCAACCTAGCACCCTCCAGTTGAGTTGTACTACAACTCTCACCATTCCCTTCTGATACGGCTATGGGCTGATCTTCTCTCATGACTAACAGATGGCTTTGTATCTGCACCAACCACAGATAAAGCTGATCTGAATTTACATCCTAAGGTTGATCTGAATCTACAGAGACAGGGTGTTGTTGTTTATTTGTGTGGGCCATATTGGGAGGGATGGGGAAAGATGGCAGTGAAATTAGGCTATTCTTATTAGCTTCCAGACAGAAATGAATTTGCTTCCACATGTCTGGGTGGTGAGTGAAATCCTAATTGATGTAGACATGCCTCAGGCAGAACCTGATATTCTTCTAATGACTGTAATTGGTAGGTAAAAATCTGACATTCAGCTTCAGCTCACTTGCTGAACTTAAACTATTGGAGCTTAAGGCTTTCCTCAGGAAAGCATGTGGTATAATTAATATTGCAGCTGTTTCTATCTATACATTTTCACATGCTAGTCTTTGATATTATCTTTTCCTTTCAGGGCTATGGACTTTTTGGGCATTGTGTTACTCTCTTTATCACCTACAACATCCACTTTCACTCCCTTTTTTATATCTTCTGGCTGGGGATTGGTGGTCTTTCTACACTAAGAATGGTAAATATTTATTTGATTTATTACATTTATATCCTGCCATTCCCACAGTATGGGACTCAACATGGTTTACAGTGTAATTTAAAAAAACAACAACAGTTAAAGCAATATGTGATTTGAATGTGAAAAAATTCAATCCAATTAAAACATTGATTTAAAACAATTAAAATACATTAAGCACATGTTTCATAGTTAAAAAAAACAGCCCACCCATTGTACATCCTTCTACCCTAACCAGTTAAGAGGCTGAAGGCCTCTTTAAATAAGAAGGTGCTTGCCTGCCTACAAACAGAGAGCAGAGAGGGGACCAATAGCCATCATAACAGAAGTTCCCTGCCTATCAGGTTTAAGAAGTGGTTCAAAAGGTATGAGTAGAAATGGGTATATAAATGTGTTTATTTTCCTCTTCCCTCCCTATTCTTTTTCATATTATCAGTGTCTGCTCCAGGGAGAAGTCCAGGTTTAGGTCTCATCAAATGTATAATTGTGCCAGTCACTGAAAGCCCTTTATACTTCCTTCAGAGTAAAACTTTGATCATGCAAAGTATACATGTTGCTTTGAGAAGCACTACATTTATTACTTTACTGACTTTAATTGTCAGACAAAATTTTTTAATAACCTCTACAGTACAAAACATTGACTTTAGGATAACTGCTTTGCTCTATGATGGAGGAAGTGATATTTGGATATAAAGTTGAAGTCTTGTTCTGTTCAGACTGTAGGTAACAAGAGATAAGAAAGATGTTCTGTTTTAAAACTGCAGACTTGCAGTTTCTGTCACAGCATCTAAGATTGCAACTTGAAACATCCTGACTCTTTGGTGATATGAGCAGATTCCCAAAGGCCTGCTAATTTCATGCAGTACATCAGCAGCAACATCACTATCTACTTTCACTAGCAGGCAATAACAACATCTTCAGCTTGCTACATTCACTGAAATCTAATTTAAATACTCCCAACTCTGATGGTAACTTGAGGGCATAGTTATAGCTGCTGGTGCTGGAACCCTGACATTTAAAAGAAAAGAATGAAAGGTTGAAGAGGCCATTCATGTGAAACTAAACCATACACCCCAATACACTTTAGCAATGGATTCTCTACAAAGATTGTCATACAGGCTGAAAGGGGTCCACTCATCTTAATTCATTTGTGTTTTATAAACAGTCTGTAAACATTAAGATCTGGTCTTTCCTAGGTTGCTGTATTGGTGTCACGTACAGTGGGACATACTCAGAGACTCATCTTGTGTGGAGTGCTTGCTGCCCTGCACATGCTTTTCCTCCTTTATCTGCACTTTGCTTATCACAAGGTTGTAGAAGGTAAGAGAAGGAATGGGGAGGAGTACATTTTTCATTCCATTTGCTTTCCTTTTTTAAAAAAAATGTGTTGGGACAAATTTTCAAGCCTACATTTGGTTTTTAAGAACATTGTGTGATAACCCAATCTCTTCTTTTCGCTGAAAGACATGCTACTGCTACAGGCCATTTCATATATAACGGTCTTCCTACATAGCTGTAGCCCCTATGTAGGCAAAATGTGTGTGCATTTGTCATTACTAATGAGTCCACACATGTATATGACAGTGATTTTTCTCATAGGAAATTCATCATGTGTGAAGTATCCCTTATTATACACTGTACATTCTTGAACACATATCTAATGTATAATATATGGTAATCACACTTTGGGCCCCTGAGATGTATGAAAAGAAAACATCTCAGCTTGTGGTAATCAACATGACATTGGTTAGGTACGATCCTCCTTTCCTTTGAGAGTGCACCTAAACTGGCAACATTTTGCATGGCTCATGGCTGAAAAGATAATACAGTCCAACTCACATGATTCTCAGTGTTTCTCACGCCCCCATCCTCTTCCACTTAGTATTAACTAGTTAGAACTTTGCATTGTTCAGGCTTTATTATTATTAAGCTTTATTTATATAGCACTGTAAATTTACACAGCATTTTACATACAATAGAGGGTTCCCTGCCCTCAGTCTTACAATCTACAAAGCCACAACACAAAAGGAGAAGGGAATGGTGATGGGGAAAGGGATCAGGTCCAGCAGTTCTTCTCTCCCTCTGAAGCCTGGACAAAGATGGACTGGAGGGAGGGCTCTTCTTCTTGAGTGTAGGCCTGATGGAGCTGGCCCTGCCTTTTCTCTCCCTCCAGGCTGGATGGAGTCAGATGCCATAGAGGGAGGGCTTTAGGCTTCCCTGAGCAGAGTGAATTTGCACCCTTGTGCCCCTCTCTTTAAAGACCTTTCTAATTTTATCTGTTATCAAAAACTACAACATGTTTCCAGGATCTGCCTGTCCAGCAATGCCACCATAATTCTACAGCATACTGTATTAAAAGTGCAAAGTCAGCATTTAGTGGAGGGGATAACATTCAGGGTACAAGATGGATGCATATGCAAAGACTGAGATGGCAAGGAACCAAATTAATATGCAATGTGATGCAGATGAATGCGGATATAGTTTGCTATTGCCCAGTACTTTTGCTTTTATCATTCACAGGCATCCTGGACACATTGGAAAGACCCAACATCCCTCCCTTTCAAAGAGTTCCCAGAGACATTCCAGTTGGCTCCATTCTGAATACAACTACCAGACCTGTTGCTGCGCTGACCTCATAGCCTTACAGACTCATTCTCCCTGCCTCTTCATGGGTCATATATTCTGCTGCTGTTACCAGGGAAGAAAGAAAAAGTAACAAAAGCAGGACTTGGTTTCATTTGCAGACCTCATCTTGAAAGTGAGGGCAGCAGGTTCCCAGCATGTTTCAGAGGAACAGCTTTTGTGCAACTTTGGCTGGATTGTGCGAGGCAGAGCCTTTCTCCTGGCCGATGTATATCTAGCTGGGATTGCATAGCTCAGACTTTTCCTCCATACCTTTGTGCTTGCTCTTGTCTTTTTAGCCAGTGTACGTGTAATCCTCTCTTTTGCCGAGGGAAGAATTAAATTAAATTAATGGCGGTTCTAAGCAATCTCTTCCGTTGGATCCTAATTCTAAGTTAAGAGCAGTAGGTTCTGTGATGTTCTGCCTTAAAACCTAATCAAAACTGTGTTGGTAAATTCCTTTGTTCAAGGGGCTTCCTGTCAAGAGACAAAATTGGGCTTTGGTTGATGCACAACATGGCAGATTACCACCTTCCTTCCTCACTGCTTCAGGAAAACCTTTCCGTAATCTGCAGAGTGGAAGTATTTATATCAGTCTCTCAACTGTATATTACATACTATGGCGGGATACACACCGCCATATAGTACGTATAGGATACGTACTAGGGTTAGGAAGGGGCGGTGCTTCCGCACCCCCCTAACCCTAGTACGTATCCTATACGTACAAGATGGCGGCGCACCTTCTACATGGGCGCCGCCATCTTTATGTACTGGACGCACAGCGTCCAGACGTGTTGCGGCGCCTATGACGTCGCGAGTCCGCGCCAGGCGCCTCGCGACGTCATAGAGGCGCAGCAAGAAGAAGCTCCAAAATGGAGCAGTTTGGCTGCTGCGGCTCCCGCACGGAGCAAATGGCGGCGGCGGGGGAGCGCCGCAAAGCGGCGATTTGTACCCCGCCATTATCTTGTATTTTGAGACTGACATTATTTGATTGGTTTAGTTTCTTTCTTGTCATGTGACAATCTAGTATTCAGTGAGATGTTTCTTTTAGCTTTCTCCGCTTAAACTGCTGGTCATGTGTCTAGGGAGGAGGTCCCCATCACACTATGTCTAACAAAGGGGGCATATTTTTGCTGTAGCAGCAGCTGTCACTAACTAGAAACCTGCTTTTACGACAACCATTAGATCACTCCTTTTTATGCACCATATACAAAGCTTCCTGTTGACTGGACTTTTTCTTTGTATACATTACTTCTTCTAAAACATAGATCACATTCATTTCATTTTTCACATTTGTTCAATTTCCCTCCTTCCCTCCCGACATCCCCCATGTTATTGTGTCCAGTACTTAAGAATGAATATAGAAAAGAGATTGAATTTTATGTAGTAAGAAAAAAATGCAGGTTTCAATTTTTTTTAAAAAAAATAGTATAAATAAAGTGCAAATCCTATCACTTAGTCTATGTATCATGAATATCAAGCTTTACTAAATTATTTGGGTTTGCAAAGCCCTTTCAGTTTAATTTCTGGGTTTGAATGTAATGTGTATACAGTATAAAGAAAAAAAAACCTTGGCTAGTAAAGGGGAAAACATCATTAAATTTTAAATTGTATACACAACAATTGTTCCCCTAAAAAAATAACACACAAGATATAAAGTTGCCACTAAAATGACACATATTTAAGCATGTTTATCGTAGCTTTAAATACTGCTCCACATGAAGGCATGTCTGTGTGGGAAATCAAATGGGGCAAATGCTGGCTGTTTGGGGTGGGGTGGGAGGTTTGGGAGGATGCAGTAAACATTAAAAGAAACTCTTATTACCTATGTGGTGTACATCAGCATTGTAGTCCTTAGACTAGTGCCATCCATGAGCCATCAGCTGCTAATCCCTCGTGAGTTTCTAGAAACGGAACACTTGTCATTGGTCCCAAACAAGGTACTGGTCTCTGGTGTTCATAGAATCATAGAGTTGGAAGAGACCTCATGGGCCATCCAGTCCAACCCCCTGCCATGCAGGAAATCCAAATCAAAGCATCCCCAGCAGATGGCCATCTAGCCTCTGCTTAAAGACCTCCAAGGAAGGAGACTCCACTCCGAGGGAGTGTGTTCCACTGTCGAACAGCCCTTACAGTCAGGAAGTTCTACCTAATGTTGAGGTGGAATCTCTTTTCCTGTAGCTTGCATCCATTGCTCTGGGTCCTGTTGGGGGGGGGGGAGGGAATGCTGAACTCCCACATGAGATAGTTTGAGAGGCACTGATTTCCATCATCCACTGTTAGTTCAGGGATCTGCATAATTGCTACATCAAAATAGGATGCAAACTGTACATTAAAATATGATGCAAAATATGATGCAAACTGTACATGCAGAAGTGCTGGTGGAAGATGAATTTTAATACTCCCAAACCCATCTTGTTTTTTAAACCTCAGTTGGTTTGGATATGAAAATTTGGCATTGTTACTCCTAAGAAAAGTTAATAATCACAAAACCCCACAAAAAACTATTAATAGTCATTGTTTTTACATTGTTTTTGTTGGGTTGGGGTTGTCTGCTTTATGTCCCAGCCCATCCAGGAACCTTACAACAGGTTAAATATGAATAAATTCACAAAGTAGTGGTGGTGTTGCAAGTTGCCACCTTCCAATGAAAGTGAAAAAGTACCAGCCCCTCATCTTTTCTAAATGATTCTTTATAAAGCTGCGTTGATTGCCATTTTGGGAGAAAGGCAGGATATACTGTAAATCCAATAAATAAATAAATTCTCTCCCAGGATAGAAATAAGAACGGCAACTAATTTCTCTGCACAGTTGCAAGGTATGCATGTCAATATTTGTGGGTCCAAAAGACTGATGCCTCTCCCCCCCCCCCCTTGTCCTCCCAATAAATTCTTGGGAAGATTGCTTGCTAAAGGTTTGCTGAAGGCTTTTGAAATCACATCAAGGGGGGGAAAGTTGCTTACTTCATGACAGACAATCTGAGAAACATGGACTGGCACTATTGAGTCAATTCACCTGTAACATTCAGGTCCAGGCTCTTAGAGATAATACTTTAAACCCATGTGATGCTGCTTATATGTAGCCATCACCAATTTCTGTGGGAGTTGAATAATGCATTTATTAATGCCTATTAAAATTGAATGCTTATTATAAGCAGTGCTTATCTGATTGTTCTCAGGGATTTTGCCAGCTGCCTCTGCACTCTCTGCTCTCATGGAAACCATACTGTTATTTAGCTAATACCATGTCCGTACACTTTCCTAGATTAAAAAACTGCAAATAGTAACATAAAATGATACATATTATAAAAAAAATAATGAAAAGATAACTCACTTTTTTACAAACAATCTTCATTAAATGTCAAGAAAATACAGGGGAGGAAATTAACAGTTGTTCCTCAGGTTGACAGAAATTGATGGGTATTATCTCCATTGTAAGCTGGTAATAGACGTGCAAAATTACACTATTATGTACATGATGGAGCCATCATGTAAGATGCTACATCTGCTTATTTTCTGAATTTTGAATCTTTAAGATTGAGCTGAGCTTTGTAGATGTCAGTTTATTACACAAGCTGCCTTGAGTATTTTTTAAAATATCACAAAAACCAACAGATTGGTTATTCCCTTGTTAAACACCAAATGAATTTGCTAAAGTTTGGAAACTCTACACTTGCTTCCTCACACATGCAAATAAACCATTAAACAAACTTGGGATAGCTGTTCTGTATGTTTCAGGTTATATTTATTGCCCAGGATTAGAGTATCCAATCTACTTTTACAAAGAGATACTGTATACCAAGAAACTAAAAGAGCATATGCTACATTTATACTTAGGTAATGATACTTCCAAATACATTCAAATAATATTTAAACTGTACATATCTGTAACCTGTGCACGTTATTGGACTGTCAATTTGGCTGAGTTAAGTTCCTTTATGATGGAAATACTCTGTAACTTCTAAGTGTGCACAAAGTCACCAGGCTTGTTGTTGCTGTGTGCCTCCATGTCATATTTGCCTTATGGCAACCCTAAGGGGAACCTATCATAGGGTTTTCTTGGCATGTTTCTTCAGAGCAGGTTTACCATTGCCATCCTCTGAGGCTGAGCGAATATTACTTGCCCAAGGCCACCCAGTGGGTTTTTATGCTCAAGTGGGGAATCGAACCCTGATCTCCTGAGTCCTAGTCCAACACTCAAACCACTACACCACACTGGCTATCATTAAAAAAGTAGTAGACTAATATTCTTCCTTGCCACATAACGTAATGTCAGTGACCCAGGTTTTAATGTATTTGGAAGTATCTTTACCTAACTATAAATGTCAAAGCCTTTTGGCCTGTCACTTGAATCTGGATTCTGGTCTGGCTTGTCCTATTGCTCCTTACAGTATACTGTTACTGGGAAAACAAATTAAAAGCAAATCCTGTCTCAAGTCATCTCTTCCAAATTGTGAAGAGGGAACAGCTATGATGTACCCAAATGCTGTGTTGTTTCTTTCTCCATTTCCTCTCATTTATCCAGCAACTAATGCCCAATGAATCGTTTCATTCTTCCTCTTATTTTCATGATAAAATGGATTTTGCTTACTGGCTAATAATATGTGAAAAGCTGCCTTCTTACTTGGTTTATACTACCCTGTTTGCCCCAACACTAATCATCCCAGCTGGCATTTCTTGAGGGCTCAGTTTGAGCTGTTCTCTCCTTAGCCCAAAACTGTTTGGGCTCGTGATGCTTCTCAAGCACATTATAATCCATTGGCCAGGAAGAAGGAAAGCATAGCCGTGGTTCGTGCTCCTTTGCTCGGCATTCCTCGCATTTAATTAATGACACTGAGATACAGCCAAGAAAACCCAGCACAGTATGCTTACTCAAGTAAGCAAAGCTTCTTTGTCAAAACTGTGTGCCTTCCAGGCAGTTCCTTAAAACCAGCTGCCACCCTCCAGCTGAGGAAAAGCAAAACCATGGCTAGATTAGACTGCAAACTCTTCTGAGCAGGGACTGCATCACTGAACGTGTCCCAAATGGATGTCCCTTCATAGCCTTTGCTATCCCTTGAACTGTTAAAGTCTGTCTTATCTACAAATGTCTCTTGTTTCCCATTGGCTGCATCCGCATTGCAGAAATAATCTGGTTTGATGACACTTTAACTGCCATGTTTCAATGCTATGGAATTCTGGAAAGTATAGTTTGTTGCCACATACACACTGAATCTATAATAATAATCATCATAATCACAGTAGTGTTCAAACTGCTTGTTCATTTTACATCATATATTATGGTTAACTCTTCTAAAAATATTTACTGACTAAGAAGTTGTGAAGGATAATATGATCAAATGGTCACAGAACTTTGGATACACACTTGAGTTAGATCAATGGGAACGAACACGGAAATCTACAGCACAATAATAATAATAATAATAATAATAATAATAATAATAAAGAGTTTGGGGCACTCTTGCTGTCAGTGTCAGAGAAAGTTATCATAAGATCTATCAGGTGGTATCTGACACCTCATAAGTAAAATTTATAAGAATGGCAATAATTTATGTTGGAAATGTGGGAAAGAAAAGGGCTCAGTTTTCCACATGTGGTGGACATGTGAAAAAGCAAGAAAATATTGGAAGTTAATATATTTTGAAGTGTGTGTGTGTATTGATTTGAAATTTTTACCAGAAATCTTTTTGTTAAATATGTTGGAGTAAACAAGCTGGTAAGTCTCTATTCTATATGCTATCAGCAGCGAGAATAGTTTATGCGAAGAAGTGGAAAACAAACGAGATCCCTACGATAAACAAATGGACATTTAAACTATTAGATTTACTTGAGATGGATAAACTAATGAAAGGACTATGAAATTAAAACTCAAATAAATATAAAGAAGACTGGGAAGCAATAACGAACTACCTCAGATCAAATTGGGGGAGGGGGGATAATAACTATAGGGGGGTTGAATCAGACTGAAATGCAAAGAATATTGGTTAATGTCAAAGAGTGTAACATCTTGATTGGATCTTTTCTCTCTTATCTTAAATAACAGTTAAATTCCAGAATCCCACCAAGTTAAAGTGAATCCAAAGATTATTTGTGTTTGAGGTAATGGAAAACATGGGGATATCCTAAAAAGGAACTAAGGATTGTTGTTTAATTAAAGATAACCATAAATCAAGGTTTTTATTTCCAAACAGCAGGAAGGAAGTAAAGAATGTACGTAAGATTGGTGCAACTGTGTTTATCGTAATGGTTGTCAGTGAATGTATGGAAAGGAAGGTATGTCATTTTATATATGTGTAGTTTTTATATATTATGGTTAACATCCTGCTCACAGTGTGAGAACAAGACTACATCCACACTGGAGGAATAACCCGGTTTGGCAGCGCTTTAACTCTTTGTCTGGCTCTCTGCTATGGAATTCTGGGAGTTGGAGTTTGTTGTGGTCCCAGAGCGGAGCAGAGTGGGTTTATTTACAAATTTTTACATCTGGGTCTCACGCGGGAAGGGTGGGGCTTATGATGTGAGAGGGGATGATGATGATGATGATGATGATGATGATGATGATGTGGGTGTGTGTGATGAGCAGCCCCTGAGCCCATCTTCTGCTTCCTCCTTATCACCCTGGTCAGGGAAGCCCCATCCTCCCTGCGTGTGACCCGGATGTTGATGACTGTGTGTGTGTGTGCGCGCACTACACACACACATACACACACACAAGGCACAAGGCTGCTCTCAAGCACATTCCATTACTAATTACGTTTTTGTATATACCTTTGGGTCACTTTGAAGATATGCGGTTTAAATGCTGCATGCATCCTAAGAGGCCAGAAGCCATGCCAAAGCCATGCTCCAGGCCTAAGGACTAGAGCATAGCTTTGGCACAGCTTCTGGCCTCTTAAGATGCATGTGTCACTTAAACAGCATACATTCAAAGTGACCCAAAGCAGCTTTATTTTGGCCTGTCTGTTTGGGCCCTATGGCTTCATCTGCACTGCAGAATTAAGGCAGTTTGACCCTGCCTTAACTGCCATGGCTGTGGAATTCCGGGGTTTGTAGTTTTGTGAGATATTAAGCCTTTCTCTATCAGAGAGTTTGGTGGCACCACAACAAACTACAGATCCCAGGATTCCATAGGATGGAGCCATGTCAGTTGAAGTGGTGTCAAACTGCATTAATTCTGCATTGGGAACGATGCAGAAAGGGGTGGGAAACAGTGGTAGGAGTAAACAGAGGTTTGGTTATGGACCAAACGTCCTCTGGATGTATTGGACTACATTTCCTTTTATTCTCATCCAGTATTACCGTACTTCTCTGTGTATACAAAAAAGCTGAGGTACAATGTGTAACGGATTAAGAAATGTAATCTTTTAATACTGTACAACCGCCTCCCTCTGCCCTTTGGCTGCTGTTTACTAATCCTTCAGTATTAATGAAAGTCGGAGGAGAGCCACTAAGGAGCAGAGGAGGCTTGACCCAAGATATTTTCCTGCCTGAGGTAAAGGACAAGATGGATGCCAGCTGACTGGCCTGGCCTCTGGCTCTAACTACAGATGTGATAGCATCTTTCATTGCAATTGTGGGAACTGGGTAGTTTAGAGGCCCAGGACAGGTTGTGAAGCATTTACAGCATCACCCTTGGACCTAAGCTACTTTGGTTATCATTTCACATGTTCTGAGCCTTGGCTTGGCTGCTCTGCCACAACAAGTTGCCTCCAAAAACCTATTTGGGTTACAATTGGAAAGAATGCTTTATGTTGTTCTTCTCTTGTGCATTTTCAGCTTAAAAACAAAACAAAACTGGATTGGATGTTATAGTTAGTGTTCTGGAGGCATCCTATTGAGAAAATATAGACCCAGGCAGTGAAATACCCAAGTCTGCCTCCTCAGCCCTATTAGTAAGCCTTAGCACTCATCTGCGCTGCAGGATTAATGCAGTTTTACACTGCTTGAACTGACATGGCTCCATCCTTTGGAATCCTGGGATTTGTAGATTGTTGTGGCAACGTTCTCTGACAGAGAAGGCTACACATTTCACAAAACTACAAATCCTGGAATTCCATAGCATTGAGCCATGGCAGTTAAAATGGTGTCAAACTGCATTATTTCTGCAGTACTTTAGCTCTGAAATCTATTTTTGACAGCTGAATTTTGCTCTGGAACTGCAGTTGTGAAAGAGCACCTCTGTGCATATGCACCATCCATTTTCTCATAACTGCTGAGAAAATGTCCCACAAATCTCACCTGTTCCCTCTCATCTTTTCAGGATTTCCATATATGAGGCTGTATATCTAACTTGTCACTATGTAGAAGCATCCAAGAGGCAGAGCAACACAATTTACTGAGATTAACGTCAACCTCAACTAAAGCAGGGCAACTAAATCAATGGAAGCCTGGTAAAGCAGTAAACACTACTGATTCAGTGGGGCTATTCTACCCTATACACCAAAACACCCAAGTCAGAAAAACCCATAGTATTTCTGATTTCTATATATGCTTATGAAAGCTGGGCATTGATCAATACAGGTAGAAAGAAAATCAACTCATTTGAAATGTGGTGCTGGAGAAGAGTTTTACAGATATGAACACAGCTGCCTTCTACACATATAGAAAGTCTTTTTTAAAAATGTATTTTACCTCCCAAACATTACCTAGTATTTTAAGTAAGGATTGCATCTGTGATTGTATATTCTAAGTAAGGATTGCAACGAGTGAACCTTTGAATGAACTTAAATAACTCACATGGGACAATTGTAAGTAAAGGTCTGTCCCTGAAACAGTTGCTCTGCCGATGTTCCAAAAGCAACTAAATGGACTACCAGTAATCTGAAATGTTGAGCTTGCTCGGTGTGAGGAAGAAAGACTGAACCAAAGTGTACATGAACTTAAAAAATGTGAGATTTCACCTTCACAATGATTGTGAATTCCTGCATGGCATGGGGTTGGACTGGATGGCCCTTGAGGAAACTGGAAATATAAATAATATTAGCCATTATTACAACATGTGTGTGGCCTTGGAAAAATCAACAAGTCACAACAAGGTATTTTGTTTACATGTGCAGAAACATACACAGACTAACTATATTATGAAGGAGTTAACTGGCCTAAATCCTATTGTTAAACCCATCTGGAAGAGATACCTTAACATAGAAACATAGAATTGTAGAGTTGGAAGAGACCACAAGGGCCATCCAGTCCAACCCCTGTGCCATGCAGGAAATCACAATCAAAGCATCCCCGTCAGAAGGCCATCCATCCTCTGTTTAAAGACCTCTAAGGAAGGAGACTCCACTACACTCCAAGGGAGAGTGTTCCACTGTTGAACAGCCCTCACTGTCAGGAAGTTCCTCCTAATGTTAGGTGGAATCTCTTTTCCTGTAGCTTGCATCCATTGTTCCGTGTTCTAGTCTCTGGAGCGGCAGAAAGCAAGCTTGCTCCCTCCTCAATATGACATCCCTTCAAATATTTAAACAGGGCTATCATATTAGAACGATGTCATGGGACAATTCTCTTGGACACCAAAAACACACAAATGGACAAATCCAAGAGCAATTCAGGCCTGAACTTTCAATAGGAGGGAGGATGACTAAACTGAGGCTGTCATGCTTTGGATATATCATGAGCAAAGACTCACTGGAGAAAAGACTTACCTACTTACCTACAGTGCTTGGTCAGGTAGAAGGCAGTAGGGAAGAGGAAGACTGTACTACAGGAGGATTCACCAAAAGGAAGCCCTGAGGCCTGAGTTTGCAATACCTAAGCGGGGCTGTTTTTGAACAAGGAACTTGGTGGGGTGTTCTTGGTTGCCATAGGTCTGTAATGTAGGGCAGATCCTGGAAAAGGAGGGCACCTAGTCAGTAGTGGCATCACTGGGGGGGAGTGTGGGTGTACAGACCACACCAGGTGACATCCTAAGGAGGGGTGACACCACTACTTCCCAGAGGCGTGCCTTTCGGCAGAAACTGGCTGTGGCATTTGCCTGTGTCCCTTTAAAATGCTGAAGAGGTGGGGTGAGTGGGGTGAGACTTAGGAGGAGGAGAAAGGATAGGCCTCAGATTTTAAGTGTGTGTGTGTGTGTGTGTGATTAAAAAAAAACCCAGCCCTGCTCAGGTCTTGCAAACTCAGGCCCATGGCTTCCTTTGAGTCAGTCCTCCTGTAGCACAGTCTTCCTCTTCCATACTGCCTTCCACTTAACCAAGCTCTACAGGTAAGTCTTTTGAAAAAATTAAATTAAAAATTGAAAAATATTTTTAAACATCACATTTTACCAAATTTTCACTTCAACCACATGAAACTAATGTATATGGACATGTAAATGTAGTTTGTATAGGGACATGTAATGTAAATGCATGTAGGCTGTGCATATGATATTGTAATTTAAAGGTATAGTTTTTAATTGTGCTGGTTGTTTATGTCACAACTATTACCGTTACCAATATATTGCATATTATGTCATAACTATATGTGTGTGTGTGAGAGATACAATGAGTTACTGCACCAAGTGACCGAAACCTTAGGGACTCCTCTGAATCCATGCGTCACCCTGCATATGAATATAAATGCATGCTTCTCAGTTCTGCTCCAGATGGAGGACAGACTGGAATTCCTCCTGGACAGAAGGCTGAAATGAAGGACACACTCTGGAAAAGGAGGATGCCTGGTCACCCTTCATATCAATGTACCATAAGTCAAAATGTGTCTGGCTGGTGATCATTTGAGACTGAGTTCACAGAACGTCTGCCGAAAGATACATTGGAATACTTATCCAGAAGTATCAAGCCTTTGGCATGGGCTTTGTCCTATCAGGACTTGTATAATGAGTCTCAAAGAGAAACGACAACGCAGAAAGAACCACAACCTGGAAACATCACTGTGCCTTCTGCAACCAGACTTGTTTATCTCGGATCGGCCTTTTTAGTCATCAATGTGCTTGTAGAAAGCGCGGGATCATGAGTCCTTCCTGAATCTTCGCTTGTGGTTGCGAAGGAAAGCCAGAGAGTTTTACCATTTTTACCATTACCTAACCTTTCTCTCCCCCCCCCCCTTATACCTGGTTAGGGACAATACCCTTTTGTTGTTGTTGTTGAAATGCAGAATGTGCCTTGGAAAAGGAGGACATCTGGTCACCCTGCATAGAAATATGAATGAATGCTTCTTAAGTCGTGCTCAAAATGGAGGGTCTTTTGATATTCCTCTTAGACAGAAGGTTGAAATGAAGGACACACTTTGGAAAGGGAGAAGCAAGTCTGGTGGCCACCCTGCATATCAATGCAAACCCATGCTTTTTAGTCCTGCTCCAAATGGAGGACCTATTGGGAAACCCCTCCTGGGCAGAAGGCTGAGGTGGAGGACATGCTCTGGAGAGGGAGAGGACCAAGTCTGGGGGCCCTGCATCAACCTCTCCAGCAGAGAGAGAGAGAGAGAGAGACGCAGTGTGAGGCGGCGGCCACTAGGGGGCAGAGCAGCACACCTGGAGGCGGCGTTGGCGTTGTCTGGGCAGAAGGAGGAGGAGGAGGAGGAGGAGGAGGAGAGCCAGGAGGAGACGGAGAGGGAGAGGGAGGCGGCGGCGGCGGCGCTGCTCCTTCCCTCGCCGCCGCCTTTGTGGCCCTGGGAAGCGGCGCAGCGCCAGACAAAGCAGGAGCCTCGACCCTCCCCGCCGGCGCCGGGCCCATGCCTCCCAGGGAGCTCCCTGCTGGTCCCTAAGGAGGAGGACGGAGACGCCCCAAGGAGTGCCGCCGCCTGGCTCTGGGTTCGAGTCCTGCTGTGGATGGGAAGCTGTGGAAGCAAGCAAGGAAGGAAGGAAGGAAGGAAGAGGAAGGCAGTGGAACCACTAGATACTGAGATATATATAATGGCAGGGGGTTGGAGGTGTCTTCCAGCTCTGTAATTCTATCTATCTTAATATAATTATATCTTAATATAAATGATATATTCCTGTATGGAAGGGGGCTGGGCTGGATGGCCCTGGAAGTCCCTTCCAGCTCTGTGATTCTGTCTATATTCATATAATTATATATTAATATAATTCATATAATTATATATATATATATATATTCCTGTATGGAAGGGGGTTGGGTTTGATGGCCCTGGAAGCCTCTTCTAGCTCTGTAATTCTATTTGTCTGTCTATATATCTATTTATATTAATATAGTTATATGTTAATATAAATTGTGTGTGTGTGTGTGTGTATATATATATATATATATATATATTTTCTTGCATGGCAGGCGGTTGGATTAGATGGCCCTTGAAGTCTCTTCCATCACTGTAATTCATTCTGTCTGTTTGTCTATCTATATTAATATAATTATATATTAGTATCAATTATATATCTCTCACACACATTCCTTCATGGCATGGCAGAGGTTTGGACTGGATGGTTCTTGAGGTCTCTCCCAGCTCTATAATTCTATATATGTTCATGTAACAACTTGGCTGGGATTTTTTGCTCCCATCCAAATCCTGCTCTGGATTAAGATCCCTGGTTTTGGCATTCTGGATCTCTTCTGTCAGCATCCTGAGTCCGCACACCTGGCTATTCTGAGGGGCTGATCCAGATCATACTCCAGTTTTGAACCTGCCAGACAGTGTTCATCTGGGTTCCCTCTTTCTCTCTCTCTCTCTCTGCTCTTGTCTTGGGATTTGTGCAGAATCTCCCTCCTTTCCAGCACAGATCCAGTCTGAGCGAGACGGGAAAGCAGTGCTTACCTGAATTTGCAGCTAGGGCCTTGTGACTCTGATCCAGGATTGGTGCCTTTCATGTGGCAGAGTCGCCCTCAACTTTGCACCGCCTTTGCACACTCCTCGCAGGCACCTTTGCATTGCAAAGCTGTCAGTCCGGATTGCCCCTTCCTTGCCTGGATCCTGAAAGGGTTTTGCTTGCTTGCCAAAGGTAGGAAGGAGGAAGATGCTGCCAGGGTCCATCCAGATCTCTGGGGAGACTTTATCCAGCGCTGAGATCCGCGACATCTGCGAAAGCCTCAGAGAGAACTCCATCAAACTCCTGTCCCTCCGGGGCTGCCAGCTCTCCGACCGGGATTTTGGCCGGATTTGCCGAGGGGTGGCCGAGTCACACTCTCTGGCCCAACTCAACCTCAACCTGGGGATTGTCTCCAACATCAACCGGGTCAAGCAGCTGGCTGAAGCCCTCAAGACCAACCGCTCCGTCCAGTCTTTGTTGTGAGTCTTTCTTCCTCCTGCTCCATTTAGTACATCTTGGGAAAAGGAGATCAGTGGTTTACTGAAATGCCAGGCATATTTTATGTTATTTTTCTATGCCACCTTTCTCCCTTGAAAGGGACTCAAGGCGGCTCACAAATAAAAAATTTAACAAACCTATTACAATTTTTTTTGAAAAAATCATCATTATTATTTTTGGGCAGGTCACATTTTCTCAGCCTCAGGCGAATGCAATGGAAAACCTCCTCTGAACAACTCTTGCCGAGAAAACCCCATTATAGGGTCACCATAAGTTGGAAACAACTTGAAGACACACAACACACACAGACAAGGCAAACCTGTCAGAGTTTTCTTCAGAAGGGGGGCTTGCCATTGCCATCCTCTGAGGCTGAAAGAGTGTCTTCCCCTCCTAGGTAATTATGCACTGGATTGCAGCATCAGTGCTGGTTTCCTAAAATATTTTTAGCATACCTCAATTACTCCGTAACATCTTCTGTTCACTTATGTGCATACATATGTGCGCGTCTGTGTCTGTAGTACAGAAACATTGGCTGCATCTGCACTGCAGAGGTAATCCAGTTTGAGATCACTTCAACTGACATGGCTCAAAGATGTGGAATTCTGGGAATCATAGTTTTGCGAGTCATTTTAGCCTTTTGTCAAAGAGCTCTGGTGCCACAGCAAACTATGATTCCCAGAATCCCATGGAGCCATGGCAGTTAAAGTGGTGTCAAACTGCATTATTTCTACAGCACAGATGCAGCCCTAGAAGGCTTTAAAGGGCAAGGTGGGACGTTAATCCAAAATGGTGGTTGTTACAGCCATCTAGATTAAAATGCCCAGGATATTAACAAGCAAAACAAGCACTGATTAATATTCTACAGCATAAAAGAGAAACTGGTGCCCTTCTATATATTGGACTATAGTTTCCATCAGCACTGACCATTAGTCCTGCTGGCTGGCCTGTTGGGAACTGGAGTCCAGTATAATCTCAAGGGCCATAGGTTTCTCTTTCCTGCAGCGAAGCAGAGAAATTGCTTCCAGAAATTGCCAGTAACAGAAGGAAGAGCGCACTGCCTTCATAATTAGCTTCATTTGTTATGCAGAGTAATGCAATAGGAATTGTGCTAAAATATTCTAAATGTCATGGTCTAGTGCAGTCCTTAAATGGAACAGGGCAGGACCCTTAGATTGGTTCTTGTTGACTTTTGGTAGCCAGTGTTGCTGCCAGTGGTGTAGTGGGATGAAGGTGGCCAAGTCATTACGACTGCAGTTTGTTATAATCTTAATTTACCTTCCCTGAGCCCTTCAGATAAATCCAACAATCTATACGGTGTACGTAGTTATGAGTCTAAAATAAGAATGCTAAACTGTGTTTTTCCCTGCTCCACTGGAAAGTTTTTCCCATTTTTCACTGATTCTCAAACTGGAATTCCACATCTATTTAGTTGCCACTATTGCTTGCCATAAATTGATGGGTGACTTGAAGGCACAAGCACACACATTACTTGTAATGCATTCCTTATCAAAGTAAAATGAAAACATAACTTTCTAGTATTTGCTGTTCCAGGAGGGAAGTGTGGGATAGTTGCAGTTCTTCATTTTTTTGATGTGGTGAATTTCTTGTTCTGTCGCAGCAAAAACATCAGAATCCATCTTAAAGAATAGCAAACCTATTGTGATAAAAATAGAAATTTACATGGGTCAGAGTCTACTGAAGGAAGCCTATTTCAGAGTCCATTGCAACCATCTGGTGAATTGGGTTGCAACTCCTAAAAGCATGTCACAATATGTGATCTGGACAAAACATTTATTGTGCAGCTACTCTGCCTCATTAATTGAATTTCACTGCAAAACTGTGTGTGTGTGTGTGTGTTTGGAAGTAAACCAGTGGAACTCAGTGGGCCCTGCATCTGAGTACAGTAGATATGCCTATGATTCCTCCACTGTTCCTTTGCTACTCAGTGAAAGGGGAATTTGTAATCCCTATTTTTTTTTATTCCCATAGCCTCCATGGAAGTCCCCTGACCGATGCTGGTCTAGCGTTCCTCAATCCGGCACTCTCCATCCATCCCTCACTAGTTGCTTTGGACCTGGGGGACTGCATGCTGGGTGATGAAGGTATCAACTTGATCTGTGGCCTTCTGCCTCCTGATGGAGCCAAGTCAGGTAATCAGAAGAGTACTTATTTGCATATCTCTGGAATTTTAATGATCTTAGGTTACACTGTGTGATTATTCTGTTAGCAGACTGGGAGAGCATAGTGGTTGAAACTGTTCTCTTTTTGTGAGGAAGGTGGAAGAATAGAATGCCTGCCCCACGAAACTGGATCATTGAGTTTTCAGTACAGTACAACTCTGGGGAACAGCCTTATTTTTATTTATATCCCATGTTTCTCCCAGCCTGGGATAAATACCATGAGGGCACTAGATCCTGTCTGATCTTAGAAGCTAATCAGATTTGGGTACTACTCAGCTTGGAGACCACCAATAAATATCAGGTGCTGTAGGCTATATTTAAGAGGAAGGCCTGTTCCTTGCTTAAGAAAGCCTAAAGAAATTCATGAGTTGCTATAAATCAACAGTTGAATCTACACACTGCACATATACATAACTCTAGTGAAGTTACTGTCTTGACTGGGGAATCTTCAGAGAGCTGACTTCCACTCTGAGAAAGAATGTATAGTATTGAGAACAGGAGTAATTTTACTTTGCTGTGTTGTTAACCAAAACTCACCATTCCCACAGAGTCTGTGTGATCTGGATTTGTATGCTGTATTAGAAATGAAAAGAAGAACTGGCAACCTAGACTTGATGCTCTAACATAAAAGTCAGCACATGAAGCTAGTTCTTTATCTGAAATACCCTTGTGTAAATCTTATTCAACTATGCTCTTCAGAAATAACACCAAATACTCTTTTGCTGAGAGTATAATCCTCGGTTAAAAAAACCAAATTCTTCTAAGGAGAGAGTACCCAAGACTGGCTTTGACTGAATTTAAAGTCCTCTTGTTCTGCTCTTGATTCCATTATTGTCTTCACCCCATGCCTCAGTATCTGAAAAAAGAAGACCTTCTGTGCCTGGAACCACTCCAAAGTTCAAAAGATGACCCAAAATGTAAATCTGTGTTTTTTGCATCTCACCAACCTCTTTCTTGAAAGAACAATTATTTTTATGCACCTATCAACACTTACTCCTTTTGCAACTTGCTGTTCCTTTGTTTGGAATAGTGTGACTGGGAAAATCAGATGACCAAGTTTAGTGTAGGAAAAAGAGTTCAAACAGTCTGTCATCAGATAACCATTCAGTAACTATAATTCAAACTGTTTTGTTTTTAACATGTTAGAAGCTAATGTAGGCTGAAATCCTGCATGCTCTACCAGGCATAGCTCCGCTTCCTCTCCTCCTCCCAACACGCACAACCTACCTTTGTGTGCCCCCTCTACAGTGCTTTAGTGGCTGGGGGAGGATGTGGAGCAGCCAGGCAGTATCCAGCTGTGTTTCTGCAGGCAGATGCAGTCCTTCTGGATTTTTGGGGGGACACTGGGGAGGCCCAGAAGGATGCCAGCAACAGAAAGGTAGGTTGCATGCCTGTGGGAGCAATGCACAGAGGTGCTGGGTGTCTTCTTCTGCAGCACCAAGTCACTAACAGAATTCCATCCTTAGTATGACATGCTCTAATTTTTGGTTATTTTTGGTCCAGTTTATGCAACACTTCTAACTAAATGATCAGTCCCAATTGGCCAGGAGTAAATGTATTGTGGAAAAGGTAGTCAACACGATAGTCAACAGCATTTGTCCTGATTATAAGAAGATGGAATAAGTGAATTCACAGCCACAGGGCAACCATTAATATGTCATATTCTAACTAAGTGTTCACAATATGATTTGGCCCAGATTTCATTTTCTCTTTCATATGCTGTAACCACAACTTTTTGTTTCTTGAAACATACCAGTACTGCTGCTACTAGGGCAGACCTTAGGTGGCAGACTTCAGAGTGCTGAAAAAGCAGGGGTGGAATTGTGTGAGCCTCCAGATGCACTTGAACTGCACTTCCCAACATTCCTGTTACTATGTTTGCTAGCGGTAGTGCTGTAAGCTCCAATTAACCAAACAAGTCATCCCAACTTGGAGGACAGCAAGTTTCCACCGCTGCCTTAATAGCATTCCTTTTATTACTTTTATCATCATTGTGGGTGCCATTTTATTTACTGTGTCAGCCACCAGATTTGGGACATTTTTGTTCCTAAAAGCATTTAATGATTTGTGTATATAGAGTACCCACCCCCACCCTGCAAACACATATACACAGAGAGAGAGAGAGGTAATTTTAAAAATCTTTTTGTAATTTTCAATAATAAAACACATATTAAAATGATGGCTGGCATGTTGTTCAACAATTACAGTATGAGGTTGTAAACTGCACTTATGATCTCATAACCTTTGGGATGGATGTTTGTAGTTGTTAATGACCAAATGTGACCCCCCTCCCCCAAACTTACCTCTGAAGTCAGGTAATGTTCCAACTGAAGAGTTTTTGAGGCATTGCAGATTGGGCTGCTGGGAAATTATTAGTGTTCTCCTGGTTGGTCATGAGGTTTATTGAGACGAGCAGCTACGGCAGAACCCCAAGAGGCCTCTCTGGCTGCCTGTCTCAACATGCCCCATGACCAGGTGAGCACTAAAGTCATAATTTACCAATCTGCAGTGCCTTGGAAACCCTTAAATTGGGGCACTGCTTGACTTAAGAGGTAGGGTTTTTGTTTTGTTTTTTTTGCAGGGGTTGGGAGAGGCATTTGCAAAAGCAGCTATAATGATGGGGCTCCATCATTATAATTGTCTTGACAATGCAGAATCTTGGCTGTTATTTTAAACATCATTTTAAAAAAAAAGTTATAAAAAAGCCTTCTAATGACACTGAAATTGAGCCTAAAATGGAGATCATGATCTATAACCATGATTTTTTCTGGTGAAACAAAAGGCAATATGCAGTTTGTACTGATTGATTAATTCACAAGAAATCTTGTGAGTGCTGTCTTAATGGGCTTTTTGCTTATGACCTAGGTTTGAAGGAGCTGACCCTAAGTGCTAACCCTGGCATCACAGCCAAAGGATGGGGGCGCCTGGCTATTGCAGTGGCTCACAGTTCCCAGGTGCGAGTGTTGAACTTGGACTACAACCCCCCTGGGTGAGAGGAGCATAGACATACGAGTCTTCCCCCCTCCCCCACTTTTGAGTTATGGAGACTATGTAGGATTGAGAACAGCTAACAATGAAGAAATAAATTGAATATCTGGAGGCCCATTCACATATAGCACTTTTATTTCACCTTAGCTGCCATAGTTCCCTCCTGTGGAATTCTGGGAATTGCAGTTTAGAGAGTGACATTCAGAATTCTCATCTAGAGGGCTCCAGTGCCTCTCCAAACTACAAACCCCAGGATTCCATAGGATGGAACCGGAGTAGTTAAAGTGGAATACTAGCACTGTAATTGTCTAGTGTGAATGGACTCTAGCTTGCTACTGAATTATCCTCAGCAAGTTTCAAGCCTTAAGGAGAGGCAGGAAATAAATAATGCTGTTGTTGTTAGGTAAAAGGAATAGTGTTTATTTTATTTGCAACTTTTCCACATTCACGAGGGTCCTTCACTCCTCACCCCAGCAAATGTGGAGGGATCACTGTAATAATGTAATACATTTGGCCCTCTGTTTATATGGGGGATGTGCCCCACCGCGCATAATTGAGGTCGCGGATCTCAGATCCATGAGTTAGGAGGGATGACTGTAATGCTTTTCAACCTGGAAAGATGACAGCCTCTTATGTTCTACAGACATTGAGATTTGCTCCCAGCCTACCCTTTGGGCCGGGAAGAACCTTCCACATTTGGCAGCCCTATGGTGATGAGCTCCTCGTTCTACTTTTAGCATGGCAATATATTTTGTGCTCGATGTTACCTTTTCTGCTGTGTGCCCCTTCTTGTTGGACCCTTAGGCTACCGTTGTTTGGCAGTCATGATGTGTCCCTTCCCCCAGCTTCTTCTTCAAAAAATAGCAAGAAGTAAAGGCCTGGCCATGGTTGTCATGGAAACTTTCTCTCTCTACAGCTGTGCTGCTTGAGCAGAACTGGCAGCTGGTGAGACCCAGACTAGACTGGGCAGGCTCTTCTCTCCCCATCTTGCCTCAGGGAAACCAACAGGAGCTGCTGCTCCTCAGCACACGCTACCTGCTCCTGCCCTCCCAAACTAGGCGAGGCATTCCCTCCTCTGCCTCTCCTTTGCCAAGGCTTAGTTCCTCGAATGCCAGGGGCCCAGGTTTAACTTGCCTCTACAATAAAGAGCAAGCTCTCTTGGTATTACCCCGGGGCTGAGGGAGCAGCATTCTAGCTGTGCCCAGAGCATCCCTTTCCTTTCTGCCAACTTGCAAGGGGAAGAAGAGCATAAACACTGAGTTATCACTCCTTCCATAGTGTGTTGTGCTTTAACAGGCAGGAAATTCAACAGGTGCAACAATTTATCAAAAGATAGGGGGAAGTGGCATCTATTGAATCTGTCCCTAGCATTTAGTAGTTAAGTGTTAGTCTGGTGTTAGGTGAAGGTTGTGGGAAGAGATGGGACTGGAGGTGCCATAGTGCCCTGTGAATGCTACTGTTTTTGGGCACGTAGAACATGGCCCACATGAAGTCTACTAACATCTCCTGGCTTTCTGCTCCATAGGTGACCAGATAGCGGCAATGCTGGCAGTTTCTGTGGCATCCAGTCGGACCCTAGAGGTTTTGGACTTGGAAGGAACAGGACTTACCAACCAATCAGCCTTGGTAAGGGGAGCATGGCTGCTGGTTGCCTTCATTTCCTTTTCCAGGCCATAAGTCTTGTCCATCATTTACTCCAAGTGTATTTTGCCCCCTCTTACATAAAGTACCCGAGGAGCCATAGATTGCATATAAAAGGTCTTTGTTTGATAGAGGCAAGGAAGAGACCTCTTTATGCCCTCCAACCCCCCCCCCTTTTTTTTTTTTTAAGATATGTCTTCTGAGGTCCAGTTCTCTTGAATGTACTTGGGATCAAGAGAAAATTACACATTCAGTGTATTTCTACCAGTATAAGAACCAAGATTTAACTGCCAGTTCAATCAGTTTCTTTAGGTGGAATTGGGGTGGAAGATGGCATCTCTGCTTTTGACTTCCAACGAAACTTTAGGTTCTTTTCATGCACATACCAAGATATGGGGCATGGCCATTTCACGCCTTTCCCAGAGCTGCTGTTTTTGTTTGTTCACATCCTGCTTTCCCCCCCAGAACTGGAACTCAAGGCAGAGAGTGGATGTTAAAAGAAAGAAAAATAAATGCACATGGTGGTAAAAACATAAAAAGCTTATTGTGAAAATATAAACTACACTCGTCCCTCCACATTTGCAGCTTTGATTTTTGCAGCTTTGATTATTCATGTATTATGTTCTCTCCAGGAATATCTAGGTCCTCCAGCGCAACTGTATGGTCAACTTTAACCAAAGTCATATCAAAGAACTTAGAGATCCTAGAGAGAACACTCCACTAGGCATTTGTATCTCCTCCAGCACAATTCTATGGTCAACATCTGATATATGTTGACTACAGAGTTGCACTGGGGGACCTAGAGATTCCCAGAGAGGTGTTCTCTCAGGTAAATACATATTTGTGGTTTTTTCCACATTCACAGGGGTTCTGTGCCCCTAACCTCAGCAAATGTGGAGAGACAAGTGTATAGCATTAGAACCACTAAAAAAAAATGTAGCCATTAAAATGATAATATCAGTGGAACCAGCACACGATTAAAACTCCTTGGTCAGTTTCCCAAAAACTGTTATACACAACAGTTTTCACCTGCCGACAGGACAGCAAGCAGGAAGCCAGCCTAACCTATATAGAAAGATAGTCCCAAAGTCTAGGGACAGCCACTGAGAAAGCTCTCTCACACTGCTGTGGAGATGGAAGAACCAAGAAAAGGGACTTCTTCAAAGATGGCAAAATCCAGACAGGCTCATGCAGGGAGGGCTGACATATGGGAAGTAACTGGAAGTTGACTTCTAGTTTTGAAATACAGCTTTAAATATTAAACAGTACAGGTAGCCTCAGCAATCTAATTAAAAAGCGAATCACCACTCCGGGCCGCTTCCACAAGAAGCAACTTGCTTTTTGTTTGCTTGTTTTTTGCAGTCTTTGAGCCTCAGGGTCCATAAAAACAGCCTTGAGAGCTGCACATTTCACTCACCACGGATGTAAGCACAGTCACTTGATTCTGCAGGTGCTGAATTCCTTTGCCCATAAGTCTCTGCAGAGCCGCAATATCCTGTAGCCCTTGCTGCCCATCAGGACTGGCAGAGTAAGGTAGTAGCCTCAGACATCAGATGGGGTGATGTTGAAAGTGCAGCAGTAGCAAGAGTAGCTGATCTCTGGGCATTCCCCAGAGACTAGAGTTGTATTTCCCTGTGGTCTGCCTTGACCACCCTTACCCCAGCCATCTTCTGGTCCCAAGTGATGTGGAAGATGACATTTCCATTGCCTCTTCACCAGGGTAGAATTAAGATTCAGCTCCCAGTCCAGTCAGTTTCTGTAGGTGGCTCCTGAGGTGAGGGATTACATTGCCAACTTCATTCTTTGCCTGAACATACAAAGTGCCTTATACCATCTGTGGTGTCCATAAATGTCTGGTTTTGCCTTCCAACTAGACCTTTTTTTCCCTTCCATAAATTTCACTTTGGTCTAGTTCTTAACTTTATGTACAGCTAGCAATCATGCAACAGGTTTTGGTAGGGAAATATGGTAGTAGAAGCTGTGGGTGATACATCTATAGCTATTAGACCAGAATAGACACTTCATTGATATAACATAGGTCTGTACTGATGAGAAATTTTCCTGTAACTGAAGAAAACTGATTTTGTGTTGTTTTTAAAATTCTGATTTATTTGTATTTAGTCTTTTGTTTGATTTTAGCGTGGATTGCATTTCCTTTAGAACTATGTAGTTCCAAAGGCAACTAATAAATCAACGGCTCAGAAAGAAATGTAGCCCAGAACCATTGTATATTGGGCAGATCTGAATCTCTTGCATTCTTTTTTCTTGGCTGTTTGGCCTCTTAAGATGAGCTGTCTGGTACAGTTGTTTCTGGCTCTTGCCCTATTCAGATTCTGCTGGACATGGTGGAAAACTATCCAACAGCTTTGCGGACGTTGATCCTGGCGGAAAACAACATCAGCCCTGAACTCCAGCAGCAAATCTCTGACCTTCTTTCTGAGGGTGAGGAAGAGGAGGAGACGGAGACTCGTGAAGTCATGGCCAGAGAGAAGAACTCCTGGATCTGTCAGAGCAGTAAGGCTTTTGGGCCCTGACTGAGAGGTGGTGAAATTGGGACACGGAGGTTGGCAAGAATGGGAAACCATTACACCAAGCTCATTTTTTAAAAAAAAGGCAGAGAAATCACAAGAGTTAATTACTCATTTTTGTAGCACCCATTTTCATCCCAGTAGTCCCTCATAATGAAAATTTTCCCCTGCAGTGACATCTAATCTTTTGCCCTCTCCAAATGACAACACTACAGTTAAATGCAATCTAGTAGTTCATGCATGGACTCAGAAGGCATGGAGGGAGGGAGAAGACGGCTGCCCATGGAGGACTCAGAGGGCATGGGGGAGGAGAGAGGCTGCTCTCCAAGTCCTCAGAGGACTTGGAAGACACAGGAGGGAGGCTGCCCTCTGAGTCCTTGGAGGACATGGGGGGAAGGGAGGCTGCTCTCTGAGTCCTCTGTGGACTCAGAAGGCTTGGGGGGAGGCTGCCCTTTTGGTCTCACCTCCATAAGCCCCACCCTCAAAGTCCTGCACCTGGTGACACCGGGGCTGGGAATGCCACTGGGACTTTGTGTCTAATGTGTTTTGCTTAGTATTCTCATTTTATCAGGTAGAAAAGTACTGTTTCTTTATTACAATGGTGAGAAGCAGTTGCTGGAACTTAACCCACAGAACATAACGTAGATTCAGAGACATAGTCATGTTAGTCTGAGATATCAGTATACAAAGGATTGTTGTAGCACCTTTGACACTAATTGTGCAAAAGAAGGTGTTGCATTAGCTTTCGTAGACTTTGTCTAGTTCCTCATATTCCCATTAAAGACCATACTTTGGGAAGAGAAACTGGCAGTGTGCAAACTACAGTTCAAAAGGTAGCACATCTGTATGAGAGTTCTACTATTGCATTTAAGTAATGGTTTCCTTGGTTACAACACAAGACAGGCTGTCTCTTTGTATAGCCAGACATTAATATTACAGCAGACTCTAGAATCAGTCCTTCCTTAACATGAGGGGAGGGGTGCTCTTTGGACATAGCCAGCACAGCCTTTTCCCAACTGAGCACTCCCTGGAGATTTCAAGGCCCATGAGCCTCAGGTATGGCCAATCAGGAATGCTGGGAGAAGTGGTCCAAAACATATGGAGGGCATGAGATTGAGAAAGCTTGGGGGACCTGTGGCTCCTCAGATATTGTAGATCCTAGTTCTCATCAGCCCTAGCCAGCCTTGTTGTTGTTGTGTGCCTTCAAGTAGTTTCTGATTTATAGTGACCTTAAGACGAACTTGTCATGGGGTTTTCTTGGGGCTGAGAGTGTGTGACTCACTCAAGGCCACCCAGTGGGTTTGCATGCCTGAGTGGGAATCAAACTCTGGTCGCCAGAGTCATAGCCCAAAACTCAAACCACTACACCACATCGGCTCTCAGCCAGCCTAGACAATGGTAAGGGATGGTGGGGGTAAAGTTCAACAACACTCCCTACTCTTAAAGCACTGACTACACGTGTTTAGTGACCGATACTCAGGATTGTGGATGCTTGCATTCTTACCTCTAATGTTTCCTTGCTATTTTCAAATTGTGCTTTCACTTTATGTACAGATCACTTCTACCTTCCATCCAATTCACTAGCAAAATTACACTTTTCTATTTCAGATTCCAGTTCCCAAATGGTTTTGGTAACATCCGGCCTTGGTGAAAGTCTCCTAGCAGAAACAGAGATGTGATCAGGAAACTCCAGTAGCCTCTGATGAGAAATATAATTCCATGTATGTGGAAAGACTGTGTGCTTATAGAAATGCATTCACACAATTATGTGTGAATGTCAACTGTGCTTGTGTGTTTGCAAGTGAGTGTATACACTAGGCCAGTCTGAAAGCTCATATGCCCATGTGCAATTGCTAGACCTGCTCGGACTGCAGATCCACACACTGTGTCTTACTGAAGTCACCTTTTAGCTCTACACTGGTACCTGACCCAAATTAACCTGTGTTCTATGACTGTCAGTTACTTGTGATCGTCCCATTGCTGTATTTTTCAACCTCTCCACCCCACTCTCATCTGATCTTTTGGGGAGGTTCTATTTATTCAGATGTGTATATTTATGTATAACAGATACTCTTTTTATTGCTTATATCTATGTCCTGAGTAGAATTTTATAAAATTCACAGAAATGATATGGTTGTAGCTTCATGAGGGTCTTTTATTTCTAACCAGACATGGAGAGGATTGTTAAAACGCTTTTGATGTTGCATAGCGTGTGAGGCAACACGTCAACATTTGGCACCAGATCTTCCACCTTTGTGACTGTAGTCAGCAGCTTGTGAGCTGGAGAAACACCTCTCCCTTTCTTAATGAGCAAAGAGATGCTGTAAACTACTCTCAGATGAGGCTTTTATTCTTAGGAGTTCCACTGTGTACAATACGTATGGTATATACATCGACACCATCCGCCATCCACACTAGTAACAACCCACTCTGAGGTTAAATGCTCGTCACTACTCTAGCAAAGGATCCAGCCACCCTCCCGAGTGACTTTTCAGACTGGTGGCATTCTACAATACTTTACAGCACTTGTTGACTATCTCTTGATGCCCCTTCCTGTTTAAATGCCTAATCATTATGGGTCACAGTAACCCTTTAATGCCTGGTTACTATTAAAACCCACATTGTACATTTTCCTTGTGACTCTATATCCCAACATTGCCAGTACCTTCCTCATGAAATACAGCCTGGAGCACCTGGTGGTATTCAATCTCTTGTTAAAAGAAAGGCTCAAGTGCCACTAGGAGGCAGTAGTGCCCTGCAATTCCTGACAAAAGACTTTCTGGAAATCATGTTCCCATGATTCGCAGGGGTGCATAGCAACCTCCCCATCCTGGGCTCTTGGGAGACTGCACCTTCCCTACTGGACAAAATAATTGGAAGTTGTATTCCAAAAATCTGAACAAACGTTGCCTGATACACAGCTAAATATGTATACAGAAAAGAGATGCAGCCATTGACATCATGCAGTGAAAGTGGACATATACAATCTGTCTCCATTGTGGAGGGGAATTTCTCACCTTAAACCAACAGCATGCTTTATCCTCCAACATCCCTTTAAAAATTAGAGGGCCAAGTGCAAACTCTACAGTTACTGGAACACAGCTGCTAACAGTTCCAGAGGTAAACTGGCAATGTGTACAGTGTCCTAATGTTCACATATTCAAAAAGATTGAGCAGACGATAGAAAAGATAACTTGGCTTGAGATAAGTGCTGAAAGCCAACTGACTAAAAACCCTAAGAAGAGCTGAGTTCCTATGTTTTACTGTGGTCAGCATTTTTTTCATTACAACAAAACAGACATGCAGACATATACTTTTAAAATAGTTTATTTCTTGCTTTAAAATATACATCAGTTTCAAAATCTCAGAAAAAAACCATTAGTTGCAGATTAACAGTCTTGACTTGGGAAACCGTAAAAATGTGGGGCAGCTAATGAAGGCAAGTCATGCTCCCCAAGAGAATTAATACTGCCAAAGATGAGCAAAATACAAAGGGCTAAGAGGCAGGACTGCACAAAAGGAACTCTGGGAGGTAGGCTGCTCCTGGACTAATGCCCCAGCCCCTCAGTTTGCTTTCCAGATTCATTGCCAGGTTTTCATGCGAAATAGCACTCCTCGGTTTCACTCAAGAATAGACTCTTTTCTTCTTTCCCAGCCTTTAACCCAACATGATTAAAAGAGGAGGGGAAAAAGAAAATCACTGTATCAATCAATATTGTAGTACCAGCTTCTCATCCTCTGGTAATTACAACTGTCAGTTTCAGGTTGCCTTAAGTACAGTGTGCAGCCATAGAAAGTACTGTCATTCAGTTTTGCTGTGCTAAAATTAGTTAAGTTTTAGCCAAGTAGCTCATGAGAAGGGCCAAGATTCTACAGGGATAGATTTCAACCAACACTGTGACTGTCTAATACTGACTACACATGAGAGGCCACCAATCAGCCCTGAAGTCTTTGCATCTCCAACAGCTATTGCAAGGAGAAAAGGAAAACACTATAGAGCTGCAACAGGAAGAAATGGAATTTGGATTTTGCAGTATGAAGAGCAAAGGAAGTTCCAAGAAACCAAAGGTAGTAGCAGATGTGGGTGAACAGAGCAATGAACTGCCAGTGACTGCAGAGGTCAGAACTTTTAAGGCAGTGCTTCTCAAGCTAGCTGATGTGGCACACCAGCATTTCCCCCCTAAAGTTCCAGGGATCAGTATTATATTTTCTTTCCATATTATTATATTCCAATAGTTTCCCAGATATTCACTGTGGAAGCAACAACCTGAACCATTCCTTTGAGGAGCATTGCTTTAAGCGGTATACAGTGTTACCCCGGGATACGAATGCGCCGCCTTACGAAATTTCCGGGTTACGAAAAAAATCAATTGAAAAAAACTGTTCCGGGTTACGAAGGTTATTTCGGGTTACGAAAGAAATTTTGGTGCTTTTCGGCGCTTTTTCGCACCAAATCGCGGCTTTTCCCCATTAGCGCCTATGGGTTTTTGGCTTGCGAAAGCTTTTCGGGTTACGAACGCGGCGGCGGAACGAATTAAATTCGTAACCCGGGGTACCACTGTAGTGTCTTGTGGGCTAAAGGGAAAGGGTTCATGTTTAGCACCAGTTTATTCGCATAGCTGAACAAAAAAACACTGAATCACACCCCAACATTGAGATGCAATATCTAGCAGCTTAACAAAAGAAGTGGCCAATTAACAAGTATATAAGAAAGGCCACATCTGTAGTCAGTTATGTTCAAGGCTATGCACAGTAGACCCTGGCTAAAGTGAGAGACAACAGAGGAACTGCACAAGTGCTGTAGGCTGCAGGCAAATGTATGCAACACAGGCTATACTAGCTATCCAATGGATATTGGAAAATTAAGGAAAAGCTGTTGGTCTTGCAGGGCTGTGAGTGGAGTTTACTGACAGCTTTTGGCTGCTTTGCTGGTGTTTCCAAGGGAGAACACTCCCTGTGCTAAGGGGATAGACATTAAAAAGATAAAGTCGCCTGTGGAAGATCACACAGCCCTCATTCAAAGGCATCTGACAATGTAACTGACCCTAGTAGCTTAGACATTTCACTGAATGAACCAAGAGATTAGGGCAGGTGAGCAAATTAAGTTGTGAGAACTTGATCAGTCAGTGAAAAATCCTAATACTGTTGAGTTTTCCCCCTCTCCCTTCGAGCATGTGTGCGTGCGCGCGCGTGCGCGCACACACACACAACACAAACACTGCAAATAAAATAAAAACACAGAAAACACTTTTAAAAGACAAACCAAGGAGGGGAGGAGGGATCTCAAGCCTTGGATAAGGCCTTGGAAAGGCACTAGTATTAATATGGAGACCAACTCAAACAGGGATGTCATTGCCATCAATCACCTCTATAGGAGGGGTGTGTGTGTGTGTCAAACAAGAGCCGGCATCTTATTTTATGATTTTATGACAAAGACAGCCATCAAGAGGCAAGATGACTGCACTGTCTAGGCCTAACCTAGCAAGAACCCTTTCCACAGCCAGTGAAGGAGCCCTGTGAATTCAATAAAGAGCAACACCAACAGCAAAGAATAAAATGAGTCACTTCTTGCAGAGCAGGTATTTTGTGAAGCTTACTGCAAGATTTTTGCTCATTTACAAAAGGAGAGATCACATTTCAAAAAGCCCAGGACCTAAAAGAATATACAAACAGACACAGGCTAATGACACCCAAATAAAATACAGACTATCCAAGTGAGAGCTGACAAGACAGTTATACAGAGACAGACACACAATCCAGTCCACTATGGCAAACAGTCCAATTTTTCTGGGTGACTGGAACCTCTGAATCCCATATTGGAAGATGAAACTTAGTTTTCAGAGTCTGAAGTTCATCTCAACAAGTAGATACCTTGATCACAACTTAGGAGGCAAGGAAACTTACAGATGTGACCTCAGAACACTGTCCAATTTGTTCACATTTATGCATATAAACACAATAGCAGACACACAGAAAAAATGAATGCAGCAAAATAAAAGCAACAAAGCTTTCACAATTAGGGACATCCACCCATGTAATCCTTCATACCTCATTCATGGCCTTCACATGGCAGGTTGATAGAGGGTTCAGATAAGAAAAATAGTGAAAGTATGTTCCTGTTTCTTGGCACAAACTGAAAAAGTAGGAATACAGGCTTGTGTGTCCCAGGGCATAACTCAATCAATAACAGGATGTAGCACTAGCTAGAAGGAATAGGAGTGTGAAGGCAGAACTGAATTTTGAAAGAATGAGAATGAGTGCAAACTGAGCTGTGAAGACACAAGCACATACGTGTGTGCTGGTGTACATCCAAATATTTTTTCAGGTGCTGTAGAAGAGTTATCTCACTCTTCATGTATAGTAAAAATACAATATATAAAAAATGGCCTGGAATTCCTGGCAAGGAGTACCACGGTGGTTGTCCTTTGGATCTCAGGACTAGAGGTGTAGCCCTTGGGAACAACACTAGAGGCTGTACTGCACCAGGGCAGCCTGTGCTATCCTTCCTCCCTACCCTCAATTAAGCAAGTTGCCTTGCTCTTGAGCCTGTGTCAGACTGTCTTTCCGATGGAGGTGATGAACACCCATCCTCTTGGGGCTGCGATGTGGGCGGCCAGAAGGCTTGTTTTTGCTGCCTTCTGTGCTCTGTTCCAAAACTCTGTCTTGGCTGTTTTCCTTATTTCCCTGCAACAACATTCCCTGTTCTTCTGCTGGGCTCCCTGGTGAGTCTACATCTACAAAGTCTTTGTGCTTCCCTGGGGAAGAACTGGCTCGATCTGCCAGTCCCTCACTGCCAGCCTCTTGCAGAAGTTTGCGGGCTTCATCCTGGGAGAAGTCTGTGCCATAGTCAGAAGAGAAGTGGCTCCGGCGGGCCCGGGATTCCGTACTGTCTGTGTCCACACTTGAATCTCTGCTCACAGTCCAACTGCAGCTCTGCACTGACTCTTCGCCATCCGAGTAGGCAGAGGCTGCCCGGCCCAGCTCTTGCATAGAGCTGCTAAAACGCTTCTGGAGTTCCTGGGCAGTGTCACGGCTAAATGACGTGCGATTCACCAACACCCGCTCTGTGGTAGGGGGTGCCTTTTCCACAAACATCCGTTGCCAGTTAGCTAGCAAATCCTCCTCGGAGCTGGCTGAACTGGCAAATGTGCTGGGAACCTGTGGAGGGCTGCTGAAGGGGCTGCTCTGTGAAGAGCCATGGGCTCGACTCACCTTGGGGGATGGCTGGTAAGAGCAACTGGAGGCTGAGCGCTGCCCTTCTGAAGCGGGGCTACTGGGAAGGGTGCGTTGCCTGTCACAGCTCTCATCCTCCCCCCTGAACCAGGCTTAACGAGATCGCCTGGCGTGTGGCGTAAGTACAATTTGGTAGGGGGCTGTTCTTTGGGATCCTTACCTTGTCCTCTGAGAACTCAATCACCTTACGCCCAGGATACATGGGATGGGGAGGAGGTGGAGTGGGATATGGACTCAATTTCTCGAAAGTGGGGACCTCACTCTCCAAACAGACCTGTGACTTGCAACTTCCATTTTGCTGCTGTCTTGCTCCCCCCTGACACTTCATTTCCAGACTGCGCTGAGGTTGGACAAGCATCAGGCAGCGCTCCACTCATATCTACATGCACAAAGACATCCTCAGCCATAGGACAGCTGCCACTACTGGACTTAGCTGAGTTCAGCACCAGTGACTCTGGCTTCTCTAGGACTCTAGCAATGACTGAAGTGGGCACAACATCATTTGGGGCCAAGGTGTGTGGGGCCTCCTGGCCAGGTCCTGAAGACTCCTGAGTGCTATGTAGGTGCTTGTTGACCATGTCCTGAAGTTCATAGGGAAGCTATGGAGAAAAGAGAAAGGAAGTTAAGTGGAAGACAGCAGAACTAACAGGGTGAGACAAATACACAGACCAGTATTTGAATGATGGTGCCAGCCCAACCCGAAACTACTTGTCCCAAGATAGGATATAATTAAGGAATCATTCGAACCACTAGCCACTTACAGAAGTATCCATTTCAGTGTCAGTAATTGAGAAAAAGATTTTTCCCTTTAGATCCAACAAGTTATTTAGAAGAAACAAGATCTGACAAACAACATATTTAGAAGAAACAGAGAAAAGTATATGCACTAACTTGAGAATCTTTGCTAGTGCATATTAGGCAAATACAGTGTTATTGATTGGTGGAAAAATTAGCTGGTGGCTGCACTGGACTGAGTGACCAACCCCCACTACGGGGATCTACTGCACCCAGGAAGCATGTAGTAATTATAGGCCACTGCCCTGGCACCCTGCCCTGGTAGATGAATCAATGGTTCTCCTAGCACATTGACTCCAGAGATAAGACCAGCCTGATAATCTCACTTGTCCAAGATCCCCCCCTATGTCAGTTGCATCAGGAAGGCACAGCTGGAGATAGCACAATAATATTTGCATCAGGACAGTGAAGACCAAAAAGAACTACGTTCCCCTGAACAGCTGCAGGATCTGAATGGGTTCATCCTGTACTAGATCCTAACTAGTATCTCTCCCCCACTGACTGACATTATAAAATGAGCAAACAGAAAGGAAGAGAAAGGTTTTAGAGTGTGTGAACTTCCACATTTACATGCTAAGTTTGAATAAAATATGCATTGTGTTAAGCAGCTCTCAAGTAAATGGATTATGAAATAGTCATTCTTCTGGTAGAATATGCATATGACATTTATTAGAAAGCTCTACCCTAAAATCCAACAGGCTTTAACTGTCAATGCCAATCCCTAAAAGAAATGAACCCCTCAAAATCTTAAGAGTTCACCTCCTTTTGTAGCGCCCCCCCCATCACAACCAGTAATACTTATCAAATATATGTCCCTTGATGCCACCATCTGTGCATAATACAGGTTGAGTCTCCCTTATCTGAAAATCCAAAATCTCAAATTTTTGAGTACCGCCATTTCACAGATCCTTGTGTCTCTCTCCAGCCGTAACTCTGAAACACTTCTGGTCCCAAGCGTTTCCAATAAGGGATACTCAACCTGTATTACAATGGTGAGAATACCACTTTTGGCTGCAGTCAAGTCTTATCAATTTTTCGTACAATACAAATGCGGGGTATAAATACTATAAATAAAATAAACTACAAGGAGATATTCACATAAACAATACTGTTTATTTTGCTTATTGTTTTAAAATTTCTCTCTGGCACTGAACACATTACTCATATTAAAACGTTAAATAGGACAAAGATTTAAAGTGTAGATGAGATTTATGTCTAGGTCTGTCTGGGTGTCTAACAGCCTACTTTTATACCAAAATGAAATTTCATTTTCTTAAGTGTGTAAAGTCATGTCATTCATTGTGTTCTTTTCTTCCACCTGAACTTGACCATTTCAGAAAGCTTTTTTTCCCCATAGGTAGGATATATAGAGTGGACCTCAGAACTGTGAAGTCGAAGGCTTTCCTGGCCAGCATCCATAGTTTTTAATGGGTTTTTCGGGCTATGTGGCATGTTCCAGAAGAGTTTGTTTCTGACATTTTGCCAGCATCTGTGGTTGGCATCTTCAGAGAATGCTAGCATGAAAGTGCGTGGGGTGTGTGCACACACACACACACACACACACACACTGTATGACCCTGGGTTGGGAGGAGTGATTTCCATGTTAATCTGTGTATTGTTCTGTTGTTGAATGGCAAGGTCTCAGACTGGGAGGATATGCAAAGAGGATTTGTGTCTGTTTAATTAGAGATCCGTTGTTTTCTGGGAAAACCACTGACACTGGGTGGTTTTCATTTGCATTTGCTGGGTCTTGATTTTAGTGTTTTTCAGGACTGGGAGCCAAATTTTGCTAACTTTAAGGGTTTCTTCTTTCCTGTTGAAGTTGTTCAGGTGCATATGGATTTCAATGGCTTCCCTCTGCATTCTGACCTGATAATTGTTGGCATGGTCCAGAATTTAAGGGTTTTTCCAGCAGGAAAAGTTAATAGGAAAAGTTATATCCTTTTCTTTTATTAATCTTCCTATCTAGTAATGTATTTTTCAGCATATTAACATAAAGCATCGCTATATATTAATGGTGCACATGTGTAAAAAAAACCCTGCAATTTATAAAAGTATACATAATTGTGCACTAACTGTTAGTATACATCTGATCCCAGTTCAAAGTCTTGGATTGAAAGCTTTTAATGGTTTGTAAATGGCCTACATAAATGACCATCTGTACCCATGTATAGTACAATGTGTGTCAGGGATTTTTTCTCAAGAGTATGCCATTACATTTTGCCAGGTGGGTACAAAAGTGAAGGGGTCCTCTTTGCAGTAACTCTAATAATGTAACTGTCATTCCTACTGACATGCATCTAACCACCTCTGTGCAGATTTTAGGTCAGCAGTAAAACAGTAATAGAAATAAATTGAATTAGTAATTGAACTATGTCTTTCAAGCAGATTTGTGAACTATTTTGTATGCTTCCCCACGTGGCTGTTATGACTTACATCTCGCTGTGATCTTATTTGTATGCTACTTTGCTGAAAAGTGGTTCAGGTATACTACTACTGCTACTACTACTACTAATAATAATAATAAATGGTGCTGTGCTTTGGAAAATGTTTATGAGATCAAAATTAACATACAAAGCAGTTCCAAGATGGGACTGGCCACAGCACTACAGAAAGGTGAGAGATCTGGTATTATTAAATGAAGCCTGGAAATGACCAAAGTGCTACAAATGCTTGTGAGCCATCTAGCCTCTTATTTTTTATCCATATTTGAAATATATAAAAACATAATGTGTTAAAAGTTTCAATTATCATAACTCAGAAAGCTGAGGAGAGTCACACAGAATTCACTGGTTAGCTGGAACAGCAGAAGAATATATATATATTTTTTAATTCTGTAAGCATTTTTCAGACTGCCATATTTAAAAACAAGACCTGTTTACCAATTTCCTCAGAGTTTCTACTCACATCAGCAAATTTGTGGTTTCGAAAATGAGATTTGTTACACTTCAGTAGCTGCACTGCCAAGTTACAGTCCTGCCGATATCTCTCCTGACAAAAAAGAAACAAGATAAGTGGAAAGTCACATATTTGTATCTTGGTGTCTGGGGAAGAAAATGAAAAGGTGCTTAAAGTTGACTGGTCTTTAATGGTATCTCATAATCTGCCACATAAGGCAGGTCATTTTTCTTAGGCTAATGGAAGAACCAGTATTGCACCATCTTTTCAACCTTCTCTGCCAGACCTGTCAAAAGACTTTATTCCCAAACAACACTCCTCCGAATAGAAAAGAAAGCTGCTATTCGAACTCAGAGCAGAGCACATCAGGAAGTTGTCCTATATGGTTTACATACTTGCTGAATTGGATTTTCATAGCTGAGTGAGGATTTGAACCCTGGTCCCCACAGTTGTAATCCAGTGCTCAAACCACTACACCACACTGTCTCACCCTTACTTTTATTCTATACTGTATACAGTATATCACTTTGGATGACAGACGTCTGATTCACTAGTCAACACTATCTGGATTTAAGCAGGATTTAACCCATTTTAGTCAATAAAGTCAAAAATTATTTAAAGCTACATGCTACAGATTAGAAGGATTTAAAACTGGACAATTATGGTAAGAATTCACATCCTACTTGGTTAAGTCAAGCATACTGAGCGGCTTTTAATTTTGTAGAAAACCCACTTCTCTTTGCCTTCTTTTTCATGAATGTCTTCAAATACAACATGGTAAGTTCAATATAGATGCCAAGAATTAAGGGGAGTGATTATTGCATCAAAATGTATGAAGATTTACCAATATTATGATTATAGAGATACTGGTAGGTATAGTTAGTCAGTGGGAGATAAATGAGACCCATAAGGAAATATGGCCTGATAAATCTATAGCATGTCACAGATATATCATTTTGTGAAGTCAAGGAAAAAATAATTATTCTGGTTATAGTAAAACAAAATAAATAGCAAAACACAGAAGTATCAAAAGCATAAGTAAAATACCTGACAGTTGGCAACCCTAAAAGAAAGTTTAATCTAATATGTTGATCAGGCATTCCAAATTATTTTTGAATGCCAAGATTTCTTGCAAAGGTTCAGATCATTATTCTGCCTAGTTCTAAATCAGATTTAGGCTGAATTATAAGGTGTAAATCTTCTCTTAGGACTTCCATTTCCTTGATCCTCAGTGAAGCTGAAACACTCAATTTTTCACATAGTTGCCACAGCAATTAACGATACTCATATCCATATTTAGAAAGGATGCAGTCCTTTCATTCTTGCTCACACTCTCATCTATTTGCACTGGATGCATGGTTCAAGGAAATGATTACTTACATTAAGCTCTTCCAGTTTATTTATGGTTGTTTTAGCGTCCAAAAGCTTATTTGTGAGCTCCACAATCTCCCAGTCAAGGGTTTTCCGATCCATTTCAGCTTTCTTAATCTGGAGTACAGAAATATACAGGGGATAATACCCGCCATGAAAGATCAGACTGAACTTGCTTCTGCTCTACTATTTCAAACAAAATTCACACCCCACCCAACTCCAGAAAATTTTCAACACCCTTTTCCCCTCCACTTTAGCAGGGGAGAGAGTGAAAGCTCAAACAATACATGGAATTCAAGTCATTCTGCATTCATTTGCTTGAAAGACATAACTTACATGTTTTCTAAGCATGAAAGCAATCTGCACTTGGACTTCCCTTGATGCAGCTGCTTCTCATACCTATCTGGCAAGCAGACCATGAGCATTCTCCCTTAAACAATCAGGGTTTGGATATGACAGCAAGGAAACACATGGTGAAGAGCCTGAGAAATGCTCTCTAGTGGTGTTAAGATGTCTTTAAACATACATCTAACACATATTTCACTCAGGTAGCATGGAAAAACACAGTTTACAGGTACAGAACTTTGTCATCCAAGAAACATCTGGTTATTCCCATTTAGTTATATCATCTTCTGCCCAAAGCTGCTTTTCTTTAGTCTAGTAGTTATTAACAACTTAGCCTACAAATGATTAAAGCAAGCATATACTGCTTGTTTTAATGGAGTTTAGAGGTTTGGTATTGAATTTTGGTAATTTGCCACTGAATTTCAGATATATGGGGAATGCCCAGACTCTCTGAAATTGCTTATCCCTTCTCTGACCTTTCTAACCTTTTTTCTTCTTCCCTGGAACAACTTGACATCTCATTTTTTAAAATCCATTTTCACCCATCTTTATCAGGAAAGGGGCAGCCCAGGACAGTCTCAGGGGAGGGTTGGAGACTACAAATATGCTTGGGGGGGGTTGTCACTGTACCCACCACTAAATTCTACAAATGAAGCAAATATGCTTTTGCTCTGCATAATTTATTCTGCTTCTCTCAGTAACAAGGGGGGGGGGGGAGAGAACTCTGTCTATTGGAGGTTTTGCTCTGAAATTCCACTTTACATTTTCCTCTTAATTGCAAACCTATCTTCCTCTCATATGGTCCAATTGTATGCATGTCTAACCTGAAACTGGCATCAGTGTGTTCAGTGGGGCTTGTTCCCAAATAACAGCAAACAGGATTTCAGCATTTATGTACTAAGTATGTAAATTGCGCTTGCACAACTCAACCAGAGTTGTAAAATTCACATAACCCTCCCAAAGATATACATTATGATATTCATGCATTACAAAATGTAACATTTTACAGAAAGAGAACTGAGGACACCTTGCTCCACAAGTCAGGGTTCGACTCTTCTACCTTTTCCCATTGAGATTACCGCACTACACTCTTATAGTGCTGCTATTCCACTTTTACTGCTCTGGCTGCCTCCTGTTGAATTCCGAAGCTTGTAGTTCAATGAGGCCTAAGAGCTCTCTGGCTGAGAATTCTAAATGCCCCTCCCTCAACTGCAAACCCCAGGATACAACAGGAGGCAGTCAAAGCAATTATAGTGGAATAGCAGCGCTATAAAAGTGTAGCGCGATAATCTACCATGCCTACCCTGCTTTGGTGTTGATATAAATGACACTGATACCATTATTCCCAACACTTTCCTCTACAACAAATTTTAATTAGGTTTGCCAGAGATGAACCTTAAACTGCCTACCACCACCACCCTTTCTACGAGAAGAGTGAAGGACTGTGCCAGAGGAAAAATGAATGGGCTCAATAGAATGCAGATACTCTGCTAAAATGATCAAGAATGGGTGTTGGATTTGTACTGGAATGAAGAGTCCCGAATGCACACCTCTTAGGCCTTGTTAGTTTGGTCCCTGTGGCTCTTCCTATGAGCTCCAGTTAAGGATAATTTATTCATCTTAGATTTTTTCCTGCTCCTCTGAAATCTTTAAGAGAAAGGGGTTAGGGGAAGTTGTACCAGGCATGTACTGAGGTTGGTACTAGCAGGGGTTACAGGAGCTCATGCAACAGCTCAAATAGAAATAGGCTGTCTCTTTTTAAAACATGTAACTTCTATATACTTTGTAACCCCAAAAGATCCCAAGTGATAAGAGGTGTCTAGCATGCAAATGGCCAACACAGCAATTATTAGAACTACATTCATGGGGCTACCAGAGAGAATAGCAGAATGGTAACAAGAAGATCCTATGTTCCTCTTCTGCCAAAAGATGCTAGTTTCTCCTAACAGAGTACACTTCTTTGCTGCACCATAGTAAGATGGAACAATATATTCTGGATAGATGTGTGGACCAGAATAGGCCACAATTCCAAGGTTAATAATTTTAATCAAACCCAAGTTTCTGGCTGATTCAGCTTCTGGGACCTCATCAAGGAAAGTGCAAGTGGACTGGGGTAATGCATGACCAACATGAAACTGGATAGGCTGAGACATGTGAAGAGGAGAAAAGAAAAACACACAAACGAAAAGACGCAACTGCAAAAATCCAGCTTTGACTGAGAGAGGCCTGAGAGGTGAGCACACCCAGTGTGCGCCAGCGGCAGCATAGGAAGAAAAAAGAGAGACAGAGAGAGAGAGACAGAGAGAGAGGAGAGAAAAGAAACAGCAATGAGTGTTATGAATGCACACAATACACAAATGCTGGCTTCAATCTGATAGCCCACAACCCATGATGAACTTCCCTGCCCAGATCCTGTGGAAAGCAAACATATCACACTTCCAGCACTTTTAAAAAGCTGATGCAAGGCAAAGCTACACACAGCTACGTTGCAGAAAAATCCTAACTCTTTCACCATAATGCAAAAGCTATGAAAGGCACTCCCACCTGCTCTTCTTGGCAACTCTCTTCTAGAGTTGTTGTATCCTAAATCTGACCCACTACATCCTGGTGTAAACACATAACAATCTGATTGCCTAGGCATCCACTTTTTAGCTAGGTTTGGCCCACCCACTCCTTCCATAACAGTTCTAGCAGATCAGTTACCAGGGCATGCAGCTTCTCTTCCAAATCCTGATTGGTTCTTTGTGAGGCTGTATAACTGTTCTGCAACCTAAAGACAGAAATAAGAGTGACCAGATTACTGAGCAGTCAAAATTATAAAAGAAACTGTTCTACACAGCTCCAGGGTACTGTTTGCCACAAATCTGTTGTGTGACACAAGTTACAGGTATTTGACATATCTCTTAGTAAGCCCAAGAAGTTTAAATAGAATGAGAGTAAAGTAGTATGAAATGAGATCCAGAAGATAGGAAAAATCTGGATGCAAGCTACAGGAAAAGAGATTCCACCTCAGCATTAGGAGGAACTTCCTGACAGTAAGGGCTGTTTGACAGTGGAACACACTCCCTCAGAGAGTGGTGGAGCTTCCCTCCTTGGAAGTCTTTAAACAGAAGCTAGATGGCCATCTGCCAGATATGCTTTGATTGAGAGTTCCTGCATGGAAGGGGGTTGGACTGGATGGCCGTTGTGGTCTCTTCCAACTCTATGATTCTTTGATCAGCATAGGGACAGCAGAGTTTAAAGAAGACAGGATTCAGAGAACTGCAGCGCTGTGTAAATTTACAGCGCTTTATAAATAAAGGTTAATAATAATAATAATAATAATAATAATAATAATAATAATAATAATAATAGAGTCCCAAATTTGTCTTGGGAAGGAAAAGTTGGTCAATGAGAGTGAATCCTACCCCGCCATTTTCTTCATCCCCTTCCTTCCCAGCCTCTGAAATGCTTAAAAATAATTAATCCATTTATCTTGGCAATAACCTTACCACCACTGTCTTAGTTTCTAAGATGAGGATCTATGACCTATCCACCTCAAGAAATAAGGAAGGGAACTTAGTGCTTCTCTGGGTGGAGCAAATGTGCAGGGAGGTTCCAATATTTTGTGTTCTCAATTTTTTAAAAAAAATATCCTAATGATATTTCTGTTGTCCTGGCTTTCTCCTTTTTTCCCACCCTTGAGTTTCTTTTTATTTCTAAAATGTATGGAACAGTATGTACTCCTCTCTTATCTTCCTTTCTTTTTAAAAGCCTTTTTCGATTGTGTGATGTAGTATACTTATAACAATGTTTAACCTTAACAGTTCTGCCTAATATTAAGCCAGTCACAGCACGATAAATGCGGAAGGTAATATTCTGTCCCTGTAAGACTTCCCCAAAATTAAAACCCATTTACACACATAAAAAATTCTCAGGCCAGGATGATGAATAAGATTTGTATTTAAGGCTCCTCCAACAACCCTGGAAGTGGTGCCAGGTACAGGAGGTATATGTAAGATTCTTCAAAGGGAGAAGGCATTCTTCTGTCCAACTAGGTTATTTTACTGTATATCACTCTCAAAATCCCTCAGGCTGTTTTGATATTCTTAAAGTTGACATACCTACGGAATTTGTCCTTGAATTTCTCTAGTTCCTCACGATTCTGTCCCAATTCCATCTCTAGATAGTCTTGTCCAGACTCTAACTCCCTCTCCATTGCCTCCATTTTGTTGGTGACATACGCCAGGCGGCGATGCAGCTCCTCATTTTCATGTTGCAACAACCTAAGGTATACAGAGCAGTAACCTATTTTTAATTGAATTTCAAGAGCTGTAATCAACATACATACACAGAGGTATATCACTTTTGGACCCTGAATAACTGTGGAAAGATCCATCCAGAAAACAGTTCACCTTCAATACCTGCTCAGTTCAAACTGCAAAGCGGCAAAGGTGAAAGGCCTTTTGGAGAAAGTGGCTAGTTATCCATAAATTTATTGATTCCTTCACAGGTTTCCTGCCCTCCCCGGGAAACATCACAAGGCATGTAAAAGTTACATTTTTATGATTTATACTTTTATAAATGCATGTCTATGTAATGGAACTGAGGCCCAAGCTGAAATTTCCAAAAGATGATTCTTATTTGCAAGCTACCTTTCACAACAGAATCACATTTATAAAGTGGAAGACAAAGGACTTTCAAACTAACTGGCAAGTCAGGGTAGTGTTCAGAAACCTTACTTTCTGATCTACAATTTCTTGAAGTGTCCAACCAGCATGGCTATTGATGGATTCCAGAAGTTGTGGTCCAACAGTAATTTTTTAAAAGCTCTAGTCAAAGGTGGAGAAAATAAGAGTCGGTTTTGCCCCCTCCAGACCTTGGCAGGCTGCACCCACATTCTCACTTATTTCCCCCCACCCCCACATACAGCTTGAGAGAAATATTCAAATCACTTATTCTGAAAATAATTTTTGCCCATACTCTATGTCATGCCGTCAAAGATATACATCCTACTAAAAATAGATATATATCCTACTCTAGGAAAGTTACCACTAAGCCTGGAGTCATGAACTCAGTTCTCATGGGCTCCTGCATAGCCCCACATTTCTCCCTTGATAACCACTGAGCCAAATTTGTACATTTTTTCCAGACAGCTGGTATTACTTCTAGGTGATGCCCTGGATTTCAGCCATGATCTTCACCTGCTCACTTTGTCTCTGGCCTCAATTAGGCCAGTAGGTTCTCAGGAAATGAAGATCAGTGGAAATTTCATTGTGGAGAACGCCCAGCTAACAGAAAGAAAAGGAACCTTTTTGTCTGGTAAGATCTGGGGTGAGGATAGGAAGACCAGCAGAGACAGACCTAAGTGGCTGGGGAAGGCAGTGTATATGTCTGGGTATGACTATGAATGTTTAGGATTTTTCTAGAATTTTGGGGAAAGTGTCCTCAAATTGTAAGATTTGTTGCATGCTTGAAATGTGGATTTATATTTTAATAATAATAAAATAATAAAATCTTTATTTTTATCCCGCCCTTCCAGAAAGATCAGGGCGGCTTACAAAAGTGCAATGAGTGCACACAAATACAAGTTAAAAAACACAAAACACCAATACATCAGTACAACAATAAAACTAAAAGCAGCAATAAAAGCCCCATCGCCCGTCCTCATGGCCACGGAAGAGGAGGGGAGGCCCACAGGATCTTAATCGGGGAATGCCTGCTTAAATAGGAAGGTCTTGAGATCCTTCCTAAATTGGGCCAGGGTGGTAGATGAGCGGAGCTCGGTGGGCAGCGTATTCCAAAGGGCTGGGGCAGCTATAGAAAAGGCCCTTCTAGAAGTAGAAGCTAGCCTGGCCCCAGGCACCTTCAGCAATTGCTGCCCAGACGTTCTGAGGGTGCGAGGCGGATTGTACGGGGAGAGGCGGTCCTTTAGGTATCCTGGGCCCAAGCCATTTAGGGCTTTATAGGTAATAACCAACGCCTTATATTGAGCTCGGAAGCGAACGGGCAGCCAGTGAAGGTCTTTAAGTACAGGTGTTATATGGCTGGTCCTGGATACACCAGTGACCAGCCGGGCTGCCATATTCTGTACCATTTGAAACTTCCGAGTTTGGTATAAGGGTTGCCCCATGTAGAGTACATTGCAGAAGTCCAATCTCGAAGTTACCAGAGCATGTACCACAGTTTCTAGGTCCCTCCGGTCCAGATATGGGCGCAGCTGGCGAATCAGCCGAAGCTGGTAACAAGTGCTCTTGACCGTCGCATTCACCTGAGCAGTCAGATGAAGCGACGAATCAAGAAGCACTCCCAGACTGCGCACGGAGTCCTTCACAGGGAGCGTGACCCCGTTCAGGACAGGTGGAACCACCGCCATTCCTGGACCGGGGGAACCTATCACTAGTACCTCCGTTTTCTCTGGATTCAGTTTGAGTCGGTTTTTCCTCATCCAGTCCATTACTGACTCCAGACAGGCCACGAGAGGAGAGACGCCATCCCCGGTCACTGCATCAGTCGGAGACATAGAGAAAATAATCTGGGTGTCATCAGCGTACTGATAACCCCGCGCCCCATGTCTCCGGATGATCTCTCCCAGCGGTTTCATGTAAATGTTAAATAGCATGGGAGACAGAATGGCTCCTTGAGGGACCCCGGTTTTAAGGGCCCGCTCGCTGGAGCACACGTCTCCCAGCTGCACCATCTGGGACCTCCCAGAGAGGTAGGATCGGAACCACTGGAGCGCAGTGCCCCCGATTCCCACCTCAGCCAGGCGTCCCAGAAGGATACCATGGTCTATGGTATCGAAAGCCGCTGAGATGTCCAAGAGCACCAACAGGGACACGCTTCCCCGGTCAGCGCTCAGACGGAGATCATCGACCAAGGCGACCATGGCCGTCTCAACCCCGTGACCCGCCCGGAAGCCAGTTTGAAATGGATCCAGATAATCCGTTTCATCCAAGACCGTCTGAAGCTGGAGCGCAACCGCCCTCTCGATCACCTTCCCCAAAAATGGTAGCAGCGAAACAGGCCGATAATTGTTATGTACCAGGGGGTCAAGGGAGGGCTTTTTTAGGATCGGTCTTACGATGGCCAATTTAAGATCCGATGGAAATCGCCCATCCCTGAGAGAGGTGTTGATAATCCGGCGTAACAAAGTAGTTACCACCGGTCCCCCCTGGGCCGCTAACCATGAGGGGCAGGGATCAAGAGAGCAGGTTGTTTTCCGAACACTTCCGAGGATCTTGTCCACATCCTCGGTACTCACCAACTCAAACTGATCCAGTGTAACATAGTCCACGGAGGCTCTGGACACTTCTACCTCAGGCTCTGCCATAATGTCGGCGTTCAGACCTTCGCTTATACGAGAAGTTTTATCCACGAAAAAGTTGTTAAACAAGTCACAGCAGGCCTTAGAAGGTTCAAGGATCTGGTTCAGGGCGGGAGGGAGCTGAGTTAGCTCCCTGACCACCCTGAACAACTCTGCCGGACGCGATTCAGCGGACGCAATACGAGCACCATAGAACGAATTCTTTGTTGCTCGTATTGCCTCTCCGTAGTCCTTTAACAATCGGTCTAGGAGAGTCTTGTCGTCTAAGCAAAGGTGTTTCCGCCAACGGTACTCTAGCCGTCGCAGAACCCGCTTCCTTGCCCGGAGATCTTCCGTATACCAGGGCTTACGATTGGAAGCAGGCCTGAGAGGGCGCTTGGGAGCGATTCTGTATATAGCCCCCGAAAGACCGGTATTCCAGATACCGGTAAGGGCATCAACAGAGTCGCCGTCATTTCCAACCGTGAGCCCCTCTAGGGCTTCCTGGAACCTCTCAGGTTCCATCAGCCTTCGAGGGTGGACCATCCTAACTGGTCCACCACCCCCAGGGGGGATCTGGGTAGAAGCCTTGATTTTCGCCTCTACCAGGAAATGATCCGTCCATGACAGGGGGGAAATATTAACTATTTCCGCCCACGGATTTTCCGCGTCCGAACAGAAGACCAAATCGAGAGTATTACCCGCACAATGCGTGGGACCCTGTATCAGCTGGGACAGGCCCATGGCCGCCATGGTCTCCATGAATTCCCGAGCCGCACCGGATGGAACATAGCTGGCCGTGAGGGAGATATTGAAGTCGCCCAGGACAAGAAGCCTGGGCGTCTCCAGCATCAGCTCAGCAACCAGCTGTGTCAGCTCGTTAAGGGAGTCCGCTAATGCACGGGGTGGCCGATACACCAGCAGAATCCCTAGACATTACACATGGTTTGTATTAATGTTGTAAAATTGGATTTCTCTTCTGTGAATGGATGTTTTGACGGCCCTATCCACTATAGCAGCTATTTCTACATGATTACCATTTTATGATGGCATCCATGACACTATCTCAATTTTAGAATGTGCTCACAAGCACAGTTCAGACTAAGCTAGATTCTGCCAATCCCTTCAAATTCTCAGAAAGAATGGCCTGCTAGCCACAAGGAAAGGGAAGCTGAGATCTTTTGACAGGCATGAAATAGGATGTAATCTTATGGTCAGGAACACTAAACAAAAAGAGACTAGATATGGGGTGAAGAGGTCTCTGGGGGTCTCATGCCTTCAGATTGTGAGTTGCAAACCCCTGTGAGTGCTGGCATGAGTACATAAGAAGATCTGCTTTGGATATTTGGAAATTCCACAACTGGTCATACTGCTTTGAGAGCAAAGACAGGAAGCTTTATTCTCAGCAGCTGAACAGTCATCCATGCCAGCACCTTCTTTTCAGTTTACATTATGTAGATTAAACATAGCAGCCAGATGCAGTTATACAGCTCAGGTATCCTCCATTGGAAGTCGAAACTCACTCAATAATTTATGTGCTGCCTTGAAAGTCAACAAGAGTGAACAGAAGAGAATTTATTAACATTAGTCCTTCTCCACCATGGGTTCAGTACAAGCAAAGTAGAACAGGCTCAGTTTCCAGGCCATTAAGTAGAAATATATAAGGCAAACACAAACAGCTGCAGAAGCATTACATGGCAGGTTTATGTTGTTCTATCCACACATTTGCATGTACAGTATACATAAATTCTATCAAATATCCATCAACTTTACTTGGCTTCTTTATTGACTTGAAAATAGTACTTCCTGTAAATATATTACCAACTCACTGAGAGTATGCAAAGCATATTCTACTACAAAAAGCAAATTGTACATTATGACACAAAAGTAATAGTGCTTAAAACATGTTTTCAAGATTCAATACATACAGTGTTGCAAATGGTGCTTCTACTTCCTTCCAGACATACAGAATAACATTACAGAAAATATAATGTTGAAGGTTTTACTTAATGCTACTACAGGGACTTCATGCTGTAGCGTAATGGGACTCTGCCCCCTTATTGCAGGAGTCTGTGCCTGGACACAATATTAGTTCTCTAACAGCTGTTTCTGCTAGGGTGCCATCTGGTACGTAAGAATAAACTGAGCTAAAGTTATTTCTTCAAGTTTTCTTGACAGGTGTAGAGCCTAATGGAGATGCATTCTATTGCCGCTACAATAGCAGAGAATGAATGCAAATGTAAAAACCTGAAAAACTGACAATCTGCAAAATAAAACAAGATCAAAAAACAACTAGGATACTTACTTCATTCTTTCTGCATCTGTCAATGGCTCCTATATAAAAAAAGGAAGCAGAAGTTAAGAACATCTACAAAAATGTGACCATTTCCAGAGTGGCAAAATTCAATATTTAACCAGGGAAAAATAACCACAATGTCCTCTTTTTTCCTGCAAAGAGCTCTGATGACACAACATTTCTCAGAGACTGTCTACATTAGAAGAGAATGATAGCTTTAGAAGGTACGGTTAAGAAGCGAAATTCTGCTCTGAATCCATTACAAAATGGATTTAGTTACCTGCATTACAGTGTATATTACGCAAACATCACCAAAGACTTGCTTTATGATAAATATGATTCTTTACTAAAAATGCTGGCAGAGATCCTGCTGGCCACTTGTTTGTTCTCTTTTGTATTCCATGATCACCCATTTAATGTTCAATGTGCCACTATATTGTTTGACAAGCCAGCAGATGCTATAAACCCCTCTATTTTGCTCTGGTAAATCAGTGAATCATCTGAGTCACACTGTTATCAATGACCTTACCCCTTCTCATTGTTCAGGAAAGCAATTCTAGTAATGCAGTAATATTTATACTATTTACTGTAATTCTTGGAAAGAGGTCAATACAGCACACACAGTCTCCTTCTCCAGATTTTATCCTTCAAACAATCCTTTGAGGTAGGTTGGGACAACAGTGGTAGTGCTCCAAAATCACCTTGTGAGCTTCATAGTTTAGTAGGAATTTGCCCTCAGGTCTTCTGTTCTAGTCAGGCACAACACTATATTGGCTTTATATTTCTATACAATGCTTTTTATGTTATTTTATTATTTTCTTTTAATCCCATCTTCCTCCCATGATAGGAGATGCTACCTCACAGTGCTGGCTCCAGGTTTATGGGGAGCACTGGGAAAGAAATGCATGGTTGCCAACTGCTGCTGTGCCTCGCTATTGCATAGACTTATTTGTTAGACAGAAGGTTGGTTAGCAAGAAGCTCCTCCTCCTTACTTCCACCACTGTGCACTTGCTCTCTCCTGGGTCAAAGGGAAAGGAGACATGAAAAGCTGTCAGAAAGAGGACAAGCTGCCTGCAAGAAGGGCAGCAGTCCATGGGAGGGAGTTCTACCATTGGACTCAGCCATGCTAATACATGACAGTGACACTATTGCACCGCCACGTACAAAACTGAGGGGACTAGCAGAATGGTTCCCAAATTGTAGTCCTCCGGATGTTTTGGACTTCAGCTCACCAAATTCCTGACTGTTGACTAAACTGGCTGGGGCTTCCGGAAGCTGAAGTTCAAAACACCTAGAGGACCCAAATTATAGAATTACTGTTGGCAGATCCATCTTTGGGAACAAGTTGTAGCTCCCCAGTTCCTTCTAATGTCTGTTATTAGAAATAAAAATGCTAGTCAAAGAAACGATACTATTCTTTTAGAGCACCTTTAACATCAGAATCCTTTTCCTTAATGACTAAAGGACAACTAACTCCTAGCTTTTCTTAAGGACTACAACTCAACAAAGGGTGTCTATTGCATTTACTTGGCTGTCTACTCAAATGGGTAAGCTACAGTAGATATGTAAGGCTGCCTCCTTCTTGTACACAGATAGGAAGCAGCAAAGGTACAAGTTCTCATAAGGAACAAAGGCTGTTATTACAGAGACTAGTATAAAAAAAGAGAGAGCATTTACTGTTCTGTTCACCCTTCTGAACACTGCTATTCCAACTGGACCACAGTGCTTTGAGGGAAAAGGTGGGAGGAGAACATCTTGAAGACAAACAAACCCAGAGCAGCCTAGATGCTAGAAAGAAGCTACACAAACCGATAGGTTCCTTGGAATGTGTGATATATGAAAAATTGAGCACACTGTCTTAATTTCCTATTGAATGAACACCACCTTATACAAAAAAAAAAGTGAGGATTAGCCTCACTATAGATCAGTGATGGTGAAACTTTTAGAGACTGAGTGCCCAAACTGAAAGGTGTTCTGGCAGCGGGTGTTACCTGGTGCCAGAGGCAGAACTTCCAGAAAAATGGGACTTCAGGGGGATGGGACTTCTGCCCTCTAGGGGGTGGAGCTTCCACCTTCTTGGGCAGGATTTCCCCACAGACAACTAAAGGCCTGGGAGGGCAGGGGGGAAGAAGAGCACATGCCTGTTCCACTTCTTCCCCCCCTCGCCCTCCCAGACTCCAGAGAGGCAGCTGAAGGCCCAGGAGGACAGAGGGAAGAGGAGGAACAGGCACACACCTGTTCTTCCTCTTCCCCCGCCCTCCTATCTCTTCGCATGGCCTCCAAAATGGCTTCATGTGCCAGAGAGGATACACATGCCATAGGTTCGCCACCACAGCTATAGATTAATGCCTCAGAGAGAAGTAAAATCCCTTCAGCAGTTCACCAGACTGGGGAATCTGCCACCCCAGTGCTCACAGCTATAATATATACAATAGGAGTTTAAATACAAATATTTGTTCCTCAGTCCTTCCTCACTAAACACCTACCTTGTTTAGTGCTAAGCTGAAAGAAGGGGAGGTTCTAGGTGAGCCATTGCCCTCCTGGTTCCAGTGAGAGCGAGGGGAGAAGGGCCCTTTCTCCAAGCAGCTTGACTCCAGCACTGGCTTCTGGGTGTGTTTGAAAGCCAGGGGTGGCACCCACATATGCTGCAATGGGTGCTCTCTCTCGTCTTGCCCTTTGCCTCTCCCTCCCTCCTGATCAGGCATTTTCCATGAAGGCAGATGCTGCTGCTCGGAAGCCACCTTTGTCAAGCCCAGCTCTGCCAGGTGCTGCAGCTGATACTGACACATATCCACCACCCGCTTCTCCATGGAGAGGAATTTTTCCTTGCTGTCCTTCCTCACCAGGATAGGCTTTCTCCTTAGCTTTGTAGCCCTTTCCATCTTCTCTGGCAGTTTCCTACAGCAGGATACCATTTCAAAACCCTCACGCTTCCGTTCTGATTTTCTCCTAGTTGGGCGAGGGCTCTTCTCAGCCGCTCGCTTACTGCTTCCAGGCTGGCTTTCTTTCTGACATTCTGGTGTGGAACATCTGGGGGAGTCCTGGATTCCTTCTCCATTTCTGCCCTCACCCAAGGAATGCAAGTGTACAGGGCTCAGCACCCTGTGAGTGATCTCATCCAGGAATTTGGAGAACTGGAGCTTCTCCTCCGTCATCTTCTCTTTGCGCCTGAGGGATTCAGAAGAGCTCATGCTGTTGTGTTCAGATGTATGCCTGCCATTTCTGTTGAGACACAGCTGAGGGTCACTATACTTGCGAGAGCGGCAACCACGAGCTAGGGTTTCCATTGAATGGGATTTACGCAGGCCTTCAGGCTGTACTGCAAGCATCTCTGTCTGCTTCAAGATACCTTTGAGAGGCAGGTGAGTAGATGGGACATGATACTTCCTAGGTGCTAAGACTTCAGCAGGTTCTTTGAACATAAGTGACCGCTCTAGGCTTCTGCTTTTGAATGAGCAGGTTGGCCGCCGGCCTTCGTCTCCAGAAACCACTACTGTTTCCACACTCCGGCTCATGAATTTACTGAGCCGGCCACGACTAGGATGCCGACAGTGCTTCACACTTCGCTTCCCTATTTTCCTGCTGTGTAATAACACAGGTGATAGTGTCCTGCTCTTCAGGTTCAATTCTGCTCGACACCCTGCTATCTCCTTGTCACTGCTGGATTCCAGAGACCAGGAAGAAAAATTTACGTTGCAAACCTCATACCCATCCACCTGCTGTTTAAGCTGGCCTGCCTTGGTGTAACTAAACCCTTTCTGCTGATGCAGTGGGGCCAGGCCCTTAGATGCCCTGGTTTCAGTTACCTGACTCTGTTCTGCCAAAGTCACACCATCTTGGTCATCACGCAGGATGGGTAGCTCATGGTGAATTTCACGGTGTTGTGGAGGAGCTTTGCGGTAGGGTTTCTTGGAAGGTACCACACTCGTCATCGTCCCTTTCACTTTACTTTCACAACAGGTTACCTGCAACAGCAGAAATTGCAGAGAACAGACAGTCACAGGTTCCCCATTCAGTCTAGAGATGTTTCCACAAGGTGATCAGGTACCCTGTATCCCAGAACAGTCAATTATTCAGAGAGCAGAGGTAGGAGACAGGCTTTGGAATAACAGCTGAAGGAAAAAGGAGGAGCAGAGGAAAAAGCACAGCTGTGTCATCCCAGCCAGAAAGACCAGAGAACTGGCTCATCCTCTTTTTTTCTGTTGTGTGCGCATCTGCGTGCACACACACACTAACATACAGCATGCGTCCAGATTATATATAGCAAATGAGAACAGGCCTCAGAGCAGCATATTGATTGGACTCTTTAGGAAAGGCTGTTTCCGATATGGAAACTGAAAACCTTATAGGCAGTAGTGACAGGCCAGGCAGGAGCTATTGATCTCATGCTGTCACTGCCAAGAGGGAGTACATGGGCAGGAACTGCAGATATTAAACACACACAGGAAGAGTTGTGAGCTTGTACTAGTTAAAGCCAAATTACTCCCAAGTGTAGCAGAAACAGAAACAGCAGAGGGAGGCACTTTTGCTGCTATTCTTTCTCAGCAGACAAGGGCAAAGCTGGAGACACTCCTAGAATTGAAGATACTTCTAAAATCTGCTGAGGTATATTGCTGGATCAGGTTTGTTTATTTATACATTTAAACATGTAGAAAGCCCTCCCGCCCCCGCCCCCAGTTATCAAGGCAGTAAAAATACAACATGACAGAGTTTAGGAACAGAAGATTACAGTGGTGCCTCGGGTTACGAAAATAATTCGTTCTGCGGCACCGTTCGTAACCCGAAAAGCCTTCGTAAGCCGAAAACCCATAGGCGCTAATGGGGAAAAAAGCCGCGGCTCTGCCGCGGCTCCATTTAAAACAGCGCCGGAGTTTTTTCGTAACCCGAAAAAACTTTCGTAACCCGAAACAATAAATCCCTATGGGATTTATTCGTATCCTGAAAAATTCGTAACCTGGGTATTTCGTATCCCGAGGTACCACTGTATATTCCATTTTTTTAAAAACCATCACTCAGAACTTCAGATACCTGTATCAATTTCCAAGATTATATATGCCAAAAACAGAATGTAGATTATAAAAAATATGGGCGAGAAGGCTGGCCAGAACAGATGTGATGTTCATAAAGATACAAATAGGTTTCCACCTTCTTCCAGGTAGACAGAACAATAAGTGAACAGTTACTAATGCCTGCAAAAGATATCCTAACCAGCATACCATCTTTACTAAGGACTGAAGCAACATGCAGGCATCTGACTAATATCTCCAATTGTTTTTTCCCCTCCTGTTTGGTTTATAACATATTGCCTGATGAAGAAGCCCATGGAACTTCAAAAGCTTGCAACAAGTATATTATACATTTCAGTTGGCCAATAAAAGTACCACTGATGGATTTTAATGGTAGTACAGTAAGTGAAAAGAATGTTGACTCCTGTCTAGGGAGTTAGTACATGGGATAAAACCCAATTGTGATAGTTTGCTCTTTCTGCCAATGCAAGAATGGCAGGAAAAGGCAGTACTCAAGCTACTACTAGCTAAGACTATGAACATGTCAGTAATCATAAGACAAGGAATGTTCACTCCAGAAATTGGAGAGGCTCCATGCAAACTTGGCCATGAAAGCCTCCCTTGTACACTATGCAAGGCAGCAGAAATCAAGCTCTCCAGCAGTCCTTTAAGTCATGAGTGGAGAAAGTGTGTCCCATAGTCCACACATGCTTTCCAGAGCTCCTTGTCCCTCATCCAACCTTTTCCTCAAAAAAAGCTTTTCCCTGAAAAATGGGGGAAGCAATTTTACTGTGCTTTGCATCTTCTCAGACTGTTCAGGGCCAAAAAGAAGCCTGTGTTTAACAAGGGAAAAAGCTGTAAGCTGGTTTCCAAGTTACTTCCTCATTATAAAAAGGTCTCTTCTGCACCGAAAATAGCCCAGCGACCCACAAAACGTACCTAAGTTGCTTCCCACCCTCACCCCCCCAGTGGCTTTTGAATTCTATTTTTTTTTTAAAAAAAAAAATCCAAGATGGGAGTACAGCAGGGAGTGAGTGGGGCTGATGCAAAGTGTTCTGGTGGCTGGAGGTGTGTGTAACCCTCTAGCATCCTGCAGGAGTACAATGTTGTTGTACAGAGTACAATGCTGTTCAGGGCAGCGTTCCCAGGCATTGCATAATTGTCACTTGCTATTTGTTGTTCTTTTGTTGCCTGTTTTATTGAATCATTTCCTGTATTGCTATGTATTTTATATGTATTATTCTACTAGAGAGGCCCCTTCCCCACCACCACTCCCTTTGTGTCGTGTCTTTTTAGACTGTAAGCCTGAGGGCAGGGAACCGTCCAATTAAAAAGATTGTATGTACAGCGCTGTGTAAATTTACAGCGCTTTATCTATAAAGGATAATAATAATAATAATAATAATAATAATAATAATAATAATAATAATAATAATAAGGAGGCTCCCAACCAATAATAGTTTCCTATCTCTGCTGGCCCCTGAAAAGTTCACAAGCTATGTTACCTACAAACAACATATGCTGTAGCCAAAAGAATAGAGGGGACATTGTCTTGTGCAGTTTCACTAAGTAGACAGCACCTGTGATGCCTGCCATTCTCTTCTATAGAATGCATATGGAGCTACCTTCTGCTCGAATTTGCACAATTCTTGACTTCGGTTCCTAAGCATTACAGTAGAATTAATGTTGATCACACTTAATAATACCTGGTATTAACATACATACCTAATGAAAACTGCACAATAAGGGCTAAAGAGAAATGAAAAGGTGTGCTCATAACAAAAATAAGTCAGGACTGAACAGGCTGAGAAGTTATTCTAAAAGAGTATTAAGAAACAGCGGAAGATACAGATAGGGCCAGAACATGACACTCCAGAGAACACTTTGCTAAATGGATCTGTACCATTATTTTAAGAAAGTTGTTTCCTGTCTTCTTTCTCCTATATAAGGATTGATTTTCCTTGAGTCAAAATGCAGTAAATGAACTACTATTCATGATGGGTTTCCGAGCCTTCAAGATTCAGCCTTTGTATTAATTATAGCTGACCAAGAGATAAATGAGGATAATGGAAGGCATGCAGATTCTCTGAAATATTTCATATTGTGAAACACCTGGATTTTCATAAAATAAATAGCATGGGGTGAAGAAGCCACAGTGCCTTTGTACTTAAACTGTCTGGTACTGTGTATTGCTACAATTGTTCCCTACAGTATCCCACTGCACAAATCAATACATGTCTAAAGTACTAGAGCTCAAAACCAGACATTTACAACACCAAACACTTTGCTACCGCAGTGTCATCCAGGAACAGCAAGCAAAGTTGAACTCACCAACAGCTTCTGTGAAACATTTAGTAGCCTAATGATTAATAAGAATTCTAGAAGAATCAATGTGATTTTTGCTACCGCTTCCTCTGAAAAATCCTTCTCTTTTCAAGATAGGAAACAAAAATTAAGGAATTATAGTAAATTGCAGCAAAAATACAAACCAGCAAGTATGCAAAAAGCAAGTAAGAAATAGCTACAAAATTAATATTTTGTAATGTATGTTTGCAAAATTAAAAAAATAAAAATAAAAAAAATGTTTGTATATTCTTCTCTAAGTTGGCAAGGACAGCTATTCAGAGACCACACTAAAGTACTGACATAATTTTAAGAAAATCTTGCTCCCCAACTAACACTTCCAACTACAGTTGCCCCTTGAAACTCGTGGGGGATCCCTTTCAGTTCCCCTCATGGGTTCCAAATCTCTCGCATATTCAAGACCCATAGGCTTGAATGGGGTGCACAGTTGTGGGGGGGGGGGGGGGGGGCACGCCACAAGTGCACGCCCCATCAAGATTAATGGCAGCCACCCCTCCGTGGATTTCTACGTCCGCAGATTTCTACGTCCGCATACTTGGAGGGGCGACTGTATTGAGAGGGACAAAGTTCCAACTCCAGTACAAATGATCAGATAACAGGGAATGCAAAAACCCTATAACTAAGAGCCTTTATCAGTCAAAGGAGATAATACAGAATGAGACAGACAGACAATCTGACCTGATATAAGGCAGCTTCATCAATTGCTTTCTTCATAGTGACTAGGTCTTGCTGTCTGATCCAGGGTCAATGTGTGGAGAGGTGCAGTAATCATTCTCTACTGGACTTTTATAGGAACTATAACAGAGGTACTAAAGTACTTACCAGCTTGGTTTGCTGTTTGAAACCACATAAAGGCAGTATTCAGTCCACTGACCTTGAAAAGTGAAGAAAAGAAAGACTACTTAGCATGGAGACCATTGCCATCCCTTCTTTTCCAGCTGAAAGAACATTCATGACACTGTAGGCTCCAGGACACTGCTGATCTATAGCACTTTCTCCATGACTAGCAATACTTCATGTCCCAAATGGATTCTTCAGTTTTCAAACATTCCCCAAAATACAAAGTTCCAGTTAGATCCTGGAAGGACAGGACATTTGTTTTGTTTCTGAAATAATAGCACAGATTCTCAAGTAGAAAATAACCCTAAAATTCAGATTGTTCAGACTATTTTTGTGACACTCTGAATATGGTAAGACTGGTAAGTGTGGTTTTCAAAAACTTGCATACTGGAGTAACAGCAAAATAAAAAATCTGGTATTTTGAGAGGCCCACCATAATGACTAGGCTATTGAATGCTAAACATATTATACACAGATTCAAGGTAGTAATTTTAAAGTTTGCCATTATGTCACTAAGTAGTCTTGTACATGATAGCCTGGCAACATTCTCTCCTTAAAATAGGAAATGGAGGTTTCTGGAACCAAATTCTTCCTTTCACCTCTGCCAGTAGGAAGACCTCTGATTGCCATGCTGCATAGCTTAATGTAAACCTCTGTTAATTAACAGAATCCAACCCAGCCAAGATCCCAAGAAAGAAGCATGTTCATCCTGCAACATCAAATTGAAAAATGACAGAAACTTGATGGTCAAAGATGGAGGAATGAGAAAAATTGGTTGCTTACCTATAACTAATGTTCTTTGAATATCGTCTATGCATTCACACATATAATAGCTGACTAGAATCTTCCAGATACCTCACATTCCTTTTAAACACCTCTTTGTGCTGACTTATTCTCAGTTCACACAGCTAATAAAGTGGCAGAGCAACAGGGAGCCATCTATTAGCTACCAAGATGAGGTAGGGTGGTTTGTATGAATGCACAAATGAGCACGTGAAGAATATTAGTTACAGGCAAGTAACTCATTTTTTCATCGGGGTCTCTGTACATCACACATAGGAAAAAAGTTTAAGAAGCATACCAGAAAGAGTCTGAAAGGAGGCACATAATAATAATATGGAGAACAGCCCAGCCAAAATTGGAAGCCTGTGCCCAAGCAGTCACTTTTCAGAGGTCTGGGATTGGGATGCCTTGCACAAGGGCCACTGAAGTGGCTGTTGCTATCGTTGAGTGGCTGCGTACAAACTCAGGCTTAGGCAACAGAAAATGATGGAACTATGATTGTGAAATGCTTAGGCACTTTCAAAAACTCATATGTAAGGTGTATCATTTTAGTAACCCATTTCAATAACATCTTCAGGGATAATTTGGAAGTCTAGAAAAAGCCTGAGTATGCCAGGTGTCAAATGCCAGGGCACTTCTGACATCTGGAGTATATAACAGCATATCCAGAAGTGATGAAGGATTAAAGAAAGTTGAGAAGAAACAGGTTGCCTAACTGTAATTCGAGTGATATTTGTGTGCTTGCACATATTGGTCATTCTGCACCTGCATGGAAATTTTCAAAAGCTTCTAGAGTGGATTTTGGCAGTAACCTGCTCCTTCACTCACACAGATATGAGCCATGCATATGTCTGCCAGTAGTAGACCTAGAATAAAGGGATAGCATGAAGAGGGGAGGAGAACAGGTTATGACTGCACAGATGACCACTCAAAAAATTAGTTACAGGTAGACAACTTCTTCTGCTTCTTCTTCATCGCTTCTGTGATTCACACATACAGGAGAATAGCAAGCTAACTCACTGCGGATGGTGGATCAGGACAGACAACAGGACTGCCCTACCAAATACTGTATTGGCTCAGGACCAAGTATCTAGCCTATAATGAGACAGGAACGTAGATGGCTGTGACCATGTAGATGTACAGCAGAGTTTCAGAAAAGGAATCCCTTTAGGATGTGATGCTGAGATGGCCATCACTTGAGTCAATTGAGCTTTAATCCCTTGTGGAAGCAGTTTCCCAGCAAGGTGGAAAACATTCACCACCAAATGGGAGAGATGCCAAGACAAGATTGCTGTCCCCTTCTTATGCATGCCATAGACAGATAAAGAGTTCTTCCAGAACTCTTTAGTTTGAGCAATATATTATAGGAGCATCCTTCTAACATTTAAGGTGCATGAAAGTTGGAATAACCAAAGGGTAGTTGAGATGGAAGGTGGAAACCAGCTTTAGGAGGAAAGATAGGACTACCTTGTCCCTATGAAAGGAAAAGTAAGGGGTGTGGTCTGCTCTATAAGCAGAAGTGAAGGCAACAAGAGAAAGGAAGCCCATTTTGTCAACTGCTTGCAGGCAGCAGACATCACATCGCTGAAAGCTCCAAAAACAGTGGACTTAGAAAACAATCAAGATGAGGGTGGCCATGTTTGCATGGAGTATCCTACCATGAGAGATGGAGAGAAGAACTGGGTATCTCAAAAAACAGTGAAAGTTGTCACCAGACAGCCTGTGAAGTTTGGGAACCATGGTGTGAGGAGTATGACATTTGCACTGTCTTCCTTGGTGTTTGTGATGACTCTGGTGTGAAGAGGAAAACAAGGAAAAGTATATACCAGAGGTCCCATCCCATGTGAAAAGAAACATGTCTCCTAGAGAGCCCCTGGTCTGAAAGGCTAGGATTACTGCCAGAAGTCTGAGCTATCTGGAAGATGCAGATCCATATGTGTGATGCAGAGACCACAACAAAGAACTGCATTCCAGGAGTATGGGGGGGAACATTAATTGCCCACCCCTGCTTCTACAGAACTTTGGTAGAACTATCTTCCCATTTATGTTACAGGGCACTAATGAGAATTTGCACTAATCACTTTTTCATCGGAAAACAAGAGTTTTTAAAAAATGATCTATAAAACTAGGAAAAATGGGAGGCAAAAATAGGTTTTCATGAAATGGATCATGTAGTTCACCATTTCTACAAGATGTATTTTTGTATTACTGTATTACAGAGAAGGTAAAAAAAAGCCTTCCCAATTGTTTTAAAGTTAGTGGCAGCCTTTTATCTTCTTAAAAGGAAGCCCTTATAACTACTTCACTATGCATATTTTTCTCTCATATCCAGCTCTCAACATAAGTGATCCAATGCTATATAGGGAACTATATGGAACAACTGCAATTAGACTCCATGAATGGTCAGAGTATTAGGAACAGGAAGGGACAGCAATGGGTTACAAACGGAATTCTGGTTTATGTCCACTTAAACATGCAGTTTGGTGGAATGCTTTGCTTAAGGCTTTCCTGGCCCTTCAACTACTCACCCTTATCAACAACATTCATCCTTGGTGATGGGGTTGGTATTTTGTGTGTACAAAAGCACGCCCTAAGGGAGAGCCATAAACGAAGATAATGGAACAGGAAGTCACCAGGCTCATGCTGGGCTAGGGAGCTGCTGAAACAAGCCTTTGAGATGCCCTGGTATTGGCCTTGCCCCAACAAGCTCCTTGGCCCCTTTCCTTACTACAGTGCTTTCTTCCGGCCTCAACTAGTACAGAACAAACAAGCACACAATAACATAGCTACTCTGCTCCTAGGCTGTAGAGTAACAATTGGATCTACACTCTTCCAAGATAATCAAACAAGTCCCTGAACACAGGTTGACTCACCATAGCACAGCTCTAACCAATACTATGGAAGAAAGAGCCTTACAGGCCTGTATAATTCATTTTAAGCACCAGAAAACTGATTATTTTCATCAGGTGCAGAGTTCAACATCTTCAGAAACTGTTCATTTCCTAACAAGTTCCTAGCTCTTCTGGAAAGACATGCAGCCCTGAAAACAATTGCCCAGAACAAAATACTGCCCACAGTGTCCTTTTTCTTCCACAAAGGGGAAAGACCAATTAAGATAGGCTGTTCATGAAAAATGAGGGAATTTAAATAACAACTGAGATATTTTTCCTGCTAGAATGGCTGAGGTATCTATCAAACCCCCAGATAATCTGTGGGGTATTAAGCTGACTCAGGTGGTTGATAAAGTCACAAAATACAGTCAGATTTGGGTATATGTAACCTGGGGATGAAGTGTCTAGAAAAAAAGGCTAAAAACACATGTAGTGGGAAGAATCTTGCAGTGACAACCAAGTATAATATGAAGGTAAGTACCTTTCTCCTGCTCTCCTCTTTAAAAAACAACAACAGATTTCATGGTATCTTTGTAAGATCATTGGAAACATCAAGAACATCCCCAATTCAACTTCCTTTAAAATAAGGTACAGTACTTACAGATCCAAAGTGTTGTTTTGTCCAAACATGCCTCTCCTCTTGACTCTGAAGTTTCCTGATGGCATCTAACAGCATCTGGCCAATGGCTTCTAAAACCTGACAAAGGAAGCTCTGTGTGAATTATGAATCAGGATGCCACATGGAAATGCATAAAGAAAACCACAGTCATATGCAAGGATACAAGCAACAGTGAATATAAAACAAGAAAACTAGGTTTTCTACAGTGATGAAAACCTGAGCATCAAGCCACAATTCAACAGAACAGAATTGTCTTTGAAAGGTTCCCTCTAAAAATCAATGAATTTATTTGAAGAAAACCTTGAGTTTTGATAGCTCAAATCTTTTCTAGATTGTAAGCCTGATGGCAAGGAACCGTCCAATTAAAAAGATTGCATGTACAGCGCTGTGTAAATTTACAGCGCTTTATAAATAAAGGTTAATAATAATAATAATTATTATTATTATTGTTGTTGTTGTTGTTGTGGTGGTGGTGGTGGTGGTGGTGGTGGTGGTGGTTGGAGGGGAGTGCTTATAGGCTGTTCAATTTCTTGGTAAGTAATTGCATTGGGACAGAAGATTTCCATGCATTATGTAGATATGTAGATATTCTACTCTCTTACTGATTATGGACAGAGCTTGGAAATAACTTGCTACCAATAACTAGTGGGCTAGTACTACTTTTTCAAATAACAAAGTATAACTAGTATATCAGTACTTAACAAAATGAAATAATTTATTATGGCACATGGCCAAGCACTTAACAAACAGCTTCACTATAACTGCAGGTATAACTGCAACTTTTAAACTTTTGTAGTAATAATAATAATAATAATATCCCGCCTCTTCCGTTTGGGGATCGAGGTGGGTAACAACAGAATTTATGCAGTACACAATACAAAAACAATAATACCCAGAAAACCCTGACCCAACCCTTCCTCACAAACTATAAAATTGACATAATAAAACATGATTAAAATATATATCAGTCCTACAAGGTTATTCTACAATCCGCAAATGACGAGGAGATATAGTAGGAAGGACGGGTACAATCGGTTCTGGGCAGTTATCACTCAGAGAAGGCGTGCCAGAAGAGAAAGGTTTTTGTCGCTTTTTTAAAAACCTCCAACGAGAATAATTAGTGAATCTCTTCCAGCAGATCATTCCAAGCTTTATTTATTTATTTATAATTTTTTTAATTACATTTTATTCATTAAAACATACGCACATAGTAACATTGATTACACAAACAAAACCACAATACATTACAATACATACACAACAGAAGCTTCCTTATAAAGTCCAATAGTTTGTGATATGAGAGTTTTCATACATTAATACATATTTCATTTTGTTTTATTCTCTACTTGCCGTTTTGTATTCCTATTATTCTAAAACGTATTTCTTATTTCATACTCATAATACTCTGCTATTGAGTAAACGTCAGTTTCTATACGTACTTATCTTATAAAAATATATACTTGATTTTACCAAACAAAATAAGTGGATATCTTTTCCACCTTAACATAATTTATTAATGATTCCCAACATTTCTTCCTTTTACACCAGTTTCTTCCTCTAATCAAGCAAGTAAGTTTATCCAGTTCCATAAACTTCAATAGTTTCATTAACCAATCTTCCCATGTAAGATGTTTTTTCCCTTTCCATTGAGATGCCCATACTATCCGAGCTGCTGAAATCATATAAAATAGAAGTACACCGAATTTATCTTCTATATTGGAATCAGAGATCATATTTAATAGATAACATTTTGGTTCTAATTTAATCTGACACCCCAATATATTTTGTATTTTTCCATGAATTTGGGTCCAGTATTTTTTTGCACATTCACAGTACCACCACATGTGTACAAATGATCCCGGTGTTTTTTCACATTTCCAACATAATGTTTTATTATTGTTATATATTTTTGCTAATTTTGTTGGTGTGAGGTACCATCTGTTTTGCATTTTGTAATAATTCTCTCTTATTTCAACACATACTATATGTTTTAATCTTTTAGACCACGTTTTCCCCCTGTTCTAAGGGTAAAAAAAATTTTAAATCCTGGGCCCATTTAATCATGGAGGGTTTCACATATTCCTTGTGCATTTCTATTTTAACAAAGTACTTATAGAACAACGAGATTTTTTTTGTTTGTTTCTCATCAAAAATGATTTTATCAAAATCTACATTATCTACTTTCACTCCCACTTGATTGTTGTCACAGTTAAACCTTTCTTTAATTTGTCTATATAAGAACCAATTTGAAACAATTCCTTCCGCTGTCAATTCATCCTGGGTTTTTAATTTTAGAGCATTAGTAGTTTTGTCTATTTTAACCAGATCTTTGTAAGTTAACCATTTATCTTTGTACATTTCATCCTTTTTATGAAAGGCCTCATTTATTGAAACCCAAAATGGCAATTTTTTATAGATCAGAGGCTTAAATTTGCACCATGCTCTAAATAAGGGCTTCCTAATACAATGGTTAATGAATGCATTATTTATCTTAACTTTTTCATTAAAAAAGATATGCATGCACATCATATAGTACACCACCCATTTCCCAATTCAAAAGATCTCTATTATCTATCTTAAACCATTCAATTAACCAGTCAAAGCAACAGGCATAAAAATAAAGTTTTAAATTAGGGAGTCCCAGTCCACCTCTTTTAACATCATCCTGCATAATCTTAAATCTGACACACCGTTTTTTCCCTCTGCAAATGAATCTGGTGATGTCTTTATTCCACTGTGTAAATGGTTTTACATTGATTATGATGGGGATGGTTTGAAATAAAAACATGATCTTTGTTAAAACTTTCATTTTGATTGTGGCAACTTTTCCGAGCCATGACAAACCCAATTCCCCCCATCACTGGAGGTCATTTTTAATGTCTTGCCAAACCTTAAGATAATTGTTGTTATAAAGATCTACATTTTTTGTTGACAACCAAATACCTAAATATTTTATTTTTTCTTTAATTCCATAATTAGATATCATTTCCAAATTATATTTTTCTAGATTGTTTAGATTCATCACAAGAATAGAAGTTTTATCTTTATTAACCACAAGTCCGGATATGTCACCAAATTGCGCTAAAATTTTGTTTAATTTAGGGATATGATCAATTGGATTTGACAGTGTAAGAACCAGGTCATCTGCATAGGCTTTGAGCTTTGTCTCTTTCCCTTTAATTTTTACCCCATATATACTCATATCATTTTTAATCGTATTGGTAAGTACTTCCAAAATTGAAATGAACAAAAGGGGAGAGAGTGGACATCCCTGTCTGGTACCTTTAAAGATTTAATTTTTTTTAGATTTTTTTCCATTTATTATTAGACTGGTTTGTTGTTTGGTGTAGATCTGATCGATCCAACATTGAAAATTTTGTCCTATATTCATTTTTTTGTTATTTCTTTTAAAAATGACCAATTAACTCGATCAAAAGCTTTTTCAAAATCCAGAAAAACCAGGGCTAATTTATTCCCGAATTTTTTTCCGTGATACTCAATTATATTTAGTAGAGATCTTACATTATCCTTCATTTTCCTACCTGGTAAGAAACCTCTTTGATCCTGACTAATCCAGTCTTTTAATATTTTTTTTAATCTAGCAGCTAATATAGTCGCAAATATTTTGTAGTCAGCATTAAGCAAAGCTATTGGACGATAATTTTTAGGATCAAGATTGTCTTTATCCTGTTTTGGGATCAAAGTAGTGTTGGAATCAGACCAGGAATCTGGTATTTTTCCCAATAGAATATTATTCATCGTTTTTTGCATGGGAGCTCTTAGTTCCTCTATAAAAGTTTTATAAAATTCGGCTGGGAAGCCATCAGGACCAGTGGCCTTCCCAGTTTTGCTTTGCTTAATTGCCTCTCTTACCTCTTGTTGAGTTATCTCTTTATTTAGTAGATCTTTTTGGTCCTTAGAAATTTCTGCAATCCTTTTATTATCTAAGTATTTCTGAATAACATAATTATCTGTGTAACTTTTTTTTTTGAATAATTGAGTGCAATAGTTAACAAAGATTTTTTTATTTCACTTTATCATAAACAATATCCTTTTAATTTTCAAAATTTGTTTCAATTGCTGTTGTTTCCTTAATTTATAAGCCAAGAATCTACCTGGTTTGTTTGCTGATTCGAAATACTTTTGATTTATAAATTTAAATTTTTGTTTAATTGGTCCGCTAGTAACTGAGATATTTGATTTTGTATTATTTTAATGTCCCTTTGTATCTCTTTATCTAATACAATAGTTTGCAATTGTTTTTCTTTATTTCTTAATTGTTCTTGTAGATTCCCAATTTTTTTATTTATTTCTTTTTTCTCTTTTCCGTGCCTTTTAAAATAAAAAAACCTCGCATGACTGGTTTCATTGCATCCCATACTTTATCAATCGTTACTTCCCCATTTAGATTTTCTTTGAAATAATTAATTATTTCTATTTTTGCCTGTGTTGCAATTTTTTCATCATATGGTAAAGTCTTGTTCAGTCTCCAATCATAATTCTGATTACTCAACCACATTTCCATAACAATGGGTCTATGATCTGAGATTATAGCTGGAAATATGTCAACTTGTTTTACCTTTGGGCAAAAAAAATAGATGAGATTAGAAAGAAATCTAATCTGGCCCATGAGTTATGTACATTTGAAAAAAAAAAGTACAGTGGGGCCTCCGCATACGCGGCCTTTTTATAAGTGGCTTTGAGCGTACGCGCTCAAGACGCTGGGCGCGCACGGGGCAGAAGGGGCGGCGCATCCCGTTCAGTTGAATGGGCGCGCGGCCGTTGCGCCCCGCGCACCTCTGCACCGCTGTGCACGAGCCCCATTGTTTACAATGGGGCTCGAGCACAGGCGGAAATCGCCATACGCGGCGGGATCCGGAACGGATCTCCCGCGTATGGCGAGATTCCACTGTATAATCTTTAGCAGATGGATTTTTTAATCCCCATATATCATGTACTGCACAGAAATCTACTAAATCAAAAAAGCTTTTAGGCAATTTGCCTTGTTTTGGCTTGATTTTTTTAAACAGAGAGTCTGTCTATACTAGGTTCCCACACACCGTTCCAGTCGCCTAATAAAATAACTGCATCAAAAGAAATCTTTTTCACCTTATTCAATAATTTTTGATAGAATCCTTCTTTTTTTCTCATTTGGGGCATATACTCCTAAAATTAAGGTTTTATATTCATGTATATTAGTTAAAATACCCACATAATGGCTCTTTGGGTCGTTTAAAACTTCAGTTGCTTCTAATCTAGAATTAATATATATAGCCACCCCTTTTTCCCTTTTAACTGAAGCTGCAACAAAACATTCTCTTAATTTAAGATTCTTTAAATAATGTGTCTCTACTTTCCTGATGTGTGACTCTTGTAAACATATAAAATCACATTTCAAATTCTCTAAATAATGAAAAACCCGCACCGCTGGTGAGGCTGGTGTTCTGGGGCTTGGTTTTATAGCCGGTCCTGCCGAGGGAGAAGATGGTCCGGGTGTGGGAAAACACATCCAACACTCTCTCCCCGCACCGCCGGTGAGGCTGGTGTTCCGGGGCTTGGCTTTATAGCCACTCCCAATGCTCTCCTGCCATCCTGCCGAGGGAGAAGATGGTCCGGGGGTGGGAAAACACATCCAACACTCTCTCTCCGCGCCACTGGTGAGGCTGGTGTTCCGGGGTTTGGCTTTATAGCCACTCTCAATGCTCTTCTGCTGTCCCGCCGAGGGAGAAGATGGTCCAGGGGTGGGAAAACACACCCAACATTCTCTCTCCGCACCAATCATTCCAAGTTTTAGCAGAAAAAGATCTCTGGGAGGTCACCACCAGTCTGGTCTTTCTTGGTTGTAAAAATTTTTTCCCGTAGGAACGGAGTGTACAGGAAGGATTAAATGGGAGGAGGCGTTCTTTCAAGTAGACTGGACACAAGCCATGTAGGGCATTATAGGTAATAACCAACACCTTGTACTGTGCCCGGAAGCTAATAGGCAGCTAGTGGTCAGACCTAGATTTTCTGGTGACCAGTCTGGCTGCCATGTTTTGTATCAATTGAAGCTTTCAGATGCGGCACAAGGGTTGCCCCATGTAGAACACATTACAGAAATCAAGACGAGAGGTTACTAGGGCATGTAAAACCATTTCTAGCTGCTCCAGGTAGGGGCACAACTGGCGTATCAGCCAAAGCTGATAACAGGCGCTCCTCGCTGTTAAGAAGAGGTTTAAGTGCTGGTTTGCACTATGCCTTCTGCTGCTGCCTCATACTTTGTTTTATGCAGCGCTGCAGCTCACTCATGTAGATGAATCAAATTTTAGATAAATTTGATAAGACAAATAAGACTTAACTATAGATTTTCCTTAATCCAGAGTCACCCACAGTGATGGGTTGAGGAAGAATAGTTAACCAGTATACAGAAGACTGCCTGGTTAATACTGGTATATTCCGAGTTGAGGCTAAGGCTTGCTCTCTCTGGAAATCCAAAAGAGATTTCTTTCATTCTGATAACCTAGAGAGACAAATCCAAATATCACCCATGACAGCTTCACTCTACTACCTTCTTCCTTCAGTTTAAGCAGCATTGGACTATGGGAGACTGCCAATGAATACCAAATGCATAGGCTATATAGTATTTCAGGGGAAGGAAGTAGCAAACCCACCACTAGGTATCCCTTACCTAAGAAAACCCTATTAATTTCATGAGGTCACCATAAGTCCACAGGCAACTTAAAAGTGTGTGCACATCTGCACGCACACACAGACACACACATAGATGTTTATCACACTATGCTCTGAACTTCTCTGCCTGAGAATTCTAAATACCCCTCCTTAAAACTGCCAATCCCAGCATGCAACAGGAGGCAGCTAGAGGAGTCACACTGGAATAGTACCTCTTTAAGAGCATAGTGTGATAAACATCATAGAGACACAGACTGACTCTGAACAAAAACAGGATCTCTCACTAATCACTATGTGTTCCATGCAAATGACTAACCATGAGAGAGGTCCTAGTTGAAGATAACAAACTGGCCATTAACAACTGAGCTCACCAACAAGCCCTCCTTAAAATAATTTACTTTGACAAGCTTAAGCATTACCATGGAACCCTTCACAGATTTGGCTATTAAGCTTTCCATTTAAAAGCTTGGAGGAAGAATCCATCCAAAACATTTCTTACTATTTCATGGAAACTAGTCCAGGGAAACTTTTTCAGAATTGCTCAGTTTCTCTGCTGGTTAAAACTGTTCTATTTTCACCTCATATGTATTATCACAGTCTACCATTAAATCATCTCTTATTTTACTGCACTGAGAATTACTGTCTTAAATTTGTTTAGGACCTCCCGTTCTAAAGCCTTTTGTAAACATTATCAACTATAGACTATCACTGTTCCAAACACCACTCAGTTGCCTCCAGATTCATCATGTTGCTGCACAGCTATGGAAGAAAACAGGTTGTGACAGGAAATTAAAGCTTAAGGTAATCAGGCTTTAAAGAAACAGGGGAAATTTTCAAATGAGCCTTGTTGTTCATAGAAGAGCTTACTCAATATAAGTATGGCGAGTTCAGAGAGGAGCAGCTGTTTCCTCAAATTTATAGTACCCACTTCAGGATATGAGCACACCTAACAAAACAGTAGGTTGGCAGCTATTAGGTTCATGAAAACTACAGGCAGTTACTTTTATGATGTTAAAATACAGATATAAGCTAAAACACATCAACCACTACTTTGCAGGATTTGGTCAGCAAATTCTGGTCCTTAATGTCATTTTGGTGCAAATGAGTAGCAAGTAAGACTCACATTTTATTTTTCCTGTTTAGCTTTCAGTATCTTGGCACTGTAACAAAACTACTACTACAAATCTAAAGGAACAGTCTCCATTATTTTTGGATCAGATATTGTCTGCCCCCAACCCAAGTAGCTGCAGTCAGCAGAGTCCAGAGATATTCTTCATTTTTGCTTTGCTCTAGAAAGTTTCCATTGACTGACCAAGGAAAAGGCAATTATCAAGCTTTGATCAGGCAGGCCAAGATTGTATGTATGAACAGAAAGAACATAAGTACAGTATTTGCTTGGGAAGGGCAACTAGACATTCTAATATCATGTTTCAAGGTATCAATGATAATATCAAGGTGAATTCAATGTCTGAAAACGTGTGTCTCAAAATATTTTCATATTCCACTGCAATCAAGGCGAAAGCACCTAATGGCCAGTTTCCAACATTTGTTCTCTTTAATCCAATCTGTAAACATTCATCTGAATACACTGGAAATAAAGTACTGTAGAAGAATCCTGATGAGGCAGATTGGATTATATCTCTTCAGGCTTTGGGCAAAGGAGATCACCTCTGAAAGTTCACTAACGTAAGTATACACACACACACCACCCCTAGCACATCTTAGAGTGAGGGTGTGATTCTGGTCTTCATTCATCTAGTTGGCTGTCTGTAGGGAGGTTTTAAACCAGTGAAAATATGGTTCATGAACCTGAAGTGATGCAATCCATTCTATCGCCTCATACCGCTGCTTATATAGAGCTTTTTTTCATGTTTTCAGAAAGTCAGCATGCAGGCACAACAGGATGATAATATGAAAAGAGCTTTTGCTTAATTTTTAATAATTTCAGTTGAATTCTGCAAGACAAGCAAACAGGCTTCGGTGGGGTGGGCGAGTGGATAGGGAGGACCTGTTCTTCAACCAGATGCAGCTTCTTAGTAGTTTTTGCTCCACACTAAAGGTATTTCTATTAGGAATGTGAAAATATGTCATTCTCCCCACTGAGATAGTCATTCAGTTCTTCTGTCCACATTATGGTTATCAAGGAGAGTACAGTGTGCCCGCTTCATATGTGGGTGCATTATACGCTGCTTTCAGCATATGCTGAAAGCAGCACCGCTTCTTCTGGAGCCATGCACCAGAAGAAACAATGGCATGCACGCACCACTGCCACACGTCGCCGCAAGCACAAGCCCCATTACAAGTAATGGAGCTTGTGCTTGTGGCAGCGTGCGACAGTGGTACGCACACGCCATTATTCCTTCTGGTGCATGGCGCCGGAAGAAGTGGCGCTGCTTGAGCATACACACTTTTTGTTTTACACCGGGGGGGGGGGGGGGGGGGGGTCCGGAACGGATTCCCCGCGGAAAACAAGGGCGCACTGTATATTTTCCCTTATGAAATGCACTGCAAGCTTTGCAGATACACAGAATTCCAAGCCAAGATGCACTCTGTTCTGCTGGCAATCTTAAAGAAGTGCAAAATTGGTATTTCCATATGAAAATGTGAATCAAATGAATGTATTTCCTAACCTCAATATGTGTAAATCTAAAATTCAGCCAAAACATGTGTCTTTTATGTGTGTTTGTGCCTTCAAGTTGCCTGTCAACTTATGGTGACCCCATAAATTTCATAGAGTTTTCTTAGGCAAGAAATTCTCAGAGGTGGTTTAGCCAAATCCTTCCTCTGAAATATAGCCTACAGCACCTGGAATTCATTGGCAGTCTCCTGTCCGTGTACTAATAGGGACTGGATCAGATACCTTTGGGGTATTTAAGCCCTATGTGCCTTTTACCTTCTCCCATCTAAATAAATAAATAAATAATAATAATAATAATAATAATAATAATAATAATTTTTATTTATAAACCACTATTCTGTGTTGATCATAGCGGTATACAGGTAAAAATTGCAATATCAAATACAAAATACAGGATAAAAATTGCAATACATAAATAATAATAATAATAATAATAATAATAATAATTTGTTTTATTTATATACCGCTATTCCCAAAGATCATAGCGGTGAACAGCAAGTAAGTTAATTAGCAAGTAAGCTAATTTGCCCCCAACAGTCTGGGTACAGATTTTAGTGACCTCGGAAGGATGCAAGCCTGAGTCGAGCTTGGGCCCTTTTGCTGGTCTTGAACTCGCAATCTTGTGGTTTTGAGTGAATGGCTGCAGTACAGGCATTTAACCACTGCGCCACCAGGGCAGTCAATAAAACGTCAATAAAAACATTTCAAAATATAGATTAAAACCATACATCAAATCCAGGCCAGCTAAATGTGCTCGATAATGCTGTACATATAGGGGGGAGTCATATATCATCAAGGAGCATCGGTATACCTACCATTGATCCCAACACTGCATTCACACACTACTGACAGAGGCTGCAGTAGACACAATTTTCATCCTGGGCTGGCACCAAAAGCTGCTCCAGGACTGGAGGTGAAGTTCACTTAAGGCAGAGGTGGGCAAATTGCAGCCATCCAGATGCTGTTTGACTGCAACTCCTGTCAGACATAGCCAGTATAACCAATAATGAGGAATGATATAAGTTGCAGCCTAACATCTGCAGAGCTACAATTTGCTCATCTCTAAGTTAAAGAGCACTTTGCCCACTCCTGAATTAAAAGGCAAACAGGCACAATCAGGTTTGAGAATCCAGGTCCTTGTTTTAGTGGTGGCAGTAATTTTAATCATGTGGTAAATGAAGGCAGGATTGAGAATTTACTTGTTTGCTGGCTGGCATATACTCATTCACCTGCTAACTATTTCCAAACTCTCTCTTTGTGAAAATGTGAGAATATCAAAGATGTAGACTACTGGGAACTGGTTTGTGGAAGGAATACCTAACCCACTAGAGAAGAGAAGAGAAGTTTCCTCAAATGAGTCCAGGAGATTTTTCTAAGGTTGGTTAACAAGGAAAGATCTCAGAATCTCATTGCATGCATTTATTTTAAGAGTACTTAGAGAATATTTATCGCTTTGAGAATTTCATTTCCTAGAATCCTCTACCCAGTAGTCATAAAGACTGAGAGTTCTAGGCGACACAGTCCAAAAAATTAATTTCTCCCCAAAAAGTAGCCTTACCAGAGAGAAATTCCAAAATTAATCTGTGACAGAAAAGACAATCAAAACTTTCAAGGTGCAGAGAAAATCAATGGGAATTAATCCACTAAGCTTCCTAGGATCTATTTTTACAGTCTGTTCCTCAACAGACTGGTGATAAAGGCTGGTATTGGGGCAGAGTGGGGGTGTGGTGTCTGCATGACACACGGCGGGCAGGGTCACAGCACTCCTGTGACACTGCATCCAGATGATGTAGTGCCAAAGGAGTGCCAAAGAGCTGCAGTGCTTGCAGCTATGGTGCCCCTTCCTCAGAGAAAATTAGGTGTCATGGTTTTTGGTGTTGATAGTTGAAGTGCTACAAAGGAAAATACCAGAACTGTGTTAAATTTCTTGCATAAGAAGAAAATCTCTTGGAACTTTCTAAATTGCTGCTTGTCACTTTTCACATAGATTATAACCCACCCACCCCCGCCTTCCTTCTTGCCAGAAAGGAGACAGCCATACACAACTTCACTTACATACCATGTAGCTTGGTCCTGCAACCTATGTTTGCTGTAGAGTAAATCTGTCATATTCATGTTGCTCCAGCAGATGGAGCTTTAGCTCCAGCCATAGCAGACGTATCTTGTAAGGATTATCATGTTTTTAAAAGTGGAGGGAACCCACACAGATAAATCCCCCAGGCCCTCTTTATTCACAATTGTCCATGGCTTGAAGATACATTTTTTTTAATTCCAAAAAGCAAACCTTACAATTTGTGCCATTTTATATACATTTTACAGTATTATATCAAGCTATATAATGGGACTTGATCATCCACAGATTTTGGTATCCAGGTTGGATTGTGGAACCAAACGCCAGTGGAAAACTGGGATCCACTATATTAATATGTCTGTTTCAAGGAAGGCACAGCCACACACGACCCTCTGCATGATTCATTACCAAAGCAAATTAGAGGCAAGAGTGTAGAGAACACACAGTATCATATTCTACTTATTGGCCAGACAAGTCAGAATGAGTTGGAGGATCTATTACAACAGAAAAACATGGCTATTCACCCCTGTAATTCTTGTGCAGAATCTTTAAAACAACAACATAAGACAACTTCAGGACAACCAGCCTACTCCTTTAAGCACTGTCATAGGGCATTCTACACACCCTTTGGAAAAGTACATGACACATTTTTATAAAACATCTATAAGTACCTCCAACACCATACCGAGTAAATGGTTCTTCTACAAGTATCTCTATCCCCCCCAACAACCATACTATTAAAATTCAAAATCTCACATCTTACACTGTGAACATCACATTGTTCCTGAGAGTATTTTACAGACTATGTGAATTTTATTGTACTCCTACCTAATTAGTTAACACATGCAAAGGGCCCTGCTTCATTGGGAGAGAGTTTACAAAAATGCAATGTGCACTTTTTAAAAAGAAGAGACACATCCTGCTAGGAGCTTAGGCAGGAACAAGACTGAGGCCCAGGGGGGTTAGCTCCTCCCTACATAGGGGCCGGTCTTTTGTTTACTGTCCCTGCCTACAGGAGCGAATAGGAGGAGCTTAACCCAGAATACAGGAGGTTAGGACCCTGTCTGCTGTGAAAAGAGAAGCTCAACTTGTATATGCAAGAAGAGGCACAGCAGTTTTTTTATAGGGGCTGATATAAGCCATCTTCACTACCTAGAAACTAGGCAGGAACTAGCGCAGGCTAAGCACTCTACACCTTTGGATCCAAGTAATCAGAAGTTACCTCTTCTGATATGCCAATTAGGGCTGGTGTTTGGATGTAATCTGATTTCAGACTCAGTCCTCAGAGGGTAACATTTTATCATTCCAGCACCTAACCAGTTAGCAGCCATCTAGCCAATAGCGTGCACAATGCAGAGTGAACCCACCTCAACTGACCTTTCTGAGAAAAAATTAAGCAAAGCTAGCCCATTTTAAGAGATGTAACAATTATTTAGCTGCAGATATTGTTGATGGCATATGCCCCTAGAATGACTGTCTCTCCCTACAGAGTTCCTCAGTTACCATGAATATGACTCCTTTGTTTTAACATAACATCATTTCCTTTGCTTCCTTGAGTGAGGAGAAGTCTGAACCTTAAACAGTGTCTGCAAACACAGCCCAGGCCCCGCCTACTTGCGTGCCTGCAGGCCACCAGGTGTGGCTAGGAATGGCACAAGCTACGCACTAAACACACCTTTGATGTGGAGCTGAAAGCATGTAGCTGGAGGGCATGAACAGCACGCCGCCTGCCGCCATGCTGACTTTATACACAGGAATGCAGGCTGAAACCACAGGCCAAGAAAGGCAAACACACTGCATTCCACGCAAGGCAGAGAACAAAAACAAGCAGCCAAGCCCACGTGTCCCCCATCTTGCCTTCATACATGCCACATACAGACCTCTATTGCTGCCTCAGTCATGAACCCAAATGAGGAATATTAGAGCCATCAACATATCCATTGCAGCAACAGAAATAGGATGAGAACTAAGTAAATCTTTGCATAGACAAACACAGAAAAGCCGTTTGGATAGCAGCAGACTATTTTGAACTAAGAACAGCTTAAAGAAATATGATGAAATCAAACCCCCCCTCTTGCTTAAAACCCAGCTTGCAAGCTTGTTCAAATCCCAGTTAACAGAAGCAAGTTAAAAGGTCCTGGTCTACATAAGCCACCAGAAGATATAAAGTCACACTACTCTTTTAACACAAGGAAATAATGGAATCATGCAGCACTACTCCAGATGTTGGGAGTGCAAAGTTCCAGCATATCCTGAGATCAGGAATACTGGGAGTTGCTGTCCAACAACATCTGGAGAGCCACACTATTTTGACCTCTGCTTTATGAGTACTAGTTGGTTCTAAAGAACGCCAGTGTTCTCTTTTTCAATCAGGTTGTCAGCCCCACCTTGGATACACATCCTTCTTTTCTCATCTCTATCCCTCACACAGATATATTACCCCAAATTAGACTGATCTGATTCTTGCACTGCTGATTCTCTCTCACAGTTACCTCTATGTAACACCATAAGGAAATCTCAAGAAATCAAGGCAAATATCTCAAAAGTGCCTAGTAAAGTTCATGTAAGGGACTATTTCCCCCCATAATCAGCCCATATCAGATGGAGTTAAACACATCACATATGTGTGCATAAACACACACACACACACACACACACACACAGAGAGAGAGAGAGAGAGAGAGAGAGAGAGAGAGATTCTAGGTAAGTGTTCTCTAATTTGGCTTCTTCTCAGCAATAGTAGTAATAAATTCTGGGAAGCTGAGACATGTGCTCCAGTCAAACAACAACTGCAAACTGAGCAGTTCAAATTCTAATCACTATAAAACCATCTTGACTGTGCTACAGCGTAGCCTCAATTGCCCAATTGTAAGTGGAATACTACCACTCTTTCTTATTACAGAAATGTTGGGAAAACAACCAATATGACTATGAATCTACTAGGACTTTGTATACACTGCTATGAATGACCTCGTATAAGAAGTACTATAGTAGGAAGATACAAACCAGTAACCTAATAGCACCATCAAAAATACATGGATTGCACAGAACAAGCAACTGTTGGTAGTGTACAGGACTAAGAAGAATGGTCTGCACTAATAATATACAATTAAAAATCTGAAACAGAAGAAGCTTTATGTTAAGTAGAATTGCTGCCAGCACCCCTGACAAGCCCAGGACAAGCTTCTTAAAAGGCCTTCCCTCTTAATTATCTCACATACATTCAGACAATCTTGATGGTTTTAAAATAAAAATGAAAATTACCCTCTTTCCCCCCACCAAAACAATGAACTCACATCCAGGACTTAATTGCAATGGTCCTACCTAGAGAATTAATGTCACACCTATTTAAAACAGCAGGCTTGAATCAGAATGCCAATACCTGAGAATGAGAGCTGGCTGAACCTTTCACAAGATAAAGACAAAGAGTTCAGACCTTACTTGCTGCATGTTATGCTACAGCAGTTTAACACACTTCAGCAACCATACATTCTTTGCCTCTACATGCAAGATCAAGGGCAGGAGGAAGAAAAAAGAGAAAGCACACTTAAAAAATGATACAAGATTTTCTAGCACAGTTTTAATTAACGTTCAAGGAGAAACAGTCCTCTAGAAATTTGAAAATGGGCATCCTACGTATACCAGACGGACAACACAAGGCTAAGATTGACAGCCAGGTGTCACAGTTGCACTTAGGAAAGAAATATGCAATATAAATCCCATTCTCCAAAATTACATAAAAATGTGTTTTCTTAATCTCTAAGCACATGCCCATGAAGAAAAGCTCTTTGGTTTCTCAAAAAGAGAGGAAGCCTTTCTACCACCAACCCACCCCCTCTCCAGCTGCTCCCAGACTCTGTGAGAGACTGCAGCAGCACTGTCTGTGGAGGCTGCAATTCTCCCAGCATTCAAGAAAGCAGCAAGCAAGCAGGCAGGCAAAGGAGGGGCACTGCAGCTTACCAGCTCCCGCCCACACATATTCTTTGTATATTTTACAGAATCTCAGGGCATAGCCTTCATTCTGCCACTGGTGGGCGGGCAGAGCAGGGGAAAGGGGCCCTTTATAATTGTAGTGTTGCAATCTGCCAGCTTGGCCAGGCAGCCTGTTCCTGCCTGCATGTATTAAATGCCTTATAACTGATTACACCCCCATGGGGCATGATTAGCAGTCTCCAGAGAACAAAGTCTACTTTCATAAGAATAAGAAGAGACACGTACTGCTAACTTACTATATACAGCTGGGCAAAGAGAATAAGACAAAAAGTAAGTTCCATTTTATATGCCCATCATCTCCCTTAGCCTTTTCCACCCCATCCCCAAAATTGCTGCCAATATCTTAAAAATGTTTCCCTACAAGAACTAGCCACAAATAACTGAGCACTATTACGATTGAAAATGAATTGGCTTCTATTTAAAAAGGCAAGATGCTGCTGGACAAAATGCTATCCTTTGAAATACGACAGATCACAGCTCTATGTCCAACACGAGGCCATTCTTTCCAGACAGAAAGCCATGACTATAAAACTGAAGGGGGGGGGGCAGGGAGTAAGTAACTTTCAACAGCAGCAGAAAATACCCAGCAGGAGGAGAGAGAGAGTTAGAAATCAAAAGTTGTTCCTTCCATGCCAAAGAATTTTAAATATATAGAATAAAAAGCTTGCTTGACTCATTAGGTTAACCTGAGGGCAGGTTGCAGGCAGTGGAATGTACTACAGTGGTACCTCGGGATACGAAATACCCACGTTACGAAATTTCCGGGATACGAAAAAATCCCATAGGAAATAATTGTTCTGGGTTACGAATGTTTTTTCGGGTTACGAAAAAAATTTTGGTGCTTTTTTCGGCTTTTTCGCACGAAATCGCGGCTTTTCCCCATTAGCGCCTATGGCATTTCGGCTTACGAAGGCTTTTCGGGTTACGAAAGCGGCCGCGGAACGAATTAATTTCGTAACCCGAGGGAGCACTGTACTGGGCATCCTGACTTTCTTTTCTCTCTTTTTAAAGTGACTAGTCCTCAGGGTTATTTTGGAACACTAAAAGGGAGAGTCTGAATTTTAAATTGAAACTGTAGCCCTCCCTCCATTGTTTCCTGGAAGCAAAATCTAACACGTGAAAATTGCAGATGAAATTAGAAGGAGCACCTTCTGCATTTAAAGAATAGTATTTTCCAGGCACTGCTCATAGCCAGCATAGTATTTTCTGGCTGGATGCTGAACATCTGTTAAATAGTTTCAAACCACAGACTGAAGAAATCTCTGATACAGAAAGAAACCAAAGGTCATTTGTCCCAATTTTCTGCTAAACCACAATCCTTAACCAAGTGTCCCAGAAAGAAAGGAAATACACTAGAAAGGATCCTACAAAATAAGCAAAGATAAATAAGAAAACCCCAGCTTTATGCCAAAACAGCAGAAAAATAAAACATTTTAAGAAGCACAAGCAATTTAACGTGCCATCATGGTACATAGCTCCTTGTACATATTGATTGTGCTGCAAACTCTGAATAGACAAATGATTGTATTCACTTACCACAAAAAGCCAAGGAGTCACAAGAAATCTGCTTTGTTATATATGAACAACATACTATTACACACTCTATGACAACAACAACAACAACAAAAAGACAGAACTATGTGGTTTACCATACTGTGTGGATGCATGCAGTTATCCATAGTTTAGCTGAAAACCTGATACACACCCCTTTCAAAAGAAAGATGACTGCTAATTTAGCAGCTGTACCCTCAACAACTGGAGGCATTTGTTGACTAGAGCCAATGACATCACTGAAACTACTTCTGCAGTCTCTGGAACTGTTCTGGAAAGTATTTTTGAACTTGTTTCCAAGATGAAAAATATAAATATGTGTGTATCAAAAATGATGCAAAGCTATTTATTCACTCAGACAGTAATGTACCACATTTTAGAGTTTTCGAAAATTGTGAAGTTTTAAAACAGTTACTGATGAGAATGCACTTTCCCATTTCAACACTAGAGCCAGCCACCAAGATTTTTTATTAGAAAGAACAGGGATTTTGATCATAGAAAGAATGCCTCACTCAAACACACATACACACATTCTTCTATTTGTTTACTTTGCACTGTGTTTTCTGGTATCCAGTTTCCTAGGCTGGAATGGGGCTAGAGCAAGGACAGAAAGCACACAGGAATGTCATACTTTTTATTTGAAAGTCTGATTTTAAGTGAAGTTCCTTCTCAGTAAATATGGCAGTCAGCCAAACCTAGCATGAACATAGTTTTTATCCACCAACTATAGCTCAGCATGGCATTCATTATACTCATACAGGTTTTACATAAATTTCATCTGGGACTGCAGTGAATAAAGCACTGGACTGGGCAAATTTGAATTTCAAATTCCTGTACAGCCACAAAGCTCGATGGGTGTTCTTGTCCATGTCACACTTTCTGCTTAGCTTTATTCACATGGCTGCTGTAAGGATAAAATTATACCCCTCAGCTCCTTGGAAGGACAGTTACATACAATTTTGACAAATTTCAGTATTAGAAAAGAGCACATATTTGCCTTTAGTGAACATAAAGACTTAGGGCGGCAGTCCTCAGCTTTGTGATCTTTTATTAATGTTACTCCTTAAACATTATGCCTACATAATATATATGAACAGGGACCAAGAAATACTCCAACTCAATACCTTTGATCTATCTTCTATACTGTATCTGTTTTTCCCGTCCTTTATTCAAGTCCAGTCCAGTCTGAAAATGGGTATAACATGAAAATATGCATGTGTGTTATTCAGATGGACAAACAGAGAAATATGGAAGAAAACTAGAAATCCTGACATGTTAGAAGTATTATCTAAATATAGGTTACCAGATACTGGAGCCATCCAAAAAATCTGTTTGATTACTATGGAAGGTCTATCTCTGAGTGGTTGAAATTTTGCCCATAAAGTATCCAGAAGTGATTTTTTAGAATCATATGACAGAACTGGAAAGCTGCTCTGTTCTGAGAATCAAGTAAAATGTCATTATAAGGGAGTCTGTGGCTAACATTTAGATTTGGAGGTTAACAAATTGTAGAGTCTTACATTTTCTTCTCCTCTTGTGAGCAGGTGCTAGTCCATACAAGCTACCAGCCAACATGAATTCACACTAACACATCTGCACACATGTATCTCTATTGATCATACATGACAAACTCATGCTCAAAGGAAACAAATCTCTTCCAGCTTCCCTATTTGGATGTGGTTTTTACCTGACACAGGTAAACAGCTGTCAGTCTCCATTTTCTCACTAAAATATAGCACTGCTTCAAATAATATGCTTTTCAGCAAAAGTGCTTTGTGTAGTACAAAATGTTCTGTTTGATTTGTATAGGGGAGACTGGCCCAAGAATGCAAAGTGAACTTTCTGTAAAAGGAGAGGGGGGTTGAATTTAGGTCTTAGTGGGGCAAATCAAATTGTTTGAAGCAGTCTTGGGTAGCTGTATGAATACCAGTCGGATGCTAGAATCAGTTGAAATAGAATAGGTATTTTTTTTTGTGTGTGAGATAAAATAATGAGTCAGATCATGTAAAATTTCTTTACTTTGCTCTCCATTCCATCCTACAACTACTGTGGACCTTTGTTATATGCTGGGGTTTGGTTCCAAGATGCCCCGTGGATAACAAAATCTGTGTATGCTCAAGTACCATTAAATATGACATAGCAAAATGGTGTCCCTTATAAAAAACGGAAAATCAAGGTTTGATATTTGAAATTTATACTTTTTTGGAACATTTTCAAACCGTGGATGCTTGAATCCGTATATAATAAATCCGTGTACAAGAAGGGCCGACTATATGTACTGTTTCAAAGTAATATCTTTGAAACATAGTTTCAAAGTAATATCTGCATTCCACACATAATTACATTCTTACTGTTAGCACACATTTCTGTTACTATCACACATTTTCAAAGTTCCTTCTAAAACATGCTCAGCTTAATTTACTCTCAGCTGAATTTACCTTACAGGGCAGGTATGAGGATAAAAATGGGGTAGGACAATCTGCACCACCTTCCTTGGAGGAAAGGAGGGTATAAACCAGGAAGAACCAAACAATCATGAGGCATCCATGAAATTTTTGTTGCCACATCTATTTGTGGCCTCGTGCACAAAATATTGCTACTGCAGTATAATCTGGATATAGCAAGTGAAACAAATGCACTGAAATGTAACAGTCAAGCCAAGAAACAACTGACTTGTATCATCAATCGTGCATCAACTGATGTCCACCAACTAATACAAAAAGGAAAGTTCTGCTTAAACTGTGAACAGGTCTTATTTGTCCAGCAGGACTATGACAATGTCCAAAGGAAAAAAATGTCCTTGATGCTGTACAGTATAAAGAAATGATTTAGAGAATATAGAAAGAGGAGTCTTCACTTGTCAAAATGTCTTTTGTGAGTCAATCAATTTACTGACCAAAAGAATATGCAGGGGTTTTTTTTTTACAAGTAGCTTTAAAAAATAAGGAAAATATTAAAGCATTAGGAAACAAAAATGCAACTAAAAGAGTCCACGTAAGAAAAGGACAAAATGAAACAGCAGCAACGACCCTGAAAAAGAACAACTAGCAATCAAAAGCATGTTAAACCACTTGCAGAATGACATACGGGACAGAGGCCCATGGACCGAAGCTCAAGAACAGCATTCTAGGCTCTACATCTTGTAAAAACTAACATAACCCTCAATACAATGGAACCTGAAGCAGAATCAGCTAATCTCACAGCTAAAGCACTGTAGAGATCATGAAGAGAGAGTAATAGATATAATCATCACACACTAGTTTCCTTCCCAGTATTTGGAAATGGCGATGGATTTTTGTTTGCATTTGTTAAATGGTCAACACAGCTACCCCTGCATGTTTTCTGTATTGTGAGAAACTGCACTGTAGCTGCAACAGGGGAACCGTGAAGAGTGGCCTGTGGACTGGGACCTCCAACCTAGGTAAAACAATTTTTTTCTTCTTAACTTTGGACAGAATTCGCATGTTTTACCTTTTTACTTCTACACCACCGAAATGGTCCTGATGCAAAAACATGGAGACTTCTTGAGGAACCCATTGTTCTCTGCCTACAAAGAGGCCTGTGACCTCACCTGAATGGAGACATACTGGATTGCAAAGAGGGGTCCCTGCTGAGATGCAAATGAACTTTAAATTTCCTGGACTTTGAAAAGCTCCCTATTGCTGCATGGCCAGGAGGAGGAGCCTGCCAGCACAAAATATATCCTCCCCAGTATACCATCTTTACCGAAACAACAGGCATCGGACTAACATCTCCTTCCTCCTGTTTGGTTTGTAACATCTTGCCTGATGAAGAAGCCTATGGAGCTTTGAAAGCTTGCAACCAGTATATTGTACATTTTGGTTGGCCAACAAACGTAACACTGACAGATTTTTGTTTGGAAATGGTGATTATCCATTTGTGCTGTATGAGCCTGAAGATACTCAAAGAAACTTTCCTCATGTCTTCCTAGCCTACTCCCTAATAGGTAACATCTACCTGCACACACATTCACTATGGTACAGAAACAGCCTGATGACATATTTCTTACATTTAGTAGCTAATCTCTCTACAATGCAGAACAGCCATCGATCAGGCATTCCAGCTCAGTTCATGAGCAAGAAGCATGTCAGCACATAGCTTCTCTTAACAGCCTAGAACACAATTACTCACTCCTCCACGCTACAGATCCCCACCCTCATTCCCTGAACTAATAGCCTTTTGGTGTAGAGAAACACTCCTGCTATTTCACTCTCTCCATTACCAGCATTCACAACCAGGGCAGTAGGCCCTAATTTAGCTCAGCAGAGGCCCTCTACAAACTGCTAATCCCAGCGTGCAGCTGTTTCTCAAATACACTGGCACGAGCAAACCGTAAACGATTTATGGCGCGTGGCAGAAAGACTGCTAGCTGCTTGCATGGGCGGAGTTTTGATATAAGATCATGTTTAGACTAATGTTTATACTGGAGGCTGTCAATCTAGTAGTAAATACAGCATAGCAATCCACTTTCCACACTCAGCTGTGTTCCTAGATACATAAAATCCTGTTATAGCAATGTCAGAAGTAACAAGAAGCTGGGGGAAAGATTATATACCTTATAAGTAACCTGTAGAAATTTTAAAAACTTACTGAGAATTCAAAGTTGTTTTTAGCACCAACACTGGAGCTTCAAAAATTCCCTCCTGGCATGAGAATTACTAGCTAGCTTTATAATGCACAATAAACACCTATCTCAACAGGAGCTGTGGTCCTCCAGATGTCTTTGGACTGTAACTCTGGTTATTAGCTATGCTGGATAGAGTTGCTGGGAGCTGCAAACCAGCAACTTCTGGAGGGCCATAGCTACCCATCATTATAAGTAGAGCAAGATGCTCCCTTTTCAATTGTTTCTGGGCCATTCTTGTATGCACAAGATTTGTTTTAAAAGAAAATCTCTCAGCCTTAACCTGAAAAACCCTGTTCAAGCATTACTGACATCTTATGATTTTACTTAGAAGAGATTAGAATGAGGCCTCAAGCTTGCATACTCCTTTTGCTGCCCTCCCTTATCATGGCCAGAACCAAATTACTAAACCAGCAGATCCCATACTAATTGGAATGCAGAATCTGCCTTAAACATATGAGATTGGGCTTAATTACTTCTCTTCTTATGAGGGGGGGGGAGGAAACATGCAAGGCCTCCTGCATTTTTCCCAGGTAATACTCAGAGGAAAAATATCTGAATATTATCTAAACCAGTCTAAAGAGAATTTAAGACTCAAATTTTAAATTTAAGATTTAAAATTCTCTCTCTCTCTCTTTCATGCACACATACAGTAACACAGTAACAATAACAACAACAATAAAAATCCACTGAACAGTGATATTTTTATTGGGCCAACCAAAATGCAAAATATACATATGGCAAGCTTTCAAAGCTTCACTGGCTTCTTCATCAGGCAAGGTGTTACAAACCAAACAGGAGGGGAAAATGAAGATGTTATTCATAGGCCTGCATTTCATTGTTTCTCTTCTAAGTTAAGATGGTATGGAGGGACAAATCTTACAGGCTGGTACCTCCTCCTTCTGCCCACGTGGCAACTGGGAGATTCTCAAAATCCAGGAAATTTAACAGCCATTTGCAACACAAAAAAGATACTTGCTTTGGAATCCAACATGTCTCCATCCTTTGTGAGGCTAGAGGTGGCCTCTGTAGGTGTAGGTGTAGGACTCTGTAGGTGGAGGACATTGGATTTCTCAAGAAGCCTTCATGCTTTTACATCAAAGAAACTTTGGGTGGTGATGAGGTAAAGCATGCCAATCCAGTCCAAATTTATGAAGAAAAGAATGTTTTATCTTTGTTGGTGGTCGAAACCTCAAATAGGAAGGTCCCAGTTCACTGTCTGTCTCTTTAGGATTCCCTGTTGCAGCTATAATGCCATATCTCGAAATCGAAGATTTGTGTTGCAAATGGATGTTAAATTTCCTGGACTTTGAGAACAGATGATGACAATGGTAAACCCTCTCTGAAGAAATGTGCAAAGAAACTCTGTGATAGGGCCAACTTAGGGTCACCATAAATTGTAAATGAATTGAAGGCACACAACAACAACAATTCAAAATTGTATTTTAGAACAAAGTATTTGTGTCATTTCAACTTATTTCTAAAGATTTAAATTACAAACGTTCCATAATAAATATACACCTACTATATATATATGCACTCATCTTTTCTACTTTTTAAAAAAGCTGTCTGTCTGATTAATCATGAATTGACTGATAGCATACTGAGAATGGTGAGCTAGTACAGTTGCAAAAATATCCTGAAGCCTGGCTTTAAAACATGTTTTCTCTCATCACTCTGAAGACATTTACATGATATCTGCTCATCTATACATTTAATTGCATATATTTGTTTTGTATTTTTCAGTCACAGGATCCCAATATTATTTTCTTAAAAGTATCTCACAGGGTCAGTGAGGATCCTACATTTAAATAAATGCATGACCAAAGTGTTTTATGAAACATGTACTAATAGCATGATTCAAGAAGAACTAGCAATTATAAATACTGCATACCATTTTATTGTATATTTACGTGGTAGACCCTTGCAGGGGTAGGCAACCATGAAGGAGGATTGGGCTATTTTCATCCTAATAGCACAGTTCTTGCTGTTCAGCTAAGTTATATTAGAAATGAAAATTTACAATGTCTACTCTTTGTATTTGACTCCAATGGGTGACTTTTATAAAGAGGGAAAGAGGAGTGCACAAGCCCAAGGCTCAGTTCCAACCTTCCCTAAGAAACAAACATGGGGGGGGGGTTAACTGTAACAGTTTAGATTTAGAGCAAACACAACATTTCAAAAAAAAAAACCCTGCATTTAAGACCCAAGCACTTGTACATGATCATTTAAAATCAAGCTCAATCCAAATGAAAATGAAGGACATTAAAATTACACTGGCCTGAAACTACTTTCAAATTCAGGTGCTCTAATAAGAACACATGTGATAAGGAAGAATCAGGTTAAATGCGTTGGTGGCTTATACAAATTAAGACACAACATCCCTCTTGTGAACTTCCGTTAAACTGTTGCACTATTGTAAGAACAGAAAAATTCTAATATGTCCCAAAACATGTGTTATAAGAAAATGCACTCCTTATTCTTTTATTCACTCTTTTATTAAAAAACTAAGAACATTACACAGTTTTGTAAACAACTGCTTTTCTTTAATTTGTAAGCCTTTTCAAAACTAAAAAGAAAGAAACAAGAAAGGAAATGGGAACGCGTGACATACATTTAACTTATTCTCAAAAGAAGCACTCTCAAATTACCAAGCATCACACCTGACTTCCTTTTCCTTGAAAGAGATTTGATTTCAAGTTGATAGCTTTCCTTTATTGGGGCAGAGGACTTGGAAGAAAATTCAGATCATGGAAATTGATTAATAAATAACAAAGGGCAACAGAACATGATAGCTTCAGCAAGCAAAGCTAAGTGAAAGGACATAGGGGAAAGGGGTGTTTTGTTCTTCAGAGCTACAGAGCTAACTTGATTGTTTAAAACAAACACAGTAAAAATATCAATTTGATGACAGGCAATAATCCTATTGTTGTGATTTATTAAAGTACATTAAGGAAATGTTAGAACTCAAACATTACAAGCTAGATCTGTTGAATGTGATTCCGCAGCAGGTGTCAGTGAGTCTTTCTTTCTATCTAAAATATGGTAAAGCACTCTGAAACACAAGATGTTGCCCTTGCTAGAAGCACAACACAAACCCTGTTGCTCCCAGGCTGCTTAAATGATCGTTAACACTGATACTAAATTACAACCCCAGTTAGTAAAATAAAAGTCTTAATCTGGGTTGAGTGACACATCCACAGGTTCTAGTACAGGGTAAGGTCTGCTTCTCCTAACCTGATGTTACCATGTTTAAGCCATTTTGAACTTGTTAAACTGTTATGTCTGCTTTTATAACTTTGGGCAAATTTATATTATTGTTGTTCACTCCCATCAAATCAACTTTGACTTTTGGCAACTCTATGAATGAGAGACCTCCAAGTCACCTTCTTATCAACAGCCCCACTCAGGTGGCTTCCTTGACTGATTCTATTCATTTGCACTGCAATCTTCCTCATTTCAAGGTCTTCATCGTCTACTTTAAAATTATGTAAACCATCTATGGCCATTATTTTTATTTTATTAAACCTGCCTTTGTACTTTCTTGATTTTCTTCAGTAGTTGTTCCAATTCTATATTTTCTGCTAATAGTATGGTGTAATCTGCATATTTTACATTGTCGATGTTCCTTCCTGCAATTTTCACACTTCATCCAGATCTAATCCTGCTTTACGTACAGTATATGTTCAGTGTATAAACAGATAGGTTGATATAATTAGCCTTGCCTGACCACCCTTGACAACTGGAAACCATTCTATTTCTGTCCCGATGGTAAACTCTTATCCTGAGTACAGGTTACACATCAGGACAATCAAATGTTGTGGCACACTAATTTCTTTAAGAATGATCCATAGTTTTCCATAATCTACCCAATCAAAGGCTTTACTATAATCTATAAAGCACTGGCTGATTTTCTTCTGAAATTCTTCAGTGCACTCCATTATCCAACGCATGTCTCCATTATGATTTCTAGTGCCTCTTCCTTTCTTGAACCCAGATGGGACATCTGGCATGTCTCTATATATGGCAAAAACCATTGTAGAATTTTGAGCATCACTTTGCTTGCATTGGAAACTAATGCAAAGGTCTTCTCTTCTGGTATAAAAAGAAAAGATATGAAATCAAATCTGTATATGAAGCAAAAAAAGCTTTAAACTTCCTGTCAAAGGAATATAAAAAAGACCAGAGTCAGGCCAAGAAACAACAAGAAGAGGATAGTAAGACTAAAGAGTATTTCTTGTGCCATCCAAGACAAAAGACAGCATCTATAAACGAACCTGCCCAGAGTATGAAAAATGTAGACGTGGATAGTACCAGATTACTGCCATCTACTAACAGAAATACTGAGATAGACACAGATGCACGGGATTTAGCCCAAAAGGATAATGATGAGGAAGCAGACATTCTCTCTGAAGATGACAACCTTCCAGACAAAAACCCTAATGGAATCAGAAGATAACCCACTGAATCTGAATGAATAAAAATTTGAAATTTACTTCATGGAACGTAAAAGGTATAAATAGGCTGATAAGGCGGAAAAATGTGTTTCATTTTTTAGAAGGTTTGAAAGGAGATGTCACATGTTTACAAGAGACACATGTTAAGAGAGGAGAATTTCATTTTTTGACAAACCCTAGATTAGGGCAACTTTTTGTTTCAGGTTCCGATAAAAGGAAAAAAGGGGTAGCGATTTATGTCAAAAATAGCTTAGATGTCTTAGAAGTTCTAAATGATAGAAATGGGCATTATGTGGGTTTAATAGCAAATTTATTGGAACAAAAAATGTTAATTTTGGGAGTATATGCCCCTAATGAAAAAAAAAGAGGTATTTTATCAAAGATTGTTGAATAAGGTTAAAGACATCGTCTTTGACACTGTAGTACTACTAGGCGATTGGAACGGGGTAAATGATCCTAAATTGGATAGATTTTCCCACAAAAATATTAATCCCAAGCAGGGTAAATTACCAAAATCTTTTTTTTGAGTTGTTAGACTTCTGTAACGCCTATGATATATGGAGATTAAAAAACCCATCTGCTAAAGACTACACTTTTTTTTCAAAACCTCATAATTCATGGGCTAGAATAGATTTTTTTCTAACGTCGTCATCTCTCTGTCCAAAAGTCAAAGCAATAGAAATGCTACCAATCATTCTGTCGGACCATAAACCTATTGTTATGAATATTTGTGTTGGTAATACAAGTATTAATTGGAGATTAAATGAGTTATTATTAAAGGACGAAAACATAATTCTTGAAGCAAAACAGGCATTAAAAAATTATTTTAAAGATAATCTAAATAAGGAGGTACCACCCCACATAGTGTGGGATGCAATGAAGGCGGTACTAAGAGGCTTCTTTATAAAAAAAGGAATAGAAAAAAGAAAGGACCGAAATAGAAAAATAGAAGAATTACAAGACCAATTAAGGAGTAAGGAGAAACAGCTACGGAACAAAGGTGCGGATAAGGAAATATTGAAAGATATCAAAATTATACAGAACCAAATCTCTCTATTATTAGTGGATCAGATAAACAAAAAAATGAGATTAATAAAGCAAAGATACTTTGAGTCAGCTAACAAACCAGGCAAACTGTTAGCATACAAGCTAAGAAATCAGTTACATAAAAAACAGATCTTAAGGATAAAGCATAATGGAAACTCATATTATAAGCAAAGCGAAATTATGCAGATTTTTGTTAATTTTTATACTTGCCTGTTTTCAAAATGTCAAATTTCAGAGAACTCAATTAATAATTATTTGAGCAATAAAAATATTCCTAAAATAAGTGAAGAACAGAAAAACGCTCTAAATAGAGATATCACATTACAAGAAATCAGGGACGCTATACAAAGCAGTAAGAGAGGTAAAGCTACAGGCCCTGATGGATTCCCATCTGAGTTTTACAAAATTTTTACAGAGGAATTAATAAACCCCTTACAAATCATAATAAACAATAGCCTACAGGGTCATATTCCTGACTCCTGGTCGGAATCTAACACTATCTTAATCCCCAAAGAAGATAAAGACTCTTCAGACCCAAAAAATTACCGCCCAATCGCGCTCCTCAATGCAGATTACAAAATTTTTGCATCAGTGTTAGCATCTAGATTGAAAAAAAATTCTAAAAGTATGGATTAATCAGGACCAGAGAGGTTTCCTTCCAGGAAGAAAGTTGAAAGACAATATAAGATTTTTGTTAAATATTATAGAATACCATGAGAAAAGACCTGATAAAAAACTAGCTCTTATCTTTATTGACTTTGAAAAAGCATTTGACCGTGTTAACTGGTTATTTTTGAAAGAAACAATTAAGAAAATGGATTTTGGATTGAATTTTTGTAAATGGGTTGAAAAGATTTATGAGAAACAATATACGCATTTAATTGTAAACGGGGAAAGATAAAAAAAAATTAACATTTTCAAAGGCACTAGGCAAGGGTGTCCCCTGTCCCCTCTTTTGTTTATATTGATATTAGAGATACTTACCATGACTATAAAGAATGATAGAAATATAGAAGGGGTCAAAATCAAGGGGATGGAATTTAAGTTTAAAGCCTACGCAGACGATTTAGTTCTTACTTTAGCAAACCCAATAGATCACATTCCAACAACAAATAAAAAACTAGCACAATTTGGAGCCGTAGCTGGTCTGGTGGCCAATAGAGAAAAAACATCCATTCTAGTAATGAACTTGAATAAATCAGAAAAAGCAGCTTTAGAAACTATATCCGGCTACCAAATCAAAGATAAAATAAAATATTTGGGAATTTGGCTAACAACAAAAAATGTTGATTTATTTAAAAATAACTATTTGAAGGTCTGGCAATCAATAAAAAATGATCTAATTCGGTGGGGGAAAATAGGTTTATCTTGGCTTGGGAAAATTGCTACCATTAAGATGAATATCTTACCCAAAGTTATGTTTTTATTTCAAACAATTCTGATTATTGTTAATGATAAGCCGTTCAGAGAGTGGGATATTGCACTTCGCAAATTTATATGGGAGGGCAAAAAGCCCCGAGTTAGGCTAAAGACAATGCAGGACGATGTGAAAAGAGGCGGTATGGGATTACCGAATCTCAAAATCTACTTTTATTCATGTTGCTTCGATTGGTTAATCGATTGGTTTAAGTTAGAAAATAGAGAGATCTTGAATCTGGAATCAGTCGATTTGGTTTATGGTTTACATGCGTATCTCTTCTACGATAAAATAAAGGTTAATAAGGTGTTTTTAGATCATTTTATAAGGAAACCACTAATCAATGTTTGGCTCAAATTTAAACAACTAATTTACAATAAATTGCCATACTGGGTTTCAATCAATGAAGCCTTTTACAAAAATGATTTAACGCACATTAAGAATTGGCTAACTTATAAAGATATGATTAAGGTTGATCCTGTAACTAATAGTTGGAACTTTAAAACACAAGAGGAAATGTGCATAGAAGGGTCTACATTGAACTGGTTTTTTGTTTCGGCAATTTAGAGAAAGATATATCTGTGATAATAGACTACTTGGCATTTATTTAGAACCACAAGAATTTGATAAGATTATATTTGCAGATAGTCCAAAAAGAATTTCACTTTTTTATAAATTTTTGTTGAAAATTGAAATGTATGGAGATTATGTGAAACCATCGATGATCAAGTGGGCTCAAGATTTAAATGAAGTACTACCTTTGGACCAGTGGGAAAAAAACATGGGCACACAGATTGTATCACACAACTTGTGTGGAAATCAAAGAAAACTATTACAAAATGCAGAATCATTGGTACCTCACACCCACAAAACTAGCCAAAATATACAAAAAGAACAGTCCAATGTGTTGGAGATGTGAAAAAGCTCCAGGCTCCTTTCTCCACATGTGGTGGAACTGTGAAGTAGCCAAAAAATATTGGACTCAAATTCATGTAAAGATTCAAAAAATTTTAGGTTGCCAATTTAGATTAGACCCTAAATTTTATTTACTAAACATGATATTTGATTCAGAGTTAGAAGCTAAACATGGTGTACTGTACTTTTGTTTTATATGACTGCAGCTGCTCGGATAGTCCTTGCCTCAAAATGGAAAGAAAGAAGTAATCTGAGTTGGAATGATTGGCTGTTGAAATTACTCTCTTACCTTGAAATGGACAAACTCACATGCTTGATTAGGGATAAGGACTGGAGTAAAAGGAAGAAAAGCTGGACACCTTTGATCGAATTTATAATAGCCGAAGGCATAGTAAATAAATTTATTTGGTAGTCCAAGTATTATAGAAGTCAGCCATAGAGAGTGGAGGTAGATTTACATTTTTATTTAGAACAGAGTATTACTCTCTGCCATTAAGAAAACAAGATAATATAGCTATTTCAACATGAATTTATATAATAAATAGATTTTAAATCACAATTGTTATATATATATATAAAAGGAGGTTAGTTTCGTTAAAGAAAGCTCAGACTATGGAATCTGTTTAAGGAAGCTTACATGTGTTCGTTTCGGTATTCTTGGTTTTTGTGTGTATGTATGTATGTTTTCGTGACTTATTATATGTAATCGGTTTTTTTAATCAATAAAAACTATTTAAAAAAAAGGAAACTAATGCAATGGTACAATGGTTACTGCAATTCCTTGTGTGTTCTTTCTTGGGGATTGGGGTGTACAGTGGTACCTCGGGTTACGAAATTAATTCGTTCCGCGGCTAATTTCGTAACCCGAAAAACCTTCGTAAGCCGAATTGCCATAGGCGCTAATGGAAAAATAGCTCTCTGCTGCCCTCCGGTGGCGGAAAATAGCGCCGAGGTTTTTTCGTAACCCGAAGAAACCTTCGTAAGCCGAAACAATAAATCCCTATGGGATTTTTTCGTAACCCGAAAAATTCGTAACCTGGGTAATTCGTATCCCGGGGTACCACTGTATATTGAGTGTTTCCAATCTGTGAAACATTGTTTCCATATTGGTGACAGATTTTAGTTAGAATTAGAGTAAATACTGTCCATGTAGACTGAAACAGCTCTACTGGTATGCCATCTGGTTCTGGTGATTTATTTTATCAATACTGAGTGAGCTTCTGCTTCACTTTCTAAAATTGTAGGTTTATCTTCATATTGTTCTTTCTTGAATGAATCTATCATCTTTTCATCTCTTTTATATACAGTAGTTCTTCAATGTACTGTTTTCATCAGTTTTCTATTTGCATTGGGTTATGTAATGAGTTCCCTGCAGGTTGTAGTGCATCCCCACTCTTGGTTTAAAATTCTGTTTGCTTCCTCAGATCTTGGAGAAGAAGTCTCTTTTAAACTGTTTTTATCATCTTTGCTCCAACACACAAGTCACTACAAACTTGCATTCAGAGTTCTGACTCTATTTTTGCCCCCCTTGTACTTTTGCTTCTCATCTGTCCTTAATTCCTTGAAGAATTATATTTGTTTTTCAGTGAGGCATCTTTTTCTTTTTGGCTGCCGATAGTGTCCCTGACAACGTTTCTACCTTCAGTCCAGAGTCCTTCTTGCTCCCAGTCAATTAAGCTTAACGGTGCAAATCTTGGAAACAAGCTAGTGAAATGTGGGCTAGACAATGTAACTCTTACATGGATTTGTAATTGGTTGACTGGACGAACCCAAAGGGTGCTCAACAATGGCTCCTTTTCATCCTGGAGAGAAGTGACCAGTGGGGTCCCACAGGGCTCTGTCTTGGGCCCAGTGCTATTCAACACCTTTATCAATGACTTGGATGACAGAATTGGGGGCATACTCATCAAATTTGCAGATGACACCAAATTAGGAGGAATAGCTAATACCCTTAAGGACAGGATTAAAATTCAAAATGACCTTAATAGATTAGAAAGCTGGGCCAAAGCTAACAAAATGAAATTCAACACGGAGAAATGTAAGGTACTGCACTTAGGCCAGCAAAATGAAATGAACAGATATAGGATGGGTGACACCTGGCTGAACAAGACTACATGGGAAAGGGATCTGGGAGTCCAAGTACACCACAAATTGAACATGAGTCAACAGTGCAATGCAGCAGCTAACAAGGCCAATGCGATTTTAGGCTGCAACAACAGAAGTATAGTATTTAGATCAAGGGAAGTAATAGTGCCACTGTACTTGGCTTTGGTCAGGCCCCACCTGGAATATTGTGTCCAGCTCTGGGCATCACAATTTAAAAAGGATGTTGAGAAACTGGAGCGTGTCCAAAGTAGGACAACCAAACTGGTCAATGGTCTGGAAACTATGCCCTATGAGGAACGCCTTAGGGAGCTGGGGATGTTTAGTCTGGAGAAGAGAAGGTTAAGAGGTGATATGATAGCCCTGTTTAAATACTTGAAGGGATGTCATACTGAGAAGGGAACTAGCTTGTTTTCTGCTCCTCCAGAGAACAGGACCCGGAACAATTGGATGTAAGCTACAGGAAAAGAGATTCCACCTCAACATTAGGAGGAACTTCCTGACAGTAAGGGCTGTTCGACAGTGGAACAAACTCCCTCGGAGTGTAGTGGAGTCTCCTTCCTTAGAGGTCTTTAAACAGAAGCTGGATGGCCATCTGTTGGGGGTGCTTTGACTGAGATTTCCTGCATGGCAGGGGATTGGGCTGGATGGCCCTTGCAGTCTCTTCCAACTCTATGATTCTACATCATCTGTAAATTCTACAGGATCTTCTTCAGGTTGAATTTAGGTACAATGGTTGGTTTAGTGTTCTTCTTTAGCTTAACTCTCAGTTTTGATGTTAGCAGTTCATGGTCTGTGCCACAATTTGCTCCTGGTTTTGTTTTTGCAGACAGAATTGAGCTTCTCAATTTCCGGCTTCTGATGATATAGTCAATTTGATTTCTATATTGGTCATCGTGTCATGTCCATATATACAGTCATCTTTTGGGTTCCCTGAATAATTTTTTTGCAATGAATCAACTTTTGGCCTCACAAAATCCAATCAGTTCCTCTCCTATTTCATTTCTTGATCCTAGACAAAAATTGCCTACAGTCTTTGAGTCTGCTCTGTTTTCTACTTTTACATTCTAATTATTATGATCAGACAATTAGCAAGAATTATTATGAATGCCTATGATTAGCAAGTAGTCTTGATTCAGTGTGTGGTCAATTTCTTCCTCCAGTATAGAAGCTTCCAATTTCTTCTTCTGCCTCTTTGGTTGGAGCATATATTTGGGCTATGGTTATACTGATCGTTTTTCCTTATTGATATTCTGCCATACTTTGCATTATATCCTTATAAGTACAATGAATGCTTATGAGATTTTCATTTCCTGTATAAAATACTGTATAATTATTTGACTGAAAATGTCTCATTCCTCTCTGCTTTAGCTCACTCACCCCAAGTATTGCAAATGTTTACAGGTTCCTTTTCTCATTTTACAATGTCTAGCTTCCCCCGATTTCTGCTTCTCATAATCCATGTTCTTGCAATATGTGTTGTGCAGCTTCAAACTTTCCTTTCAGCCTTTCAGCTTGAGTCCAGCCACATCAATAGCAACAGCGCTAATTGTGGTTGTCCTCTGCTAATAGCTTGTTGAATGCCTTCAAACCTGGGAATGCCATCTCCTGGCATTATCTATTGTTTCTTTTTTTTGGTCTGTCTTATCATAGGGTTTTCAAGGTAGAAAACATTCAAACGGGGCTTACTGTGCCTCCTTCCGCACAATACTAACAAGTCTTAGCTATGGTGCCACTGCCATATTCTCAGAGAGATCCTCCACCAATGCCACCTCCATTGCTGCTGCTGCCCAGTAGCTGTTTGGCACATTTTTTCTGGCTCCTCAGCAAGACCCTGTCTGACATGGAAAATCCCACCAGTAGCATTGTTATTCCGTCATCATAGCCTCTTGCCTAACAAGTGCATACAGTCCACTACAGAAAGGTGCCATGGTAGACAAAGCCTTAACTTAGCTCATGTGTTCACACAATTCCTTTAAAAGGTCATGACAGCTACATTCTGAAACTTTTCCAGGGTGGTACTGGGATTTTGGCAGAATTATAACCAACAGATTTTTCCAACTCTGAAAATTTTTTCTAATCTTTATCCATCCCTCTCCTTGGTGAAATTAAAGGATTATGGAAAAGGAGCTTCTTGATTAATTATCTTTTAGGCCCACACATTCCTGAACCCATGTCACAGAAATATAATCTGAAATATGTTGCTGTTGTGTGCTTTCAAGTGGTTTCTGACTTATGGCGACCCTAAAGTGAACTTATCATGGGATTTCCTTGGCAAGATTTGTTTGGAAAAGGTTTGTCATTGCCATCCTCTGAGGCTGAGAGCATGTGATTTGCCCAAAGTCACTCAGTGGGTAACTAAATCTTATGAGAGCCGTTTCAACCTTTTAAAACACCAAGGGGGGGGGGGCAGGTATGAATGTCTGTGGGAGACACATATAGACAAAAGGTGACTCTATCTAATACTTAAAATCTGCAATCTTTAAACAGAGGCTGGGAGGCCATCTGTCGGTGCTGCTTTGATTGAGAGTTTCTGCATGGTAGGGGGTTGGACTGGATGGCCCTTGTGATCTCTTCCAACTCTATGATTCTATGAATATAGAGAGCAGAGCCAATTGGTTACTCACTCTGGGCTAAGTACAAGGAATGTAAATTTCCTTACTAACAAGCCAATGCCATTACTCTGCTTCTATGACCCTGAAGTCAAATCTGACCCCCTCCCTTGGTAGGGCCTAAATATGGGTGCACTACTGTGCCATCAGACATCTCCTTTTATAACAGAAAGGGCAGGAAGGCTGAAAACTTGTGGGATTTTTTTTTTCAATTCTAAGGTTTTTTAATTTAAAAAATCTGAAAGTTTTGCTGTTTGTTATTCAGGTAGCATGAAATTGTGACAATGTACTCCACTAGATTATGTTTTATTCTAACTATCTCAGTCCCTATTTACATTGTTTATATATTTATGTGTTTATGTATTTATAGTGGCCCAAGGAGGAGTGGCTTCCCTGTCAAAGTAGATCAGGCCTGGAATAAATTTCCCTCCAGTCTTGAGGTTTTTTTTCTCTCTCTTTCTTTGCCTTTTGTGTTTTTGAACTCAAATCGCAGTTCTGCTTTGTACTTATGTTCTTGGGCCAGTTACTTTCCTTTAATCTCACTATTTTGATTTCTTGGAAGTCAATAGCAGTGATTATGTGAGAAGCAAGATCTAGCAGCTACTTTATAAAACCACCCAAAGCATCTTCTCAAAAATCCAAAGGTATCTAACAGAACAAAAATGTTTGGGATCTCTGTTTCATGGCCATAATATAAAAAAAACAAAACACAATGCTTTAAAAATTAAAGATTTTTAAAAACAGTTCTTTTTAAAAATATAAAAATTTTTAATGTATATTTTTATATAAAAATTATACAAGGAAAATAACTTTTTTTAAAAAAATCTCATTTCAGAAAACTTGTAGAAGAGTGGGTACAGAGATGTCAAGTTGCTTATTAATATTATTAATATTACTATTAATATTAGGTTAACTGCTGTAAAGAAAGTAGGATAGTCTCTGTACAGGACTAAGGAAGAGATAAAAGGTTGTCTTAAGAAGTACTGAGGAGACTGTGAAGCACAGAGGAAAAATGTGAATTAAAGATTTGTTTGTGTGTATGTTTTTAAAAAGACTTCTCTGCTCTCCCCAAAGCGCTGAAACTCTCTGGAGGCTGATGGCTGCTTACATATGCTGCATATTGCACTTTACAATCAAAACTTGGAAATACAGATGAGGTTGCAGGCACAAGTCCTCAGTTCCCCAGATGGTTTAACTGAAGAGAAACAAACAACAAAACGATTGTGTCTTTTTGGCCTAAAGTCTGAATGTGAGGGAAGAAGTACACAAATCCCTAGTTCAATTCACTCCTACACAGGATCCCACTTACACTAAAACTGTCACTCGACATGAAACAAGGAATTGCATGTGACTGAAGAACTGGCCTGGAAGGTGTTCTCTCAAATCCGTTCCTTTTCTCAGGAAAGATTTACGTCATGCCCAGAAATGAATTTTCTGCACAGGCAGAAAATCCCAACATTTCTCTAATAGTCACTAAGAACAGCAGATAAAGGAAAACAAGATAAGTTAAAGCAACACAGTTTAACAACAACTCCTCCTCCTCCCCCTACAAAAAAGGCCAACTCAATATATTTTACTGCAGTGAAGGAGAAAATGGCACGCACATACATATACCCAAAAATTCCCAATAAAGCAGCCAATCAGACTGCAAACTGAGTTATTTCTACACAGGCAATAGTTCAGGCTGGTTGACAGAGCACAAGACAAGAAGCAGGTTGTACATAGCTGAGTTCTCTTGTTTGCACACCCTGCTTTATTTTGGGGTACAAATATATTTGTTATACAGTGCGCCTGCTATATGTGGGTTTGAGCATACACTCAAACCTGTGGAGAGTCGTGCGGGAGCGTGCAGGGCACAAGGAGCGACACATCCCATTGGAATGAATGGGGCGCACGCCCATGGCGCACACACAACACCATGGCATGCCCATTCAAGTTAATGGGGCTCGAGCATACGTGCTATTTGGCTTATGCGGGGCGGGGGGGGGGGGAGAACAGATCTCCTGCATAAGCCAAGGGCGCACTGTATTTTGTTCTAACAGCAGTTACAGAAAGGCCAAAAAGCATGAACCTGAAAAGGTCATGATTAGCTTTAAGTGAACTGGTCATAAGTGGTCACAAGACCTGACAGCATGTGCAAGGACCCATTAACTTTATGGCTGTGAATACTCTTGCTTCCCAACCTCCTGCCATGTGCATTTCCTCTGGAAGTTCAAAGACAGGGGTAGGCAACCCTTTTGAGCCAGGGGCTGGGTTGCTGTCCCTCAGACAACTGGGGAGGGCGAAGCCAAAAAATAAATAATTAAATAATTTTTTAAAAAATTAAATAAATAAACAAACAAACCAGGACAAATGTAGGATGAAATTTTCAAATGGAGGGCACTTTTTTAAATAAAAAATAGAGGACACGCAAAAAAAATTTGCTAATTTTTAAAAAAATGTTAAGATAAATGCATGTTTCTGAGGCTTCTATAGACAATTGCCCCACCATGCCCCTCACGCGAGACCCCAAAGGCCTTGGCGGCAATCGGCGGCAGGACCAGGCTGGGGCCGGTCCCAAGGCCTGGCCGAGCCACATCTGGCCCGCGGGCCGCAGGTTGCCTACCCCTGTTCAAAGACAGTGAGGTCTGCCAATCTCTCTGCCTGCCCCCATTGTATTTTTTCCACCACCCCATCCTATTCCAAACTCCCTGGGGTTGTCTTGAACTTATCTCTACTTGATTAAATCAGTGTCACTGCCATCAACTAAAAGACAGTTTGAAACTATGCAGAAACTCTGTCAGATTCAAGCTTAGCCCCTCAATACTGCAGAGCAGCAGAATGGGTCACATTCAACTCCCAGCTTTCCCCTAGATTGGAGCCTGGCTCCTGGAAGTGATAAGTATTGCCCATTGCAATCCTTTAATTTGATATCCAGTACTACCTTTTATAGTTTAGTCTCTGTCTGTGTGTGTGTGTGTGCGCGCATGTGTGTGCAAGTGCTTCACGTGAATGCTGACATCCCCCCTTGTTGTTCAAATAAAAAAAAACTAAGTTGTACTTAGCCTTCTGGAGTTCTAGTTTTTTGGAATGTATAGTCATAGGCTGAAAGTCCTGGCTTGTATTACCATGGCCCTCTCACTGCTCACTATTGAGCTAAATTAACTTCCCCATTGAATTTGATTTGTGAATGCCCTCTTGGGATTCCTTGTAATTTTAGGTAACATTGTCCTTCAACTTTTTACCACTGTTCATTTACTACTCTGACCCATGCCTACCTGCTGCCCACTGCAGCAAATGTTGCAAGTGGAACACAAACATTAACTCCTGGTGGATGGCCTGTGCTTATTGCCTTTGTTGCCTCACTCAGTCAAGATTTCCTCCAGTGGCACCATCTAACTTATAATGTGAGAAGTAAGGAGCAAAAAATGCCACCAATCCAAAGTAGTGAGAAACAAAGAGAAAACAAAGCCAGGGGAACACGTAAAGAAGGGTTTTAAAGAGAGGGGCTGCCACCTGAGGCCACCTCAATCTGCCTAACTGTGGGGCTGGCACTACCAAAAATGATGATTTGAATTCAGAATGATTGTACAGTATCTTCTCACATTAAGGGACATGAGGAAGCCTGATGGGAGAAAGAGAACCAACCTCATAATATGGACTTTCTTGAAGCCAAATCCCTCAGCTATCCTATGACAACTTTGACACAGAAAGACAACAATTGCTCCAAGTCCACCCATCCACCAAGCTCTGATTTCAGCTCCCATGCCATTCATGCATTTAATTTGTCTTAAAGTGTTCATAATCTGAATAAAAAAACAACACTTGCAATGGCTACATGGCCATTGCAATAGGTAAGAATACACACCAACCCTTCTCTCACAAGATTTTTATTGAAGCTTGGACAGCTGTTGTTGCAATCTCTCTGTCAAAGCTTGGCATTTCCTGACTTGAACAGAGGAGCAGCTGAAGCTTCTCCAAACCAGTTCCCTATAGTGGGGGGAGGGTGAGAGAGGCTTATAAATGAGGACAAAATGATTGTGCCTTGCCCTTCTCCCTTATTGTGACATTTTGTTATGAGACCCTGTTGTCAATAAATGTTTAATCTGCTACTGCTGCCACAACTTACCCATTTCTCCCTTATTAACTTCTTTTTCCAAATCACTCAGCAATCCTCTTCATCCATACAAGCACCACAAAAGGAAACACGGAGTGATTACCGGGTCTAGTGTATAATAGGGGAAAGACAGTTAAAAACAGGATCAAGATCAAGTTACAACTGGCTTATAATCTTCTCCCAAGAAGACAATATAGCTTCCAGGATTGTTCTGACTAAAGTTCACCACAGAGCTGCAACGTGGAGGGCCAAATTCCACATGGTTCTGCACTCTTAATGAAAGAATGTCTGTTATGCTCCAAACAACAGAAAATCAAATCCAAGATCTTGACAGGAGTTATTAGTGGACTGCAAAAGCAACAGTAAATGTCAGGTTACCGGTTCATACTAAGCTACATAAAAGTTGCCTATGGCATACCTGCTGCAAGAACATAGGTACATAAAATGTACCTGTGTAGTAGTAGTAGTAGTAGTAGTAATAATAATAATAATAATAATAATAATAATAATAATTTGTTTTCCGTTTTTTCACAAAGGAATCAAAATGGATTCCAACAGTATAAATAAAACATCAAACAATTAAAAATTACAATTTAAAAAACCCCAAAACCCCAACCCTCCCTCCAATCATAAAAACAGTGATCAACCCATAAAAAGGGATTAAACATCAAAAAATTTAAAACTGTCCAATAGGAATACATTAAATTTTGGGGCAGATTAGCGCAAGAAATGAGTCTTCCTCTAGAGGAGGAGGGGGACGGGGGTGATGGTATCAATCAATTTTGGTATCAATATCAATAGAGGGAGAGGCAAGTCTAAAGGATCTAATGGATCTAACCTAGTATGGAAAGGCCTGCCAGAAGAGATCCATCTTAATAGTCTTTTTAAAGGCTTCCAAGATGGTAATATGGCGGATCTCATCCAGCAGGTCGTTCCAGAGCCTGGGAGCGGCTGATGAGAAGGTCCTCTGGGTCACCACTGAAAGTCTGGTCTTCTTGGGTTGTAGCAGATTCTTCCCAGAGGACTGACGTGTGCGGGATGGACTGTATGGAAGGAGGTGCTCCCACAAGTAGTCAGGACCCAAGCCATGTAGGGCTTTAAAGGTTAGAACCAACACTATGTACCTTGCCCGGAGACTGATAAGCAGCCAGCGGAGAGATTTTAGAACTGGTGTAATATGGGCAGTTCTGGATGTGCCCACGACCAGCCTGGTTGCCATGTTTTGCACCAACTGAAGTTTCCAAACTTGGCATGAGGGTAGCCCCATGTAGAGTGCATTGCAGAAGTCGAGTCAAGAGGTTACCAGTGCATGTACTACTGTTTCAAGGTCTCCCGGCTCCAGGAAGAGGCACAGCTGGTGTATCAGCCGAAGCTGATAGCAAGTGCTCCTGACCGTCGCATCCACCTGAGCCGTCAGTTGAAGTGATGAGTCCAGGAGCAGCCCCAAACTGTGGACAGAGTCCTTCAGGGGAAGTGTGACCCCATCCAGAACTGGCTGGCGTAACTCCATTCCCGGATTAGGGGTCCCTATTGCAAGTACCTCCATCTTACCTGGATTCAACTTGAGTTTGTTTTCCCTCATCCAGTCCATTATCGAATTAAGACAGGCATTCAAAGGAGCGACGCCATCCTTAGTCACTGCATCAGTCTGAGACATAGAGAAATATATTTGGGTGTCATCAGCATACTGATAACACCCCGCCCCCTTTCATATCTACAGCTGAAATGTCATTATGTTTATATAATCTATTTTCAGACTCTACATTTTCAGCAATTAACCAAAATCAAATGGTCTGAGTGTTGGACCAAGACTCTGGAGACCAGAGGCTTGGCTATGTAAACTCACTGAGCAACCTTTGGCATTTCACACTCTCTTAGCCTCAGAGGATGGCAATGGCAATTCCACTCTAAGAAAATGTGCAAAAATATCAAAACACTCCATGATAAGTTCGCCTTAGGGTCACCATAAGTTGTAAACGACTTGAAGGTACATGACAACAAAATGGATACCTCACTGCTATTCCCTCAAGCCCTTCTAGCACTCTTTTTGGAAAGCTATTTCAGTGCAATTATTTACAATTGTTAGCTGATACTATCTAAGAATTACCCAACTGGATCAGAACTAGGGATCTTCATAAAAAGTATCTTGCTTGATCAGACTAATATCTATCCACTAAAATATTCTGTAGCCCTGAGATCTATCATCTATGAATTGCCCTCATGCTATTATCATTTTGAGAGAGACATAAAAGGTTATAGCTCTGCAACAACAAATACATACAGTATAAAGGCATGGCAATGTTCAAAAAAGTAGTTTTGTGCTCTGCTCTAACAGTTACTCTCCCCATACACTAAGCAAGTGTAATTTTAAATTTCAGGGGTCATCACTTCCTAAAATCCATGAATGTCATGCTAAGAAAGGCAAGTGCTTGCAATAACTTATTTTACTTTTAAAATTGAGATGGCATGAGGATAAGGGCCCCCTCTAAGGCCATAAGCAGGTTCCAAATTTAAAACCAGAAATGGAGTGTCTCTTCTTTCATGTACAGATGACTTTCTGTCTTTAATAAGGAGGAGGTCAGTGTAGCTCCAGCCCTCAGCAAGAGAAACTAGGGGGCTTCTAAATACTTTATCAAAGCCTATTTCCATATATACCTACAACATATATTGCAGGTTTCTCCAGGTATGGGACCAGCAATTTCATTTTAAAAGTCCTCCCTTTGAGCCAACTGTGCTCCTCCCATTAACCTTCATAAAGATCCCAAGGGCCCTGGCAGTCTCTTAGGAAGCTTGTACACCACACACATCTAGAGCTACATGATTTGCTTGCTCCTAAATTTGCCATATTTCGCAAAGCTGCAAAATTTATTACACTTCAGGCATTGCTTTCTGATATTTTATGAGCAGCTTTGGGTCCAACTTAGGAGAAAGACAGCGTATTAAATAAAGAATTAGGTTTCCATAACAGTTACAACAACAGTTTGTTATAAGGCACGACGACCATTACAAAATATTACAAATAAGAACCATTAATTTCACTAGACAACAACTTATTAACTTAAAAAAACAGTGATAGGAAAAACCTTAGTAGATCAAGCAGCAGAAGGTCAGCAGCAAAACAAACTGATGTAACATTCCATCTATAGCTTCTCATCCCTTTTACAGTTCACCATTATTGTTTTTATAAAATTACTATGGATCTTTTGCAGCCACAGGAAGATAACAAACTTGAGAGTAATGAGTTTAGTGTTGTCTGTCAGGAGATCACAACTAATGTCATGCTGCAGACAACTTGCCCTTGCTTTCAATAGCTCACCCAGGAAATGCCCCCTAGACAATACAAAAAATAAAGGGCTAGAATATCTTCCACCTCCTCTGAACCACAGATGCAAAGCCACTGTGTATGAGGGATCCCTTTATACCTTCCATCCAGGTAGGCAGTTGATATTGTCTGAAAGTGAAAGGCAGTAAAGGGTTTTCTAAATGTGACAAAGATTAAGTTACAGAAGTATTGCTGGAAGTATTGTTCCCTTTGGAACTGGCTATACCAAGGAGAAAACGCTTGCTGTTTGCTACTGGGCACATTATTATAGGATTTTTCCCCCTATAATATTTTTTCTCTAATCAGCTAATTGTCCATCTTGATTGCTGGAATCTGAATATCTTCAAAATAAAGGAGCGTACGAGAAGACCAAAAATGTGTCCATCCACCTTGGGAAAGCTGCTTTTCCAAATTGCCTTCAATCAGGCTCATTATTATTTTCCCATAAAGAATAACTGTTTTATGTAATTTTGCCTTAACTGACGGGAGAACAACTTCCAACCTAACTAGGAAGGATGGAACCCCAGTGAGAGGGCCTGCAACTCTTTCAAAAATCTGTTTTTGATAGTTTCTGATTCCATAATTTGACATTGACCCCATATCTCCATCCTGTAGAGCAACTGAGGCAAGACTTTAGCTTTAAACATCTTTAGCATAGCAGCTACTAAAGAACCTTCATTAGTCCTATCAAAGCTAAGTAGTGTTTTTGCTGATCTCCAGACTGACAATTATATGAACTCTATGGCGGGGTAAATACCGCCACTTTGCGGCGCTCTGCCGCCGCCGCCGGTAGGTCCGCGGGGGAGCTGGAGCCTCCACACGGCGCGACTCCCGCGCGGACTGAAAAAGAAGCTCCAAAATGGAGCTTCTTTTTCTGTCGCATTTGTGACGTAGCGAGGCGCCAGAAAATAAAGTGCATACATACACTAAAGACGCGACGCGTACGGACGCTCAGCGTCCGATACGCAAAGATGGCGCTGGCCATGTAGAAGGGCCGGCGCCATCTTGTACGGACAGAGTTCGTACTAGGCCCAGGGGCGTCTATAAGAGACGCCCCTTTTTTAAAATGGGACTTCTCTGACTTACAAATGTTACCCAATTTTCACAACAGTCTTCTTGGACCTATCTGAGTTATTGAGAGGAGAGCCGTATCATCAGCATATGACAGCATTTGGATCTTCCTATTGCTGATAGATGGAAAGAAACAATCAGTGGTGCTCAGGTCAATAACCAAATTATTCACATAGATGTTAAACAAACAGCCCTGTTTGGCTCCTCTGTGGGCTTTGATTTTACCTGAGAGATATCCTGTCAGACCTACTGTTACCCTAATGTCAGTGTGCATGCATGCAATTGCTGCAGCAAAAATAACAGGTGCTTATTTATCTATATTCGTTTGAGACAGTTTTTCCCACAACTGCTTTCTATTAATGGAATCAATTGTGCTTCTAACCTGAAGCAAACCCACCTGTTTTTCAGCTAAGATGTTATTTTCCTCTACCCATTCTTGAAGCTTGCTCAGGAGGAACCTCCCATACATTTTTGAAACTACAACTTATTGGTCTGTAGTTTCTAGAATCAGTTCTAGTTTTTTTCAGCAAGCTCTCTATCTACTAGGTGGGACTACCAAGACAGGCTCTGGACCTTGGAAAACCCTCTTTAAAAAATTCCACAAAGGGAAACTGGGATTTGAGTGTCTAGATGTAGTTTTGATTCTCTTAGACTTGCATGGACTATATTCCAGAATTTTTCTTCATTTCTTTAAATAAATAAGGTTAAGTATTCTTCAGAACCAATGCAGGCATTTCTGTATCTCAATCTCACTGTCAGCACCATTATGCTGAGAAAGAGAACATGTGGCCATGACATATTTTCACATGGGGTGCAACAGACAAATAGTGTGGCATGCAATCTATCAATGCTGCAAACTCCCACTTTGAGTTATGCTCCACCAACAGCTGTTCTCCCAACTGACTTCTCCCATGCACACATGTTCATGCCCCTACCCTAATGAACTTATTCCTAACTTCAGAAAGGCAGCTGGGAACATGACATCATCATTGACTTGGAGAAGAAATGGACAACTGGTACTGGGTAGGAAGACCCAGCCTAGCCACACCTCTTCTTATCAGCAGGTCCCCTGCCAAAAGACCAAGTGAAGCACTGCTAAGCCCTGGCCTGGCTCTTTCAGTGAAAGGGAGCTGTGATAGTATGGACACCAAGTCTTTCTGTACTTTCATGTTCATGTCATCTGAGGCAATATTTGGTAAATATGTCGAAGAGCTCCTCCACTATCAAGGCTGTTGACAGTAGGGAGAACACAGACCCTAGATGTACTCCTTTTTATATCTCTATGCTAAGCACCTTCCTGTCTTAAAAGGAAATGCTGTGTCTCCATTAAAATTTTTGATCTCCTGACAGAAGAAAGGTCTATAATGCATCTCCATAGTATCAGGAAAATTATAAAGCAAAGGACGGACACCATCACAATTTTTGGTCTATGGCTCTCTATGATATCTTAATTGGGTTGCTTCTCTTCTCCAAATCAGGGATAGATATCTGTTGCCCTGCTCCAATGCTTTTACTCACACTGCTCTTTAATTTGATTTTTTTTCCAGAATATTTTTTTCACAAATTAGTTACACTGATGTGATGTGACGCTTGTTTGCTTCTGATTAAGTACCACCGGCATAGCTCTTTCAGTTCCAGCAAAAACTGAATAGAAAGATCCTCTCCTCCTCTGGTTTCAAGTTGGGGAACCTCCCTACTCAGCCTGAAGAATTCCAACATTATGTGCCCTATCCCCCTCAAAAAGAACAATGTTTAGAATTGTTGCCTCATGTTAATACTGCATTTTTACTACTTTGACTCTGCACATACTCAAGATAGAAATGTATAACATCCCAGGCGATAGGTAGTGACTGGTTCTCAATCATATTGAATGAATATGCAAGCTCTGTAGTTTATATGTTATCTGATATCAATGGAATCTTGAGACTAGTAACTTTGGGGCTGTACAGACAGTCCAAAATAAAGCTGCTTCGGGTCACTTTGGAGGTATACTGTTTAAATGATGCATGCGTTGTAAGAGGCCAGAAGCCACACCAAAGCCATGCTCCAGTCCTAAGGAATGGAGCGCTGCTTTGGCGCAGCTTCTGACCTCTTAAGATATGTGTGTGATTTAAACAGCACACCTCCAAAGTGATCCGAAGCAGCTTTATTTTGGACTGTTTGTATGGGCCTTTTGAAGGATGACTTATTTCAGATTGGTTCATACATACTTACAATTACAGCATCATGGTGACTTGCATACTTGATCTGTGAACAAGACACATACCTTCTCCTCAAATAAAATGCTGCCCAAAGGAACTGGTTCCAAAGCATCAAGTGATAAATCAAGTTATGCACAAGCATGTATAAACTGGCACTTACTTATAAGTCCTGCATTACAAGATATAAACTATTTCATCCCACAAATACATATACACTCTCCACCAACATCTCTGATGGCTGCAGAGACCTCTGTTTGATATCACCAAAATAAAGCCTCTGTCAAGATCCACAGGTCTATTTTATAATGCTTCTTAAGAGTATACAGAGATCAAAGTGGGCACACTGTGAAGTTTCCTTATTCTGCATGAGGCAGAAGTGGACTTACATAGCAATGCATTCCCTAAATCAGGAGTACTGTGAATACCCTCCATTCCTTTTTTTATTTTTGTACCATGTCTATTAGATCCTAAGACTATGGTCAGGGATTGTTCTTATCTACATGGCAAGCTACAGTTATTCCTATCAGGCAAGATGCAACACAAAACCAAGTGTAGTTTCTCTTGCTCGTAACATAAGAAATTCATAGGTAACTCCAGATAATCGTTTTCATGTAAGACAGAAATACTATGGGAAACTGAAATACAAAGTAGTGAGCTGTGCAAACTCCAACAAAAAATTGTGCAAGAGTCAAGAACAAAAATTAGACCTTCTAACCACAAATAGTTATGAAATTTCCTTAGACAGATATTTATATGTTGAGATAGTATTAGCATGTCAAAATTATCTCTCTTGTAAACCCTACCGCTGTGTGGGCCATGTCTTTCAGTCTCAGTGAGAGTGTCTCAGGAAGAGTGCAAACAACACTGCTTAGAGATTAGAGGGTGTTCAAATTATGAGGCATACAAATGATATTATTACAGTGTGCACAAGTCTTCAGTATGTAACAGACCTTGACAATTGCAAGCTTACAACATTCACTCTGAAATGAAAGATGCAGGAAACATCCGAGATGACAGTAGCTAAAAGCCATGCTGTGGAACTGAGCCACTGTATGTGTCTCTAGCACACTATTAAACACAAACGAAAAAGAAACCTTAAAAAGAGGTGATCCTTGAAGCTACAGGCCGTACATAAGAAATTACACTAATGACAGCACCAAGTACAATATCATCTTCTACAAATTGATGTAACTATTCATGTACTGACTAACTGCAGTGCATATTCAGTGTAACCTCACTTAAACCAGAAAAGGGGTCAGTTCACTTTGATATCAACTATGTAATTTTGGGGCATAGGCCTTATTTTTGTTCTTCCAGAAATCTTATTCAATGACTTGTTCACTTTTGCACTGTCCTTGAGATCCTCATCCTTCTCTGCTAACACTATGTTTCACTAGCTGTTGCTTCACTAGTCGGCCTACAATTGTGCAGCTAAGAAGTAACAAATTTTGGGAAGGTCTTAGAATCCATGGGCTAATATTGTTAACTTAAACTTATAATTAATGCCTGGATGTATGATGGCAAGTTGGTATATGTGAATTTTGGAACCTTGTGATGAAAAAGAATATATGGTATTATTTTATATGGGTGATCATTTCAACTGTCCTCTGTCCTGCTGTTAAAATGAGCACAGCAAAACTGTGGTACTGGGCTGACAGATATATTTATTATTATTATTAACCTTTATTTATAAAGCGCTGTAAGTTTACACAGCGCTGTACATAAATTTATTTATTTTTTTATCCTTTTTCTACTTCTGAGATGTACTAAAAGTATGCTGCACAGCGAAATCATATTGAACATCCATGTAAGAGAGGATGTAACTTTTTAAAGCAAAGCACACATTTCTTTATATTAAGTGTGTGCATCTGCACAATGCTAATTCATCTCAGAAACAGGACCCATAAACACTTAGCTTGTGAAAGATGCATCTTTAACCTATGCCTGTTCGCAGGCCAAGGCATATCACTAACAACTGTTTTGCTCTTATTTCTAATTCTTGAATAGAGTAGTTTTGTGCAATAGACGTGGTACTGAAAGACAGTGCTCTGGAGAAGCCTTTTTCACATGCTCTAGTAAAGACCTGCCATCAAGCAAACCTCAAGTCATGAAAAACGAAGATAGGCACCTGGACCATGATAGAAAAGATCCCTCAGGAGGCAGTTAGGCAATAACTTTGTTAAGATAAATTTAAAATATTACAAAAGAGAGTACAAGGTTTCAAGTTGTCCAGAACTCTTCTTCTGGCTGCAGGGTAGCCAAGAGAAGAATGTGGTGGCCTCTATTTTGGAGGTTTTTTAAACAGAGGCTGGTTGGTCATCTGTCAGGGAATGCTTTGATTGTTTCTTCCTACATGGCAGAGGGTTGGACTGGGTGGTCCTCATGGTCTTGTCCAACTCTATGGTTCTGGAAGAAGATTAAGAAAACAGAAAAATCTAAAAATTAAGCCAGATGCTATGGCCATAAAATCAGATTTCAAGTCCACAACATTTGTCATAACTTTTAGATTGTTTTTTTTAATGGAGTTTTTTGCCATTGCCTGCTTCTTGCACCTTCTAGCCTAAGCATTCAGGAGATTTCAAATCCTTTCTCAAATCATAGTAATTTAATATTCTAGTTGTTGGTTTTTTTTTCATATATACTATTTTTTTCATTTGGCTTTTTATTCACAGTGTATCACTTATGCTCCATTCATAATTTTACACTCTTTTACTCTGCATACGTTAACCTAAAATAATTATCATGCTGGAACAATATTTATAATTACCATAATAGACTATTAATCCCTACATTACCTTACATACGTACTGAAAGCCTGTCAAAATCAAACTTTTCACCACTCCTTCAGTGGCATCACTGTCTGATTAATGGGTATTCAAATTTAGTTAATTCAACTACTGATTTTCACTCTCTGATTCTGCTCTAGTAGTTCTTCTAATACTGTGAATTCATCTTCACTGTTGCCATGATTTCACCTTTAGCTTCACTAGTTGGAGCCAGGTCTCCCTTTTGTCTCTGGGAAAAGTACATGTTTATCCTTTTCCTTTATTTTTTAAAGTGGACATGGTATTGATATCAATTCCTAAGCCACTGTTTCAAAAGTAAATTGATGACATCTCTTCCCAAATCCAACCACTTCCCCTCCCTATTGTTGCCCCAGTGTGAAACCAATATGCAGCTCACCAACTTGTGCTTATGTTAAACTTTTACCACCAGACCAGAGCAAATTAGACAAACTAGTGCATGTCATAGAATCACAGACTCATAGAGTTGGAAGAGACTGCAAGGGCCATCCAATCCAACCCTCTGCCATGCAGGAAATCTAAATCAAAGCATCCCTGACAGATGGCCATCCAGCATCTGTTTAAAGACCTCTAAGGAAGGATACTCCACTACACTCCAAGGGAGAGTGTTCCACTGTCGAACAGCCCTCACTGTCAGGAAGTTCCTCCTAATGTTGAGGTGGAATCTCTTTTCCTGTAGCTTGCATCCCTTGTTCCGGGTCCTGTTCTCTGGAGAAGCAGAAAACAAGCTAGTTCCCTCCTCAGTATGAAATCCTTTCAGGTATTTAAACAGGGCTATCATATCACCTCTTAACCTTCTCTTCTCCAGGCTAAACATCCCCAGTTCCCTCAGGCGTTCCTCACAGGGCATGGTTTCCAGACCATTCACCAGTTTGGTTGTCCTACTTTGGACACGCTCCAGTTTCTCAACATCCTTTTTAAATTGTGATGCCCAGAGCTGGACACAATATTCCAGGTGGGGCCTGAGCAAAGCAGAATACAGTGGCACTATTACTTCCCTTGATCTAAATACTATACTTCTATTGATGCAGCCTAAAATCGCATTGGCCTTGTTAGCTGCTGCTTCCAAGAGGGGACAGTGCACCTGGTTTCAAACAATAAAGTTAGGTAAGATAATAACAATTATGGGAATTCTTTCATTCATATCCTACCCTTTTCCCTATACTAGGCCTCAAAGCAGTTTACAAATATTTAAAACAAATACTGATTGAAAGACTTGCAAAATACTTATAAAAGTATTTTTTTAAAAAATTCATCTATAGAAATAAATATTTAAAAATTCAGTAAAAGGTGGAAGTTAAAAATCAGCAAAGCAGCACAACATTAAAAACCCTTGCAGTTGATTCACAAAAGCCAAGAAGAACAGAAAAGGAGGGAGCCATACTAGCTTCCTTAGGGAGTCCCAAATCCTAGAAACAGCCAAGAAGCCCATCCCCCCCCCCCCCCGCCCCAATGTACCAAGGAAGGTGGGAGATTTAGACTCAGTCTTACAAAAGGCCTCATTGAAATATTCAGGACTAACCCCAAGTTTCTGTGAGCCCATGAGGAACAGAATAAAATTGGGTTGTAAAAAGAAAACAACTGGTGGAAAAATAGGAAACAATAAGTGTATTGTATTGTGCTATTAAGAAGTCATTAGGAGTTGTAGAATGATTGTTAAAAGGAGGAAGAGGGAGGGGATAAGGGGAGGTATGGGATGGTGGAGGGAAGAGTGGAGGAATGAGTAAGTTTGTGGTTGTATGCTTTGGCTGTAATTTTATTAGGGGGGAAATGTGACTATAAAATTATTAATAAAAAGAAAATAATAAAATTAGTTTACCTCCCGCACACCTTATCTATTCAAACTGTATGGAGAAAACATTGTACACAGGGCAGGCTTAGACTCAGAGGCAGGAGGAGCGAAAATGGGAGGAAGGAGCATTAACAATCCAAGATATGCAGATGACACAATATTATTATCAGAAACCAACAAAGACATGGAACAATCACTGAAACAAAGCTTAAGGGGAAAACTGTCACAGTAGGATAAATGCTGAACATTAAGAAAACAAAAATAATGACCACAGAAGATCTACAAGAGGGTCTCCAAAAATTCATCCTAAATACAGTAACGAGATAATTGAAATAGTCAAGGAGTTTTCCTATCTTGGATCAAATATTGATCAAAACGCAAAGTACAGCCAATAAATTAGACGAGGAATAGGAATGGAAAGGGCAGCTATGAAGGACCTGGACAGAATCCTAAAGTGTAAAGATATAACTCTGAACATCAAAGTGAGGATTGTTCAAGCCATTGTATTCTGCATACCATCTACAGATGTGAGAGCTGGACAGTGAATATCAACTCATTTTTTTTTTTACTTTAAAAAAATAAAAATAAAAAAGAATATCAACCCACTTGAGATGTGATGCTGGAGAAGAGTGCTGAGAATAGCACTGGCAGTCAAGAAGACAAATGGATTCTAGAATAGATTACGCCCTAGCTCTCCCTGGAAGCCAGGATGAATAAACTGAGGTTGTCCTACTTTGGCCAAATCATGAGAAGGCATGAATCGCTGGAAAAGACACAGATGCTAGGAAAGGTAGAGGGCAGTAGAAGGAGAAGAAGACCACATACTAGATGGCTGGACTCAATCAGAGAGGCCATAAGCATGGGCCTGTAACACCTGAGCAGAGCAGTGGAGCATAGAGGGGCTGGGAGATATCTTATCAGCAAGGTCACTATCTTACTCTGGCTCCTGCTTCCAAGAGGGGACAGTGCATTTGGTTTCAAGCAATAAAGTTAGGTAAGAGTTAGGAGGCCTACTCAAGGGCAGTTAACAACACCAGTGGTTGTATAAATCATCTATTTAAAAAAAAAATCAGTTGCACAAAGATTGTGCCAGCATTAGAACAGCCACACTTTTCTAAACTTCCCCACGTTCTATATTCCACTCAAAATAATTTTTTCAATACTAATCTAATAAGAGCTATGCAGCCAGTATGCAAATGTCCACCTATTTTCTGACAAGTAAAAGCAGAATATCACAAATGTGAAATTGTAGTAGAAACACTTAGATATCACATCCACAATCTATTAAACATAGAAAGCACTCCCATCATCAGATTACAGCATTGTTCCAATGTGGGGCCAGTATCTTTTGTTTGCTCCCTGAAATAAAAGAACCGAGGCTATTTCAGTTCATTCCTTCAAGTTCAGCCATTACTAAATCTGCATAATATTGCTCCATATAACCCATCTTTTAAAATTATTTACTCAGTTACTGATTCATTCCAAAGTCCTTCTGTTGATAATGACAAATTTATTTCCCCAGTTTAAAAAAAAACAACACCCTATGGTCCAAAACACACTGCAGAAATAATCCAGTTTGAGACTGCTTTAACTGACCTGGTTCAGTGTTAGGGAATCCAGGGAATTATAATTTATTGTGGCACCAAAGCTCTCTTAACAGAGAAGGCTAAATAGCATTGAGCCAGGGCAGGTGAAGTGGTCTCAAACTGGATTATTTCTGCGGTGTGTTTTGGACCTGTTGAAAGTAGGAAAAGATCTGAAGAAGAAACTTATAAGCAACGTGAGGACCAGACAGTACTAGAAGAAGCTGCTGGGTGAGAAACTGAGACTTTGGTCACTGTCTATGTATACTACCCAGCCGTGACAACAGAAGTACAGTGGTTAGCGTCAGACTAGGGAGATTGGAGGAGACCCAACTTATATTAACTCTTCCAGGAAGCAGAGTAATTAACCTCAGGCAAGGTCTCTCAAGTAAAAGAGTTAGGCCCTTTCAAGGATGGTAGATGTAATGTGAAGCTGAAGGCTTTCATGGCCGGCATCCATAGTTTTTTGTGGGTTTTTCAGGCTGTGGCCATGTTCTAGAAGAGTTTATTCCTGACGTTTCACCAGCACCTGTGGCTGGCATCTTCAGAAAAATTATCTGCAGATGCCAGCCACAGATGCTGGCGAAACGTCAGGAATCTGTAAACTCTTCTAGAATATGTCCACATAGCCCAAAAAACCCACAAAAAACTGTGGTAGATGAAAACTGCAATCAAGTCAGCTTCAATTTATGGTGACTCTAGGGATGAGAAACCTCTAACAGCTTTTCCAAATTGCAGAAATAAAGCAGTTTCACACCACTTTAACTGTCATGACTCCATCCTATGGAATCCTGGGAATTGTAGTTTGCTGAGATATTCAACCTAGTCAGAGAGTTCTGGTGAGCAAGTCACACGCTCTCAGCCTCAGGGAAGGCAAGGGCCAAGCCTCCTCTGAACATGCCTTGCCAAGAAGCCCCCGTGAGAGGTTTGCCTTAGGGTTGCCGTAGTCAGAACTGACCTGAAGACACACAAGACACACAACTTCCCTGGAGGTGCCATGGGATGGGAACCCAGCCCCCCTCAATCTCTAGGACTAGATCATTGCTCCCAACCCCCACAGAAACCTCCACTCCATTCCCTCACAGTCCCTCGCCAAGGATGGAGAGGAGAAGGAGGACTGAAAGGCAGCAGATCTGCCCCTTTGACCTCAGGAACCAAGGCTGGCTCCCCAGCCCCAGGGCAACTAGATGTCCTAAGCACAAAGAAGGGCATGGCAACATGGAGGGCATTCCTAGAAACATGGAGGGCCATTGCCAAACAAAAGCTACAAACACTCATGTCAATACAGATTCATAGAGTTGGAAGAGACTGCAAGGGCCATCCAGCCCAACCCCATTCTTCCATGCAGGAACTCACAATCAAAGCACCCCAACAGATGGCCATCCAGCCTCTGTTTCAAGACTCCGCCAACGCTGCTTAAAACAGAGCCCTCCTGGGCGGAAGGCTGGAATGGAGACGCCCTGGAAGGCAAGGAGGGCCACCTTTAATATGAATCTGGAACCATGCTGCTTTAGTCCTGCTCAAAATGGCGGGCCGTGCTCTGAGGGGAGGGCGGTGCCCCCTGCTGCTGCTCCTGCTGCCGCTGCTGCCCTTACCTCCTCGGGGTCGGGGTGCTCTGCCTCTGAGGGGCCACGGCCAAAAAGGAGGAGAAGAAGGATGAGTTCCAGGAGCGAGGCGGAAGCGGGGCTGAGCCTGCGCCGTTCCTGAGGCGAAGGGCCTTTCAGGCGCCCAGATCCTCCGGAAAGAGCGGCTCCCGCTCGCCTCAAACTTTGCCCCGCCGCCGCCGCCGCTGCTCCTCCTCCTCTTCCTCTTCTTCAGCCCAGACCCGCGCGCGCTCGGCTCAGGCCGCCATCTTGCCCCGGGGCATGCCGGGTAATCCGGCGGAATCCCCACGTAGGTGCGTCATTGCGTCACCGCCCCCAAGAGGGAGCCGGAGGGGACGCTGAGAGGAAGAAGCCGTTGGAAGCCGTTGGGAGGGAGGAACGGGCGTCGGGGAGGGTTGCCATGGCAACGGCGGGGGCGGGGCGGTGGTGCTAGGCAACCTGAGGAAATAAACGTTTGTTTTTTAAACGGAGGGGGACCGCAGGGTGACTCCGCGGGGGCTGAGCAGAGACAAGCCCCGAGTCGAGATGATATCCTCTTTTAAGCCTATGGTTTTTTTAAACTCAGGGGGACCAGACTTCTGGTCCTCCTTTTCCAGGGCATGTCCTCCATTTTTTAGACATCTTTCAAAGAGATTTCAAAATGTCCTCCATTTTGAGCAGGGCTAAGCAGCATGGGTTTATATCTATATGGAGAATGTAATGTCCTCCATTTTGAGCAGCACTAAAAAACATGGGTTTATCTCTATCTGGAGGGTGACCAGACTTGGTCCTCCTTCTCCAGGACATGTCCTCCATTGCACCCTTTTGTCCAGGAGGGATTTAAAAATATCCTCCATTTTGAGCAGGACTAAGAAGCATGGATTTACTTTTTATATGCAGGGTGACCAGATTTGATCCTCCTTTTTGAGAGCATGTCCTCCATTCCAGCCTTCTTCTATCCAGGAGGAATTTCAAAATGGCCTTCATTTTAAGAAGGACTAAGAAACGTGGATTTACATTTCTATTCATGTTCACAGCGTATTTCTTAATGTCCTCCATTTTTCCCGAATGCCCTACATTTTGCAGTGCCTTGTCCTCCTTTGCAGTGAGGAGGACATTGGTTACCCAGTTTTAACTGTATTGCTTATGACATCTCTGCGTCACATAGACAAAGTCATGCTTACTGAGACATAAAGTCATGTCTCCTCAGAAAAAACTCCTTCATCTTGGAGAAGCAAGTCATGCTAGACTAATCTGACCTCTCTTTTTCATAAAATTACCAACTGGGTGATTAGGAGAAGAAGCTAATTACCTCAGATGAGAGGATCTAAATTCAAAAAGACTTTAATGGATTCAAACACTGAGCCAAAACTAACAAAATGAATTTCAACAGGGAGAAATGTAATATGTTACCACATTTCAGCAGAAAGAATGAAATGTACAGATAAAGGATGGCTTAAGGAGACTACAGTGAAAGGGATCTAGGAATTGTAGTAGACCACAAGTTGAACATGAGTCAACAGTGTGATGCGGCAGCTAACAAGGCCAATGCGACTTTAGGCTGTATCAATAGAAGTTTAGTGTCTAGATCAAGAGAAGTAATAGTGCCACTATATTCTGCTCTGGTCAGGCCCCACCTGGAATACTGTGTCCAGTTCTGGGCATCACAATTTAAAAAGGATGTTGAGAAACTGGAGTGTGTCCAAAGGAGGGCGACTAAAATGGTGAAGGGTCTGGAAACCATGCCCTCTGAGGAACAACTGAGGGAGCTGGGGATGTTTAACCTGGAGAAGAGAAGGTTAAGAAATGGCATGATAGCCATGTTAAAATATTTGAAGGGATGCCATATTGAGGATGGAGCAATCTTGTTTCCTGCTGCTTCAAAAACTAGGACATGAAGCAATGAATGCAAACTACAAGAGAAAAGATTCCACCTTAACATTAGGAGGAACTTCCTGACAGTAAGGGCTGTTTGACAGTGGAGGAGTGTAGTGGAGTCTCCTCCTTTGGAGGTTTTTAAACAGAGACTGGATGGCCATCTGTCAGAGATGCTTTGACTGTGAATTCCTGCATGGCAGAGGGTTAGACTGGATGGCTCTTTTGGTCTCTTCTAACTCTATGATTCTATGAAAATGTCAAATACCAGCACCTTTGGATACATGCCTCTGTAGCAGGGTGACTAGATGTCACCATCACAAAGGAGGACAAGGGAAAATGTAGGACATTCCAAAAATATGGAGGGTATCACCAAATAAAAGCTAAAAGTAAATTCATGCTTCTTAGTCATGGTCGCATAGGAGGACATTTTGGAATTCCTCCTGGACAGAAGGCTGAAAGGGAGGACATGTCTTGGGAAAAGTAGTGTCTGATCACCCTGTTGTGTAGAAACACATTTCGGTATGAAACAGCTGTCGTAAAAATGTACAGCAGTTCTCTATATCCATGGATATTTTATCTACAGATTCAAGCATCCATGTCTTGAAAATATTTTTAAAACTATAAATTCCACGAAGCAAACCTTGATTTTGCCATTTTATGCAAAGGACACAATTTTACTAGGCCATAGTATATAACGGGACTTGAGCAACCATGGACTTTGGGGGTGGGGTGGGGGTTGTAACCAAAACTTAGCAGATACCGAGGGCCGACTATATTTAATAGGATATGGGACTTCATTCTAGTATTACAATTGAGCCAGTGTGGTGCAGTGGATTGAGCATTGGACTATGGAGAGCAGGGTTCAAATCCCCGCTCAACCATGAAACCCACTGGGTGACCTTAGGAGGCAATGGCAAACACCCTCTGAATAAACATTTCTAAGAAAACCCTGTGATAGGTTCACCTAAGACGACTTGAAGTCACAACCAACAACAACAAAAACATGTTAAGACTGTTCACCTGAAGTGTGTTTTGCAAGAGAAAAATCATATGAGATACAGCAGTCTTTGGAAGCATGTCTTGCTGTCTAAGGCCCAAGGGCATGAAACCTTTGGCCTTCCAGATTTTTTGGACATCAAATTCCATAATCCCTGATAATTATAGTAAATGGCAAGGAGTTGTAAAAACTGCAGTCCAGAACTATAATAGACATCCAGAGAGCTGAAGGTTTCCTATCCCTAATGAATTCTGAAGTTTGGATTCTTACCAAAGTTTAGAACTGTGGTTCTCAGTCTTTGATCCTCCAGATCAGGGGTAGGCAACCTTTTTGAGCTGGGGGCTGGGTTGCTGTCCCTCAGACAATTGGGGGGCCGGAGGCAAAAAATAAATAATTAAATATTTCTTTTAAAATAAATAAATAAATAAATAAACCAGGACAGATGTAGGACACAATTTTCAAATGGAGGACACTTTTTTAAATGGAGGAAACACGAAATAATTCGTTGATTTTTTAAGAAATGTTAATATAAATGCATGTTTTTGAGGCTTCTATAGACAATTGCCCCCTCGCGCGAGAGGCCAAAGGCCCCAGCGGCAATCAGCAGCAGGACCGGGCTGGGGCCGGTCCCAAGGCCTCACTGGGCTGGATTCGGCCCACGGGCCGTAGGTTGCCTACCCCTGCTCAACATGCAGTTGCTGATACTTTGGACTTTTGCTCCCAGAATACCTGGCCACTGGCCAAGAAGTTTTTCTGTTAGTTTGTTCCAGAAAAAGGAAAAACATGAACACCTTAAAGACTTAACAAGTTTAGGCCTAAATCCTCTTGTTATTCCTGACTACAGCACAGCCATTGAATCAATGGGATTTACCTGTGTGTTCAATCACAATTCAATAATTGAATCAGTCTATTCAAATTGGATGTAACCAAGAAGATGCCGACTTTATGATGACATAAGCTTTGTAAAGCAAAGCGTTTTCTCAGATGAATGCAGTATTATCAATTGTCATAAATAGACAAAGAAGTAAAAACAAATGGAGGAGTTATGGTTACCAAATGTGGTCAGATGCCAAATGTATGCAATTTAACTGAATGACCTGTTCACAGCAGGAGTTGCTCTGACATTTCCCCAAACTATAATATCCTAACACTGCAGTAATTCTTGTTAATCCCAGTGTCCTTGTTAAAACACATTACAATAACATCGGCTACATCAACACTGCAGAATTAATTCACTTTGACACCACTTTAACTGGCATGGCTCAATGCTATGGAATTCTGGAAACTGTAGTTTTGTGAGCTGTTTAGCCTTCTCTGCCAGAGAGCTCTGGTATTACAACAAGCTACAAATGCCAGGATTCTGTAGGATGGAGCCATGATGAGAGTTAAAATACTGACAAACGGCATTACTTTTGCAGTGTGGCAGCAGCCATAGACTTAACCGTCAGTCCCAACAGAGCATGGCCATTGAATGGGAGGGAACTTTGTAAATCCACAATTACATAAATTCCATTAATTAAATGGGTCTGCTTCTAATAATTAGATTTAAGCCAATAGAATTAAATTTGCTGATTGGTTCTTGTTTACCAATTCATTTATGAGGGACCCCTTGGAAATCTAATTGACATCCTTGAGGCCTGCAACACAGTGTCCTAGGAGAGTGACACATTTTCATACTTGTTTCTGAGTGTTGCCATTTTTATGTCAGATTTGTGTCATTGATCCTCTTGCATAGAATAAATTCCCTAGAGTTAAAAAAAAAACATAGCACCCCAGAAGGTCATTTTTGGCAGGTGATGGTAGTATATATCACATTGGATGATGTGCAGCTGAATTATGATATGGCTGATGTTATTATTAGGTCCTCCCTTACTATTCTATGTGTAGATATTAGAGACCTGTTAGTATGTGCCTCAACACCTAGTCTCTGGTTTGTTATATACTGTATATTAATTGTTATTAGAGTAGCCATTTTGGAGTAAGGAACAAGGAGGCAAACCACCAAAATCTTTTGAAAGCGAAAAGTATTATTTTCCAGGATAAACTATATTTTTCAGCTAAAAGCTGTAGGTAATAATAGTGTCATTTTGTTTAGTCAGTTTCTGTTCAGATCATGCATTGATATCAATCACTTGTTAATCTGTGCAGAACTGGATCAAATGGGATTATGTTGTGCAACTCAGCTGTAGACAAAAGGAAGGAAAATTAAATGGGGAGGATAATCTTAGGAAATTTTTAAAGGTCTGTGCAACTGAATGTCTTGGCTCATAAAAAATGCAACTTGCATTTATTAGCTGCTATGTCTACACTGGTGATTTAAATTTATCGTCTCATATTTCACTTGTAGTTTATTAATACTGCTAATTCCTTATTTCAGATACTCTTGTAAAGTCAGGTGTCACTTATTTTGTATATAGTAATCTGTTTATTTCTAACTATACATTTCTCGCTGTTGAAATTCACTGGCTGCATCCACACTGGAGAACTAACCCAGTAGCCCCACAACAAACTCCAACTCCCAGAATTCCATAGCCTTGAGCCAGATAGAGTTAAAGCGGTGCCAAACCGGGTTATTTCTCCAGTGTGGATGAACCATTTTGTTAGTTTAACCTCAGTTTCTCATCCTGCCTCAGTCTTAAGTTACTTCTCCCAGTTTGGTATCGTCTGCAAATTTAATGAGTGCCCTTGTTGTATTTTCATCCAAGACATTTTTAAAGTTGTTGAATAACACCAGACACTGGACAGAACCCTGCAACATCCAACCTCTCACTTCTCCTCAGGTTGACAACAAGCTGTTGATGAGCACTACTGAGGTATGTCCCATCAACCTGCTATAAATGCATCTAACAGTAGCATTCTCTAGACCACATTTTTCCAATAGGCCAACAACAGTACAGTATCAACTGAAGACCTTCTTAATAGTCTTGCTAAAATCAAGATTCATGACCTCCACAGCATTCTCCTGATGTGCCAGGATTCTCTGTTAAAAATAAAGGAAGGGGCCAAGGTTGGGGAACTAGATGTTTTGTACTAAAACATTCATAATTTTTTATCTTTGGTAGTGTTGGCTGTGACTGATACAAGTTAGAATCTAAATACCTCTGGAAGAACCCAAATTCATCATCCCTGGCCTTCCAAGATTTGTCTTTGAGAACTGCATGCTGTCTCAAACATCCTCTTCTCATAGTGTCCCCCCAGCATCCCTAATGCTCATCACAAGCTGAGTTCATCAGAAGCTCTATGCAGAAAAGTTTTCTGACTCACTTGAGAGACCCAAGGTTTCACAGAATACAAACAGTTCCGGGGGAAATAGTGACATGATGCAATCTGTTCTTTCATGATCACATGCCAAGGGAATCCTTAATAAGGGTTCACATGAATGCCATTCTCTCAGAGGAAGGCAGTTTATTGAGTTGCTTCAAATGTCTGAAACAACCTGTAAAATCTCTGGTAACTATAGAAGTCAAATTGAACCAGATTACATCTTGACATAGAAAATAGTTTGATAACACAATTGAATAAATAATCTACTCAGAGGGCAGTCTAACTGTGTACAATGTGACCCTCTGTAAAATCGCCCTAATATTTTTGTGATAAACAAGCTATGTGGTGAGTAGACATTAAATGCTTTTCTGGAATATCACTATTATTTGCTGTTATCCTGATTCTTCATTTCTTCTATTCTGAATAGTGCTATATGTTCTGGGCTTTGAGACGTACATGGACATGCATTTGTACAGACGGGGAAACATTTCAGTTATGATGTGAGTGGGGCTCCTACCCTTGTTATGTAATAAAGTGCTAGGGGCAATCTTGTAACTCTTTACAGCCCAGTTGCATGAATAACCAAGCCCAATAATTTTGAAGGGGTTAGACATATGCCTCGCTTGCCATAGGATCAAGCTTTATATATCTCTGGGTAGAGAATAATTTGTTACAATGGTAAGAGGTATAATTTTACAAACAAAGGAGTCTTCTAACCTGAATATGGGGCTAACCAGTGAGAGGAAAGTATGCATACAGTAAGGAATAAACCATATTTTAAAAACACAAGAGGTTTTGTGTTTCTAAAATGAGAGACAGAGTGGAGGCCAACAGACCATTGGCACCAAAGTATGTTAGAAGTTTCTCTGGATAATTATTTGGATTTTTTTCCAATGCAATATCCCTAACTATTGAATCCTAGATCACACAATTATGACCCTTCCTTCTTCACCATTTCCTATAATTATTTACATTTGTGTTCCACCCATCATCATCCAGGCATCATATCACATTTCTTCTCCTTGACAATTGGGTGTGTGTATGTGCCTTTCACTCACTTGTTGACTTATGGTGACCCTATTCATTTTAAGGGGTTTTCTTAGGCAAGGAGTAGTCAGAGGTATTTTTGCCAGTTCCTTCCTCTAAAATGTAGCTCACAGCACCGGGTATTTGTCAGCTGTCTTTCATCCAAGTACTAACCAGAGCTGATCCTGCTTAGCTTCCAAAAACAGATGAGATCTGGTGTCTTTAGGGTATTTAGGCCACAACAGAAACTAAGCATAATTAAAACTGTCTTCAGGTCCACCAGAGGACTTTGTGGTCAAGACAAAATTTGAACTCTTTCCAGCCTGAGTCAAAGATGAACCACCAAAGCTTGGAAGAAACGTTTATAAGAACTTAGTTAATTGTAGTTCATTACTTCCTTTTTGTAATGAGGGTATAGTGAAGTTATATTTCAAAAGTGGCATGATGCATACGAACAATATTGCAAATTTGTGTGTGAGGAAGAGGGAGAATTTCTAGTTTATTTTAAATAACAATTTAAAAGAGATGTTGAGTGGTATTGTTCAGGTTTTATGCCATTCACGTATCAATCCTAAATTCCCTGACCCCAAAGAAATGGAAAAGTAATGTGTAACATAACAAACAGGATAACCGTTTAATTTTTTTCAGTAATATTAATATAATGAATTGCAGTTAGTTACACTTTCAGAACTGAATTCTAAGGTCACATTGATTTTCTGTGGTTCTCCAGTGCATTAAGTGTACAAAATGGGTTAAAACCTTGCACATGTAAACAAAATAGTTTTCTTTTGATGACCTCCCAAACTAACCTTTGTAGAACTGAAAGAAGCATGAGAGCTTTTTAGATAGCTTTTTGTGATTTTCTTTGTGACCATGGTTACTCAAGGACTGATAGCCCAACAGCAAAGATCATTGTAGTTAAACCTATACAGAAAGAAAGGCCATCAAGCAGGGTCCCACTTGCATGACCTTGGGTGTACCTCTATGCCACTGCTGGGGAGTCTGATGCCTTAGGTCATACATCATACATAATCTGGAAGGGATATTTCAAAAAAAAGCCCTCAATACTTAGCCCTCCATAAATTCTCCAAATCCTCTCTCGGCACTGGAGTCAGATAACAGGCAGAAAGACAATGGCTCCAAGAATCCAGGCTGCCCATCTGCTCTGTACTTCCAGATTCTTGCCTCCCCAGCGCCAGCTGATGAAATTTTCATAGCTGCAATAAGGTTTCCCATTTCCTGTAGGCCCTGCTGCCTTGAAGCCTTCACAGTTGTGCCCTGTTCAGGTTTCTGGCTATCTGTTGTAGATGACAATGAGAAGAACCATCTGTTCTGGTAGGGTGCTCTTAAAGTCCAGAATTTCAAAGTAAGTAACAAATTAAACGTTTATGAGAGATTAAAAGCCTGCTTTATAGACTTTTGTGTTTTGCTCCATGTACGTATGCTACATAGCCTTTTAATTCAGCCTCAACTAATACTCAAGATTAAGAAGAATTCTTTTTACACTTAAACTTTTCATATTATTTATCATAGTCCTTCTCAGATGATGATGTGCAAGAATGTGTTAAATTTTCATACTCTATATGTACTTCTAGAATGTGGAACAAAATACTACTTTAAAGAGTAGTTTCAAATCTTTGGTCCCTGGATGTTGTTTGACTACAATATTCAGAATCTGTCAACTTGATCTCAAGCGTTTTTGTTTTGTTTTGTTTTTTGTTTAGATGCTTTTTTACTGTTACTTCAGGCCAAACAATTACATGGGAAAAGAGCTGCCAAAAGATGGGATTCCAGTTCCCAGTGTGTACTTCTTATCACTAGAAATCCTTCCTTACCTTCTCCAGCGTAAGTGTCAAACCCAAGACTCTAGGAGATTATTGCACCCAGAAATCCCACTAGGATAGATGCTGAATTTGAAAGTGTTATCACACTTACCCATTCCCAGGTCATATGCAGCCCATACCCGTCCTGGCAGCCCATTTGCAACCCAGATCTTTTTCAGGAACTGGAAATTCCCAGCTGCAGCAAAAGTCCAGATTTCGGATAGGCTGCCCAGGAAGGTTATGGGCTGCACACAGCATCGGAACTGATAAGTGCGATAACAAGTTTTTGACTTTTAAATCCCGCATCTATCTCGGTGGGATTTCTGGGTGTGATACTCTCCAAGGTGGGTGGCAATCAACTCCCTTATCCTTGAGTGTCTTTAAATGGGACTAAAGGTTCTCTCCTCAGTAAGAAGGGAGATGCTAGATACTATGAGGGAGCTTCACTATGCAATATTATATTTACTAATATAAACACCATTAATACCACAGTGCTCCCCATTGTTGGAACCAGTTGCTCACTAAATCCCCTAAAGTTCAATTAACAAGCATCAGGTAATTTAACACTGGACTTCTAATAATCCGTTTATTTTAAGGGGACTCTGGCTGAAGCTAAAGTCCTTGTCAAAGACTGGTGGAAATGCACTGTAGATTCTATTAAATACCAGCTGAATTTATGGCCCTCAGTGAAAAGCAGAAAGTAATCTCTTCAAAATACTTTCCAAGAGGCAGCACTTTATATAGACTAGAGTAATTGTATAGAAGAGACCATTGGAGAGTCAGATGTCACTCTGCAGAAGAGGAATCTCTGCTTCGTCAAATACAACCATGATAGCTGGTTGAGTGGATGCCAGGAATTCAAGAGTGTATTGCCTCTTCACTGGCACTCTTGTCTTAAGTTCATCTTCCTTCCATTTCAGCAGGGGGATCTGCACAGGTTTTGCATGCGCATACAAAGGATGGGGCTGACCATACTATGCAGTGGACTGAAACAAGATATGCTAAACATGGCAAATTTGAGGAGCAAATTGTGAATTATTTATTATGGCATGCCTTTTCTCTTACTATGGAATAGGATGCCATTTGGACTGTATGCCTCAGGCATCATGTAATTGTGACCCATCTCTAAGAAAGATAGTGAATGGAAATATCAAGAATGATTACTAGTTCAGCTGTTCATGTTTGAGATAGGATGGTCCTCACATGAGGACTGGACTGTACCTTGGTTTTTCATAAAGTTACATCCATGAGAAAAATGTACCATTCCAAGGACAGGGCTTGTAGGTTAGTCTTCTCTTTCATATTCTAATAGTATCATAAAATATCACTATGGGATTTCAGGAAATTCTATATCCTTTTCCCACTTGATGGACAAACTATACTCCACATCCTATCCTATTATGCAGGCTAGGCATCATTGAAGTTCCAATAGTAAAATATCATTATGGGATATCAGGAAACTCTACTTTCTCCATATGATGCACTAAGATATACATGGAAATAGCATTTTCTGGGGCCAGAATGAATATGGGGTGGGGAGGAAGGAGAGAAAGAACAAGTGATATAATAATGTATCATGGTAAACCATAGAATTCACTTTCTCTTCTCCACATTTTAATCCATATGAACAATATTAGATGAAAGGATATGAAGTTCTCCGCTAAACATTATTAGGAGTTATTTTCCTTCACTTACAAGGATTATACCAGGCATGAAAAGAAGCAGTCTCTTTTCCCTTGTGCTGTTAATGTAGGGCCACACAACCGCCTCAATATGGGTTGCTCTATATAACAATAATGACTTTATAAAAATATTATCATACACAAAATGAGTATAAAAGCCTCAAAATACTGTATACTGTCTAAAATTTAAAAAACAGAACATGCAGCAATAGTTTGTACATTCATTTTTAAGTTGTGAATCAATTCCAAATAAATTAATAAAAGCAGATATATCAATTGAGTCTTTAACGACTGTTTGAAAATAACAGAGAGAAGGACATCTAGATTTTATCTGGTAGTAAATTTTGCAATATCGGCCACCACTGAAAGGTCTCTTTCTGCTGTGCTCATCAGGCTAATGGACTTTTGCCAGTAATCCAGACATCAGTGCCTTAGTAGTTGATATTAATGGGCAGGGAGCCTCGTATGAGTACAGATGGCCCTTCAAATAACCTAGTTTTAAGCTATGTAGAGAATTAAAGGTTTTTGTTGTTTACTGTTGTCAAGTCAACTTTGACTTATGGTGATCCTTGCTGTTAACAACCCTGCTCAGAGCCCAAAACACACAGCCAGGTGACATGGATTCTGGCTGCATTCAGGGTGTAGCATTCAAATGGCACATGCCCCAAATGTGCTGGAAGCTGTGACAACACTATGCCATCCATGAAGAACTGGGCCAAGAAGGAGCAGATAGGCAGCCTTGTTCAGGACTGCGTTGGTGGCCCAGATTGAAGTTGGAGACATGCAGTTGCTGTGGCCCAGCATGATTGATGCTGTGCACCACTATTTGGGCCTATCTAATTCAGGCCTCAGGTCTTACAAACTCAGGGCTGTGGCTTACTTAACTGATTCTATCCATCTGCACTGCAGTCTTCCACTTTTCCTATTGCCTTCCACTTTGGCAAGCAGTATTGTATTTTCTATTGAGTCATGTCTTCTCATGATATGTTTGAAGTCTGAATTGCTCTAGGATCCATTAATTTGTCTATTTAGCATTCAGTGTGGTATTCGTAGAGCTCTCCTACAGCACCACATTTCAAATTAGTTTATTTTCTTCCCTTCAGCTTTCCTCACTGTCCAGCTTTCACAACTATCCATAGAAAATTGAAATGCAATGGCAATAACAATCCTGACTTTGGTGTTTGATGACATTTCTTTACACTTCAGGATCTTGTCTAGTTCCTTCATAGCTGTCCTTCCAAATCCTAGTGTTGTTCTACTTTCTTGACTGCAGTCTCCATTTTGATTAATGACTGAGCCAAAGTATAGGAAATCTTTGATTATTTCAGTGTCTTCAGTGTCTACTTTAAAGTTATGTAAATCATCTGTTGCAAGATTTCCCAACCTGCTGTTCCTGCACCCCCGGGGATGTCAGATTTGACAAAGAATGGCCTTGAGTGACAAACCACGAGTCATCACTCAGTTTTTTCTGAATAAATTAAAATCTAATTGCTTGATTCAGATTGGCATTTTAAATCTACATCTATGTTAAAAGCTTTTTTTTAATAAGTTCAATTTGTTCACCCATAGTATTGTATGTGGTTCAATTTGTGGTTCAAAAATTAGAAGTTAGACTTCTTCATCTTCAAATGTGACATTACTTTTGTAGGGGGTATGAACATAAATCATACATTTCCTAGGGGTGTGGGGCATAGAAAAGGTTGGGAACTGTAACGACTAACCTCTCCTTTGTGGCAGGCGCTTGGGACTTCTATTATCCCACCCCGCTGCCTCACAATTCCTGTAACGAACCCCCTTAAATATATGGTTGGTTCACAGTATTTTTTAATATAGTAGCGTGGATAAACAGATATGGCCGACACGTCTTTAAGATGAAACAAAACCATGGGGTTGTTCTCACTTACGATTTACAATGATTTAAAATACACCGGTTCCGTTAAATCTGATTCAAAATAACACAGGTGTTATCCCGCGTTCCAAATCGCTTTTTTTCTTCGTTCTCATGTACCAACTGAATCGCTGTAAATCATCCGCTTTCGTTCCAATTCAAGAATGAATCGGTGCATATATAACCCGGTTTTAGCGTTATTTCATTCGCACTCGCCTTCTTCGGCTGTCAATCAAAGCACGTCATCATGACGTCACATTTATTTGGAGTCACATTCACCAATGTAGCCTGTACCTGTGTTCCCACTACCTGGCCGTTTTTAATTAGTTATAAATTTTGCGGTTGTTTTTTTTAAAAGAGCCAATCAGGAGGTGCTTATTCATCCTCTTCTGTGTCTCCCCATATTAACTGCCATAACTCAGTGCTAGGGAATCCTGGGAATGGTAGTTTATTATGGCACCAGCACTCTCTGGCAGAGGAGGATAAATGTCTCACAAACACAACAAACACAACCATCCCATAGTTCCTCTGGAAAGAGCCTCGGTTCCCCTGATTCACTTCGGCCGCCCCATAGGGAGAGAATCTTTGGGGAAGATTGCTCCCAAGGCTGTCTTGGGAGCCATCCCATAGTTCCTCTGGAAAGAGCCTCGGTTCCACAAATTCACATATATATATACAGTATATATATAATCATGTGTGTGTGCCTGTCTGTTTGTCTGTCTGTCTATCTATCTAAAGTGTGTGTGTGTGTGTGTGTGTGTGTGTGTGTGTGTGTGTGTTTGCCAAATCGGATCAAGGAGGAGAAGGCAGTGGGTTTAAGTGGGTAGAGACTCTGGATCCAAAGCCCAGGGTTGGAAAATGGGATCAAGGAGGAGAAGGCAGTGGGTTTAAGTGGGATAGAGACACAAGACAGAAAAGGGGAAAAGAGAACGATCCCAGAGGCAAGAGGCGGCAGACCTAAGAGAGAGGAGAGAGTGAAAGCCGAATAAAGCAAGAGCAAGAGACATCCAGGAGAGAAAGGAGGACACAATACAAAAGAGGAGAGGGCAGAAGTCTCCAGGGATAGAGATAAAGTGGAATACACACACACACACACACACACATCCAGGGTTTCCTATGTCTCCCCAGATTCCGTTTGGGAAAGAGAGAAGGAAAGGCTCTATTTCCCCCCCAGATTGCTGTGCATCCAGCCTTTCTCCGTTACAAATGGTGTTCAGTGGTTCTCCTCAAACAGAGGGGAGGTTGCAATCCACCGGGGGGGGAAAGTCTATGCGAATGGAAGAAAATGGCGCTGGCGATGCAGAAAGAGACCAAAGAAGGTGACACCCCCAGGCCAGCCCATCGCACTCCGTACCTCCCATCCAGTTAACCCGATTTCAGAGGCTGATGGTTCCTATTTAAATACTCCGATTCCTGTCCCGAATCAAGAGAAAAATGTAGGTTCGACCCTTCTATTTTTTTAAGCCGCGTTAAATGATGATAACACGGATCAAATAAAAACCCGCTTTACGATTCGATTTTAAGTGGGAACGATTGCGGGTTACTCTAGAACTGTTCTAGAGTTAATTCGGTTTCCAATAGGAATGCCATTCCTTGGATTCGATTGGTAACCCGGCATAAAGGCCAGTGAGAACCAGCCCCATATGAACTTTATTGAACAAGTTGCTTAACAGATATGACTTGAAGTTAGTTCAGGCGCGTTCCTTTTGGTTACAAATGTATTCTTCCCCTCGTTACTATGTTCCTTTCTTCCCCTCTATCCTCTTTATCTACCCTAGGACTTCTCTGTCCCTCTCTGGGTAATTCTTTTAATATCCCTGCCCCTACGGCTGCTCTATATCTCAACCAAACTAGTAACTCAAACCCCTCTACCTGGGTCTGGTTACATAGAGTCTCTCCTTTCTAGACTCTTTAATTTAACTCCTGTCCCTCTCTGCACATACTCCTATCAACTGTCTTCCCCAACCTCTCCTCCAGCCTTTTCCCTCTCGGGTTCTAACCCTCTAACTGCCTCATAACCGCCAACATTCCAACTGCCCATCCCCAACGGACGCCCGGAATGTTCACTGATCCCAGCCCTCATTTCATTGGCTGGCCCTCAGCTGCCTCCTGATTGGTCAGCTGGGCATGCGCCCCGTTACAGGAACCACTGATCTGTTGTCATTATTTTTGTTTTCTTAACATTCAGTTATAAACCTACCTTTGCACTTTCTTACTCAGCTTTCTTCAGTGGTCATTCCAAGTCTTTGCTGTTTTCTGTTAGTTGTATGGTGTGATTTGCATATCTGCTGATGTTCCTTCCTCCAATTTTCACACCTCCTTCCTCCATGTCAAATCCAGCTTTATGTATGATACAGTTAGCATACAAGTTAAACAAATTGCTTGATAAAATTCAGCTTTGCCTGACCTCTTGCCAGCTGGAAACCATTCTGTTTCTCTATATTCTATCCTAACAGTAGCCTCTTGTCCTAATTATAGGTTACACATTAGGATAACAGAAGGTTGTGGTACAGCCATTTCTTTTGAGACAGCCATAGTTTTTCATGAGCTATGTAATCAAAGGCTTGATTGATTAATACAATATAAGCACAGGATGATTTTCTTCTCAAATTCTTTGGTGCACTCCAAAATCTAATGTATGTTTGCAATATGATCTCTCATGCCCCTTCCTCTTCTGAACCAGATTGAACAGCTGGTATTTCTTGCTCCATATGTGGTAAAAGACTTCACTGTAAAATGTTGAGCATCACTTTGCTTGCATGGGAGACTCCAGCATAGAACCTTTCTATTTCTCCTTCTGCCTCGGTAGTTGGAGCATAAACTTGGAGTATGGTGGTATTGATGGGTTTTCCCTGAAGTCTTATTAATATTATTTTATCAGACTTTTGCATTATATCCTCCAACCATTTTTTGCTATATAGCTCCTCACTATTAATGCCATCCTATTTCTTCTTAGATTTTCATTTCCTCAGTAAAACACTGTAGTTTTCTGACTGAAAATGTCCCATTCCTGTCCACTTTAGCTCACTCACTCCAAGTATTGCAATGTTCATATGTTCTTTATTTTTTGTGGGTTTGTCTGAAGATGCCAGCCACAGATGCCAGTGAAACGTCAGGAATAAACTCTTCTAGGACATGGCCACATAGCCCGAAAACCCACAAAAAACTATGGATACCAGCCATGAAAGCCTTCAACTTCACATTTATATGTTCTGTTTTTTGTTTGTTTGTTTGTTTGTTTTACTATGGCTAACTTTCTCTTATTCCTGCTTCTCATGTTTGATGCCCCTATAATATGTGTCGTACAGCTTCAGGCTTTCGTTTCATCTCTGAGCAGATCAGTGTCCTTTCAGCTTGAATCCAGTTACATCAGTAGCCACAGCACTACTTGTAGTTGTCCTCTGCTGCACCACAGTAGCTCACTGAGTATCTTCTGATCTGGGAATGTCATCTTCTAACTGTACTACAGTAGCTCTCTTGTTTCTTTTTGGACTATCTCATCATAGGATTTTCAAGGTAGTAGACATTTAAAAGAGGGTTATCATTGCCTTCTTCTGTGCAGTACTAATCAGTTTTAGCTATGGTGCCACTGCCATTGTCTATGAGGGATCCTCTGCCAGTGTTACCCCTCACATCTACTGCTGCCCACTAGCTGTTTGGCACATTTTGTCTGACTCCTCAGCAAAAGTCTATCTGAAACTAGAGTTCCTACCAGCAACACTACTATCAGTGACATAGCCTCTTCCCTCACAGGAGCATGCAGTCCCACCACTAATCACTGCCATTTTTAATTTCACCTGAAAGTTTTATTGATAACCATTTCAGTTGATAGAGAATGCTATTAAGTGATAACTTGCCTGGTTCTGCACACTGACAGCTGCATTTATCTACCAACTGAAGTTTCAGATTCCCCTTTTCCAAGATGGTACCTATATACCTCAAGAGAAAACTTAATGGATAGGTGTGTCTTGGGAGACAGAAAGGATAAAGTTGAGCGAAGACTACTGTACACCTAGCGATGTAATGAATTACCTGTGGGCCTCAGGGTGAGTGTTAAGTCAACATGAGATGACAGCTGGTGGAATATATTGGTGCTGGATCGGACCTTGGGGGACTCAGACTGTAATTTCCACTGAGGCACAAAAGTCACTGGGTGACCTTAGGCCAATCATTTGACCTATGTCACAGGATAAATCCTATGTCGTGAAGATAAAGTAAGGACAAGGAAAGCCATATCTGCCACCTTGAGCCCATTAGAGGAAAGGCAGGTTATTAATACTGTATCACTATGTTATACACTTGTCTATGCGGGGCTGTATTTTTTGATGTGTGAAGGAAATAACTGCAACTTCACCTGTATGTGACTCATGGGTCCAAAACATGTGGCAGAAATAATCCAGTATGAGATCTCTTTAATTGTCCTGGCTCAGTGCTAGGGAATCCTGGGAACTGTAGCTTACTGTGGCACTAGAGCTCTTTCCAACAGAGAAGACTAAATGTCTCATAAAGCTACAATTCCCAGGATTCCCTAGCATTGAGCCAGGGCAGTTAAAGCAGTCTCAAAGTGGATTATTTTTGCAGTGTGTTTTGGACCAGAGGGAAGAATTTCTCCTATGCAGAGAGAGGGAGGGGAATTCTCATCATGGAGTTGTCCATTCACTCATCTTCAACAACACTGTTAGTCTAGTGATCCACTGTGTCACAGAGTTTGGCCTGTGTCCCTTTAAATCCCTGCTAGTCTAAGGAGTGTATGAAAGTGGCCTTTTGAGTATTGTTCTTTCTGCTGAACGGATTTCTGCAGCGTTAGAGAGAAACCTTATGAAATCTATAACACTGTTTTCCCCATTAAGCCTTAGTTGTTTATAGGGGCAGGTTTGGGCAGGCAGTGGCGGTACAACTTTACCTTAGGACATGGCTGGTGCTTAACAGAGTTCATTACTGCCTACTCACAGGATCACTTCATGGCCAAGGAGCCATGTAGTCTGAAATCGGCTTTCTGCCACACTGAGCAGGCCATAAACATCTGGCTGGGAAGAATCTGCTCAGATATTATTATTAACTGAATTCTTAGGCTAAAAAAAAGTTGTAGTCAGCATTTTAATGCAATCCTTTTACATTCAGGTTATAACATAAACAGTCTGGATTTCATCAGTGCTTTTCATACTTACCCTAGCAAAGATCTATGAATACAACCCAGGCACTGTTAGGTGTATGTTTCTCCCCCCCCCCCCCCAGTATGTTTTCTAGCTGTTATAAAAATAGCAGCCAAATTATATAAAGGTAATGGAACATAGACGTAACTGATGAAGTGGACTTCACAAATGCTTGTGCTGTAATACCTTTGTTAGGCTTTACATTCTTTGTTGTTTTGCATCTGTTGAACACTCTTATTTCTACTAATTAAAAAAAATTCTGATGGAAATAAAGAGAGACCTGAGGGGAGGAAATATTTCTGATTGTCAGATTAGGGATGTATCTACACTGCAAAATTTTTGTTGTTGTTGTTGTTAACAGCCCTCAAGTCAACCTCAGCTCATGGTGATCCTGTGGATGAGACAACACCAAGATCCCCTGTCCTCAACTGCTCTGGTCAGGTCCCGCAGACTCTGATTACGGAAATTATCACACAGTTTAAAAAAATGATTTACCACTGCCAAATTCAATTTCAGTTCAGGATACATCTGGATTTTGTCGCATGGATTTTTGCCACCGATGCCGCCAAGCGGGTGCATCACGGGTAGCATCCGGCTAAAATCCGAGCTCAGCTGGCCGATTTGCAAAGCCGGGAAGCTTTGAAAAGAGGATGGCTGAACTCGGATTCTAGCCAGATGTTACCCAGGATGTACCAGCCCAGTGGCATTGGCTTCAAAAATCCATGCAATAAAATCCAGATGTATCCCGAATTCAAACTGAATTCGGCAGCGGTAAATTGGTTTAAACTGTGCCATAATCTCCTGTGTTAACCATCTGGAGTGTGATTTTCCCCTCTTTCTACTGCCCTCTAACTTCCCTAGCATCATTGTCTTTTCTTTTTTTTTTAATTTTTATTATTAAAGAAAGACATTACATACATAAATCACACACAAAATATCACAGTAATACATTAAAAAAACATTAAAGAAAGAAAAAAGAAAAAGAAAAAAAAGCCACATGAAACAAACAACAAGCAAAAACACCAAAGCAATATCATAAATTAAGGTATTTTCTTCATGAATGGGTTCAGCAGTCTGTAATATTTACATTATTAATACATACATTTTTATCTAGTGTAAAGATCTTATTATATTAAATAACTATGTCTAATAGAGAAGAAATTAATTATACCCACAGTCTAACAAATAAATATAACTTATTTCCTTATCTGTTACATCCTTTTTTTTTTAATGCATCATTGTCTTTTCTAATGAATCATGTCTTCTAATCATTTAGTCAATTTAGTCATCTTAGCTTCTAGGGAGACTTTGGACTTGATCTGTTCTAGAACCCATTTGTTTGTCATTTTGGCCATCCACAATATACTCAGCACATTTCTCCAGCACCACATCTCAAATGAGTTGATTTTCTTTCTATCAGCTTTCTTTACTGTCCAGCTCTAACATCTGTACATTGTGATGGGGAATACAATGGCTTGTACAATACTCACTTTAGTTTTCAGAGTTATATCTTTGCACTTTATGATCTTGTCCGGTTCTTTCATAGCTGCCCTTCTCATTCCTAGTCTTTGTCTTATCTCTTGACTGCAGTCTCTGTTTGGTCAATGTTTGATCTAAGGCATCAGAAATGTTTGACTATCTCCTGGTAAATTGACACTTTTGTATATTCAGTGGGTCTAATCTAGTTAGGATAGCAATTGGATTTACGCTCCTTTTTTTGAAGAAGAACAATTGCAAACATTGGTGGTAGAAGAAAGAGATGGAGGGAAGTTTCAGCAGTTGCAGTATCCTAGACTATCTGAGACATAGCAACTGAAGAGTTATATTTTTGCACTTTAGGATCTTGTCCAGTTCTTTCATAGCTGCCATTCCCAGTCCTAGTCTTCCTCTGATTCCTTGACTGCAGTCTCCATTCTGGTCAATATTTGATCCAAGGCATGTGAACTCTTTGACTATTTCAATTTCCTTGCTATCTAGGATGAATTTTTGTAGCTCTTCAGTGGTCATTATTTTGTTTTCTTAATGGTCAGCATTAATCCTAGCTTGGCACTTTCCTCCTTGTCCATCTTCAGTAATTACTCCAGGTCCTTGTTGGTTTCTCCTAGTAGTATTGTGTCATTTGCATATCTTAGGTTATTAATGTTCCTTCCCCCAGTCTTCACTCCTCCTTCCTTTGAATATAAGCCTGTTGTGCAAACGATATTTTCTTCATACAGGTTGAATAAATAGGATGATAGTATACAACCTTGCTGGACCCCTTTGCCAATTGGGAACCATTCTTTTTTTATATACATTGTTCTAATTGCAACTTCTTGTCCCAAGTACATCAGTATTATCTGATGTTGCGGCACTCCCATTCCTCTAAGAGCAAGCCATAGCTTTTTGTGATCTAAATGCAGCGGAAATCTTTGCTGTAGTCAATAAAGCACATGCAGTTTTTCTTCTGGAATTCCCTGGTGCACTAAATTATCCATTGTATGTTTGCAATGTGATCGCTAATGCCTCTTCCTTTCTTGAATCCATCTTGCACCTCTAGGATTTCTTACTCCAGATATGGTTGGAGCCTTCGTGCACAATTTTGAGCATGACTTTGCTTGTGTGGGAAATCAGTTCCAGGCTTCTGCAATTACTGCAATCTATTGTGTCTCCTTTTTTGTGCATGGAGATGTATATTGATTGCTTCCAGTCTGTGAGCCATTGTTTTATTTTCCATATTTGTTTGCAGATTTTATTTAGAACTATCCTTGAGTTTGTCTCTGTGGCAGTTCTATTGGTATGTTATCTGTTCATGGTGATTTATCTTTCTCAGTTGCTTTGAGTGCGGCTTTCACTTTGCTTTCCAAAATTTGGGGTTCATCTTCTTCAGTTTCTTCTTCCCATATATCATTTGACAATGTAAAATTACAGTGGTCTAATTCAACTTTTAACTGCCATGGCTCCATCCTATACAATCCTGGGATTTGAAGTTTGAAAGAATCCTGTTAGAGAAATGTAGTCCAATCCTTTAAATTATAAAATTAAAGTTCTCTAAGCAGAGTATTCTAAGTGCCCTGTCAAATTACTTATTCCTGGATTCCATAGGATGAAGTAATAGCATCAAAGCACTGTAAATACATAGTGTGGGTACAATGTAGGGCTCTACCAGATGAGGTAAACATGTACAGGGGTTGTGGGAGGTTGCATTATATGTTGCTGTAGTTCGTGATTTATTTTTTAAATATCCAAATGACATTTCTATTTCTCCACATTTATTTTCTGGCAGTTCATAAAATCAGCTGGAACATTTTATTCCCTTAAATGCATTTCTTTTTAACCCCAAGACATACGAGAATGAAAAGTTTATTTTCTTCTTTTCTCTCCTTAAAAAAAAGATGCCATACAACATTTCACAAGCACACATTACTTGTATCATTTGTTGGGTCCTACCTGAATATTTATATGAATCACCGCTATTTCTCACTCATGGAACATAACCATTTGTATGTAAATAACATACACATTCCTATTTCTGTGCCAGTAAGGACTGAATCATACATCATCCTTTCTTGTCCAGGGAATATTATTGTGACTGATTCTTTTGTTTACACCTTTGCAGATGCAATTAATAAACATGTCTTGGACTTACCAACCTATCAATTCTCATTGAGGCATCTGAATTCAGAAACAAACCCCACTGAATTCAATGGCCCTTATTCCCAAGTAATCATGCTTTGAAAATCAGTGTAAAGGCCAATTGCAGAAATGTTTGTGGGTAAGCTGTTTAAATCAACAATGCATGCTAATACTATTTTTCCATGGATAAACACCAAACATGAATAACCATCAGAGAGCCAGCATGGTGTAGTGGCTTGAGGGTTGGACTGTGACTCAGGAGACCAAGTTTTGATTCCCAGCTTGACCATGAAACCCACTGGGTGACCTTGGACAAGTCACAAGTAAAGAGATAGTACAGGAATTCCTTGTTAATCTAAATGAATTTAAGTCGCCAGGACCAGATGAACTACATCCAAGGGTATTAAAAGAACTGGCAAATGTAATATCGGAGCCATTGGCAATAATCTTTGAAAACTCCTGGAGAACAGGAGAAGTCCCAGCAGACTGGAAGAGGGCAAACGTTGTCCCTATCTTCAAAAAGGGGAAGAAAGAGGATCCAAAAAATTATCGGCCAGTTAGTCTGACATCAGTACTAGGAAAGATTCTGGAGCAGATAATTAAACAGAGAGTCTGTGAACATCTAGAAAGCAATTCCATAATCACAAAAAGTCAACATGGGTTTCAGAGAAACAAATCATGCCAGACAAATCTGATCTCTTTCTTTGATAAAATTACCAGCTTGGTAGATGAAGGGAATGCTGTGGACATAGTATATCTTGATTTCAGTAAGGCCTTTGACAAAGTTCCCCATGACATTCTTGCAAACAAGCTTGTAAAAGGTGGGCTAGACAAGGCAACTGTTAAGTGGATTTGTAACTGGTTGACCGGACGAACCCAAAGGGTGCTCAACAATGGCACCTTTTCATCCTGGAGAGAAGTAACCAGTGGTGTTCCACAGGGCTCTGTCCTGGGCCCAGTGTTATTCAAGATCTTTATCTATGACTTGGAGGAAAAAATTGGGGGCATACTTATAAAATTTTCAGATGACACCAAATTAGGAGGAGTAGCTAATACTCCAGAGGACAGGATCAAAATTCAAAATGATCTGAATAGACTAGAAAGCTGGGCCACAGCTAACAAAATGAACTTCAACAGGGAGAAATGTAAGGTACTGCACTTAGGGCGAAAAAATGAAATGCACAGATATAGGATGGGGGACACCTGGCTTAAGGAGACAACATGTGAACGGGATCTAGGAGTCCAAGTAGACCACAAGTTGAACATGAGTCAACAGTGCGATGTAGCAGCTAACAAGGCCAATGCGATTTTAGGCTGCATCAATAGAAGTATAGTGTCTAGAACAAGGGAAGTAATAGTGCCACTATATTCTGCTCTGGTCAGGCCCCATCTGGAATATTGTGTCCAGTTCTGGGCGCCACAATTCAAAAAGGACATTGAGAAACTGGAGCGTGTCCAAAGGAGGGCGACTAAAATGGTGAAGGGTCTAGAAGCCTTGCCCTATGAGGAACGCCTTGGGGAGCTGGGGATGTTTAGCCTGGAGAAAAGAAGGTTAAGAGGTGATATGATAGCTCTGTTTAAATATTTGAAGGGATGTCATGTTGAGGAGGGAGCAAGTTTGTTTTCTGCTGCTCCAGAGACTAGGACCCGGAGCAATGGATGCAAGCTGCAGGAAAAGAGATTCCACCTCAACATTAGGAGGAACTTCCTGACAGTAAGGGCTGTTCGACAGTGGAACACATTTCTCCCTCGGAATGTAGTGGAGTCTTCCTTCTTGGAGGTCTTCAAACGGAGGCTGGATGGCCATCTGTCGGGGATGCTTTGATCTGGATTTCCTGCATGGCAGGGGGTGGGACTGGATGGCTCTTGTGGTCTCTTCCAACTCTATGACATGCTCTCAGCCTTAGAGGGAGGTAATGGCAAACCTCTGTATAAATCTTGCCAAGAAAACTTTATTATTATAGGGTCGCCTTTGGGTCGCCATAAGTTGGAAACAACTTGAAGGCACACAACAAAAACCACCAGACATAGATACCACTCACAAAGCTTTTAAAAGTTAGGTTTCTGGAATACAGCTCCCAGCATCCCTCAGTCAGCGTATTGGTCATGCTGCCTGGTGGAATCAGTGAGATATAATCCCAAACCCTAATTTTTTCAAGTTTTATTATTCACACAGATGTTTCAGGGCCTGCGGTAAGTGTGACTCAGCTCTGATTCTGGCAGTGAGATGCTGATAATGATCAGTGTTCCTTCTTCACTATGGAGGGGAAGGGTCCCAAATCTTTCCTACTATTTCATTTGCAAGTAAAAGTTGAGGCGATTTAATCACTATTGAGTCAGCATGCTAATTATAATATTATTCTTCATTCGGTATAAAAGTCTTATCAAATCCAACCAGTACTTGTCTCATATTCAATTTACTAAATCCCAACTCAGCTCTTATTCTGGCAGTGAGATGCTGATCATGATCAGTGTTCCTTCTGAGGTATGAAGGGGAGGGGTCCCAAATCTTTCCCTACTGTTTCATTTGCAAGTAGAAGTTGAGGTGATTCAATCAGTATTGAGTCAGCATGCTAATTATAATATTGCTCTTCATTTGTAATAAAAGCACTATGAAATCCGACCAGCGCTCCTCTCACATCCAATTTATTGTAGCCTGAGGGCACAGTTTTTTCAGCTAGGCTGGCACAGAGAAGTCTGCAGAGCATTAACACTCCCTTCTGGCTTCCAGGAACCACTTCTGGAATTGTGAGCTGGTATTGCTGTCCTAGAGCAAAGCAAAAATGATTTCTTTCTCTTGGTTTACACAGTCTTTTTATTCTGTGGGTGGGCCCCTTATTCTGCTATGGTAACAGGCAATAAATAGACAATTAATCTCTAGCAGACTTCCATTGCAGGAAATACTGTAGGCTCTTTTGGGAGGGGGCCTTGGTCATGAATATAAGAATACTGGAGGATTCTCTTAAGATAATACAGGTCCATGTTCTAACTCAGGGGTTGGAATTGTTGTTGAAGCAGAAATCCTAGCACTCTGAGTCAGCCCATTAAATGGTAACTAAGGAATGTTGGGAACTGCAGTCAAACAACATATGGAGGGCCTCATGATTCCCAGGCCTAGTCTGCCACCGCTAAGCTCAGAGCAAAGGCACATGCTACATACATAATGCAAAGCTTGGAAAAGTTAATTTTTTGAATTATAACTCCCACATCCCTCTGCCACCATGCAGGATTATGGGAATGCCCATACCTTGGATCAAACATTGATAAGATTGGAGATAGCAGTCAAGAAATAAGAAGACTAGGACGGGCAGATATCAAGAAACTAGACAAGATCCTAAAACATAAAGATATTCACCTGAGCACTAAAGTCAGAATTGTCCAGGCCATACTATTCCTCTTCCCCATGTACAGGTGTGAGAGATGGACAGTAAAGAAAACTGACAGAAAGAAAATAAATTCATTTGAGATTTGGTTCTAGAGAAGAGTTCTGAGGAGACCATGGACAGCCAGAAAGATATAAAAGTGGATTCTTGAACAGACCAAGTCTGAACTCTCCCTGGAAGCAAAGATGACAAAAATGAGGTTGTCATACTTTGGCCATACCATGAGAAGGCATGGCTCACTTGAAAAGATGATAATACTAGGGAAGATATAAGGTAGCAGAAAGAGAGGAAGACGGGATGCCAGATGGATAGACTCAATCAGAGAGGTCATAGGCCTGAACTTGCAGGTTCTGTGCAGAGCAGTGGAGGACAGGGGCTTAGAGATGTCTCATCCACAGGGTTGCCATGAGTCAGGGTTGACCCGAGGGCAGTTAACAACAGCAAATTCCAAAAACAATGTTACCAAGTTCTGCATTAAATATATAGTGTGCAGCTAGTATGAGCCAGTATGGTGTAGTGGTTTGAGCACTGGGCTATGACTCTGGAGCCCAGTGTTTGAATCCCTGCTCAGCCATGGAAACCTATGGGGTGGCCTTGGACAAGCCACATTCTCTTAGCCTCATAGGACAGCAAGGCAAACCCTCTCTGAACAAATTCTACCAAGAAAACCTGGTGATAGGTTCACCTTAGGGCCACTACAGGTCAGAAATAAATTGAAGGCACACAGTAACAACAACAAAGCTGATTTTAATTTTATTTCTTATTTTCACATAAGTAACCAATCGAGATCAGGACCACTACTCATAGGATTCAAAAGCTTCCAATCCCAGGCATCCCTCCCCTTTAAATTTTTCCCATGTGGGAACACTATCGGCATTAATATTTCCCCCCCAGTTTTGTATTTTTCATCATCATGCAAAGAAGATATTTTTAAAGAAAGCTATGGGAAAAGGTGCAATCTTTACCTTTATGTGGTGGTCCCAGTCCAGATCAGTGCTTTAAAATAAGAATGAACATGAGGCTTCATTCCATGCAAAGTATTTAATACAGTGTGTAGTACAAATTTAGGAGTATCATATGACCCCCATTCTGGCCACTAGCTCATTCATGAAAGTAAGTGCATACATACTGTTTTGGAAGCACTCCCTACCACATGTCAATTTATTAGTGCAACTGGCTTGTTGCTGGCCCTTGACACTCTCTTCTATCCTCACCCTTAACTGTGCCTCCCTGCCCTATGCCTTACCCAGTGTGCCTTTTGATTATGTGTGTGTGTGGAGGGGGGGGATTGTTTTTTTCAAAATACAATTCTGAAGTTAGGCTAATGTGGTTTTTTTTTTTAATCTAAATAAATACATAAATAAAAGTAGGAGAAAAAGCTGTTCTGCAATAGTGATGGGAAGGGTGGGCAGCAGAGAGAGGAGACAACACATGACTGCATAATCCTGAACTGTCAGAGGAGTAATTTACCATACACGAGGACTTATTTATTTATTTATTTATTTATTATTTTAGTTTCTTACATCCCACCTTTCTCCCAATATAGGGACTCAAGATGGCAAACAAGTATAAAACAATACAACTTAAAAACAATACAAAATATTAAAATACATAAATATAACATTTAAAAAACAATTAAACAATTTAAAGGATTAAAACAGTTATAAATTAAAATATAATATATTAAAATACAAACCATTAAAATTTGTATAGCCCAGCATTAAAAACCCAGTCCTTCTCAACTTAATAGGCCTGACTGCACAGGAACATCTTTACCTGGCGTCAGAAGGGTAGTAAGGATATTTATTTATTTATATCCCGCCCTTTCCCCAAAACAGGGACTCAGGGAGGTTCACAACATTAAAAAACAGTACAATTAAAAGCATTAAAAAAACAGTGCATTAAAATAGAATCAAATTATTACAATATTAAAACAAGTTATATATGAAAAGAATAAAATACAATTTAAAAAATTAAAATGTTAAAAATACTTTAAAACAATACAATGCCACCCCATCCCATGCTTTCAAATATTTATGTTTTTAAAGCCTGTCTAAACAGGTAGGTCTTAGCCTGCTGGCAAAAGGCCAACAAGGAAGGGGCCATTCTGGGCAGGGAGTTTCACGTTCCAGGGGCAGCCATGGAAAAGGCCCTCTCTCAGCACCCCACCAACTGTGCTTGTGATGGTGGTGGGACAGAGAGAAGGGCCTCTCCAGAGGATCACAGAGCCCAGGCCAGTTCATACACGGAGGTATGGTCTGCCAAATAGCCTGGACATGAGCAGTGCACCTGAGGACTAGTGCTATACCAGTGCGAGTGGGAATGTATTGACAGGTTTTTCTGTCAATGGCAAGGTGTGGGCTAATCATACATCCAAGACAAGGCAGCAATGAGAGGGAGTTGTGCAATAAGAATAGCCATAGACACAATTATCAAAAATGTATAGTGGTTTAAAGTCTTTAGACTTAGATATACCATATATGGGGCTGGAACTGAAAAGTAGTTACAGAATAAGGAGTATCTGAAGGCAGAAGTCAATACTGATCAAGGTATGAATACTACAGACTTTTGCATATTTATTGAGATTATAATCCAATTGAACTCAGCTGTTTATCGATCCTGGGAAACATGAACTGGCTTGATGAAGTACACACCTTGTTCACACAGAGATTGTGTCAGTTTTAAGGGGGAAGCTTGGGAGTAAACAGAAAGATGCACCTCCCATTTTGAAATAAAATGTTAACACAAATCAAGGAGGATTTAAAGCGTCTGGGTTGCCAGGGCGTCGTCATTTGAAATACTGTAGTTTTAAGATGTTAAAGGAAGTAATTTTTTATAACAAATGAGAAAAAAAAAATGTAAGTTTGAAATACTGCCACATTGTCCTGAAGGCACTTGATCCCATCTGTTCTTGGAAGTTAAACAGAGTTGGGCAGGGTAAATGTTTGCTTGAGAGATTACCTGGGAATATTAGGTGATGTAGTCTTTCATTAATATGTAGCTGTTGAAGTTTGATTCCAGTCAGTGACTAGAGAGAAGATATTTGGCTGGGTAGAAATGTAAATATTTTACTATTTCATCGTTACGGGTGAGGACAAATAATTTTCCGATTTCTCCTCATTACTATAGAAAACAAGTATTTCTGTGCATTTTTCACCTGGTATTTGCATGTCCCAAACTGTTTTTGGAACATATACATTGAAAGACAAAGTTGTTTGGTCCAAAATTGGGGTTTTGTAGAAAAAAACAATTGTGAAGAGAGAATCTGGGCAAGCTGGTCATAGTCAACCAGTCACAGTTTAGGGAATGCTGTGAAGGGGAACTTATGGGCAAAAAAGGATACAGACTAGAGGCTTATCTACAAAAGGAACAGGTGTCAGATAGGGAGGAGTTGTACATTAATAGAGTTAGGTCAGTCAGAGACAAGGGAAGATCTGAATAGGATTTTGGGAGGTGTGAATGAGGAACGAACTCAGGGACTTCTTGTTTAACTCTGTGTATTATATAGTAAAATTTTACTTATTTATTTTTTACAACTGGGCCTGAATTTACTACTTAAGAATTGATAAAGAGACTGGTCACATTTACCATGGTAAACGCAATGATCAACACAGTCACCTGTCCATAATCAGAGTACCAGATTCTGTGTGCAGTCTGTGTGGACCTTGAAAATAAAGGAGCAAGGACAGAAATTGTAGGGCTGGCCTAGAGAGGGGTTCCATCACAACAGTGTTTCCAGAATGCATTTGTGTGTGTGTGCCACATTGTGCCCAAATATGTTTTTTTGCACATGCGCGCATGCACACACACACACACACACACACACACACACAAATGCATTTCTGGAAACAATGTGTGTGTGTGTGTGTATAGAAAATATGTCTTTGCAAAAGAGTAACCGTTTCCAGAAATGCATGTGGGTTTCACCACCCCTGTACATTTAATAGGGTTCTTCCCCCAGAAGGATTTGTACATTTTAAAAATCTCAGTGTATTTTTGAAAATGGTCAGAAGTACCCCACCCTTGGCAAGAAAGAAAGAAGACTGAATATTGGTTTTGTATTACAAGTCTTTGCTTTTTTTCTTTTTATTTCCTTGCCTTATTCTCAAATTAGTGTAATGAGAAGACAATCCATTGCTTTTAATTGTGACAATGCTATCAGTGACAATTCTAAAAGAGATATTAAGAGAGATGTACTGCTAAAATTAAACTTTTTGACACTGAGCAAACCTCTGAATACTAGCTGCTGGAAACAGTTGTGGTAGAAGGTGTCTTGTTTGTAGATATCTGGTGGGTTCTGTATGTGGATTATGGGATTTTGGTATGATTTGGCAGAGCTCTGATGAATTCTGCGGTATAACTGGGGATTAAAGCAGGTAGCCATGAACTCAGCAAATATAATGGCAGAAGTAGCCATATGTAGGCACTGAAAGCTCTACATAAGTAGTGCTAAAAGACGTCTTCAGCATCTGGATACACTTTATATTTTCTACAGGGCTTTTGCATAAGACATTTTATTTGTTTATAAATACTACTAAGGAATTTGTAGCTTTTCATAAGTTTTTGCATACAGCTCCCATCAGCCTCAGCCAGCTTGGCCAATTGTGAGTGATGATGGGAACTGTAGCCCAGTTACATCTGAAGAGCCACACATTTCCTATCCCTATCAAACATCCCAGGTAAGGAAAAGGGAGAAAATGTTCAGTTGACATCTAATGTGAAGCCAGTTTAACACTTGTGTGTGAAGAAATCCAAGATAGAGGAATGTGTGCAAAGAAAATAGGTATATTAGTGGAAAAATAGGATTTAAAAATTAAAATTAGGAAAATAGCATGCAGAAATACTTTTGTGGTGCAAAATGTCCTAGGAGAAATATTCATGAATGTTAATGCAAACCTTAGGAAAAGATCATAACTCGTGACAAATAAAATTTAATATTGAAAGGACTCTCCAAATTTTGGACAAACTGAATTTAAAACACGAGAAATGAAGAGAAACCAAAACTAATAGATTTGTCCATCTCTAGCAATAGAGTCAGAGTTGCCCTCTGCAAATAAACCAAACAAAACAAAAAACCCTATGCTATTCACAAGCTGCTTGAGGGTGGATGACCAATGTGTAAGGAACAAAGACCTCACTTTGTAGGCACTTGTATGCAGTTGCCCCCACTGTAATCTAGATTGTATGGGTTGATCCAAAATTTGGAGATATTATTCTTTCAGATTAAGGAACCTAGAAGTCGGTGGCCACACTGCCTGAGAAATCTGGGGAGTTTATCAAACGGGAGGAATTTCTCTTAAATTCGAATGAAAAGAAAGTGGGGCAGAACGCATTCACTTAAAGTCGCTAGTTTTGCGCAATTACATGAATATGCATTGCATTCGAACTGGCTCCTCATTGCCTGAAAATAGCATGTCATTGCCCGAATTTGTATGTGGCAGTCTATCACGCAATAACGTGAAAACACATGGTTGCGTTTGGACTGACTTCCCATTGCCCAAATTTGTGTGTAGTGGGTTATCATGCAATAATGTTAAACCCCATGATTGCGTTCAGATTGCCATCGGATTATACTTCCAATTCCCCTTGTCTGATAAACTCCTGGGAATTATAATCCAAAAAAGCAACATTGCCACACTTTGGTTGATGTGTGGGTGAGATGGCCATGGGTGGTCTTGCCATGGGGCAGGAAACTGAGCACTTTCCCATTGCATGAAGCAAAAAATAAAACTATCCACTCCAGTCTCAGGGAGGATCATCATAATACATCAGTTCCTCTGCCCAATCCAAGGAAAGATTATAAACACCTCAATCCCTTCCCCTCCAGCATGGATTAACCTACATAATCCTGACCAGAATGTGTGCGCAGCAAAGAGAGAGCAGAAGTGGCTGTGTAGTGCTGCAATCCCTTCTATATTTCCTGCCCTGTTTTCTAAGAGGGAGTGATTGCTGCTTTTATCAGTCCCCCTTTGTGTCCAGGGATAAGTGGTGATAGAGTGCAATTTGAGAGGGAACCTGTTTTCTATGCTATAGCCAGATTTCAATAAAACCAGCCAGTACAGGGTGTCAGACAGCTGAAATCGGGAAAATTATCAAGGAAGCCACACTGGCATGAGGCCTTGCCCATCTTCCCTCCCATTCCTCTTCTCTCTCTAACATACACACACACAGACACCTCTGCCCATGAAAGCTATGTGTAAGCAATCCTGGGCATCTAGGGAATGAAGTGCTGAATACCAAAATGTATGCATGCACGTGCATACACACTCACACACACACATACATAAACAGTGTGGCTGGGAGTCAAATATAGCCCACAAGGAAGGGGAAACAATAGGAGGGCATTGGGTTACACTGCTGCAGGCTGCTTGTGTTGGTGGTGGGCCTAGGTGGAAGGGGAGAAGCAGGGGAAAGGGGCAGAGTGGGTGGATCTTTGGAGAGAACATTTGCTTCACTTCATAAAGTCCTACTTGGCACTGACTTTAGCCCTGTGGGTTTGCTCAAGACTGACCTAGAGTGAATGCCAATTTATGAGACATTAATTTGAGTTGGCAGCTCAGAAGGGTTGTAGTCTCCCTCCAGCTGGTTTCCACTGTCCATCCTTCCCCCCCCCCCCCCCTTGCAACCACATGCACCCCCCCATTCCCCTTAGGGATTAGAAAGGAGCATGGAGAATGTTTCACCAAGTTTCTGATCAGCAGAGTTTCGAGGTTTTCCCCCTCTTTGCACTGGGAATGACTAAACCCAGAAGGATGCCTTCCTTCCTGCATCTGTGTGGTGTCCCTCCTGTGCTGCCTCCAAGGATGAGGTTTAGCCAACAGAAGAAAGGCAAACATCACCAGATGACTCTGTAAGGTAATTTTTGTATCCTTGGGGATAGCAGTAGAGAGGGTCGCTTGCCAAAAAAGCATCCAGTAGTGTAGTGGAACCAGGACTCCCAGGGTCCAAGAGCCAGGACTTTGGCAAGAGCCCAGACAATGGTGTCATCTGGCACCCTCTCTGGCTTTGCTCTTTCCTCTGAGTTTAGCTGTGAGTGATATGGAATTGAGGGGGAAACCGATTTTTCCAGTAACAGTGTGTCATTAAAGAATGAAAAGTATTATGGGGTGACTTGGTCCTCAATGGGGAGTTAAGATCCATTAACTTTACAAAAGACCTGGTCCTAGTAAGGGTAAATTCTGCTAAAGCTAACTTGTTGCTATAGATTTTTAGACTCCTATGGCCTATTGCCATGATTCATGCTACACCCCTGGAGGCTGCAGATGGAAGAACGATGTAGAGACCCATCATTTGCGTGAAGGTTCCTTCCTCACTTTTATTAAGATTTTATTAGTTGATAAATATATTTGCATTTATGCCTGTGGGCACAAGGAGCTTCCCAGTTAATTAGCTGAAGAACCTTCTTGGGGATCCACGATAGTAGGTAAAGCAAGAAATGAAACATACCAGGGGATCTCGTCTTAGGTTTGATCTCCCATATTAAATTTAAAAATATATATTTGGCCTAAAACAGTAAGATGAAGATAGACTAGGTAGCACAGCAATCCTGCTTGATGAAAGGCTTTTTCTCAACCTCTGTTTTGCCTTCTTTTTTTCCTTGGTTTTAGTGTATCTATATTCTAAACTTTCAGTACTAGACTAGGAAGTGTAACTGTTTTTCTACTTCTGTTTGTTTTCTCACTTTGGGGCTAAATCTGGGCCATGGGTTTGTTCCAAAAGAAGTCCTCAAAAGCTGGGCTTTATTTTTGGCGGTGGGGGGGGAGCTTTCCAAGTTCTTCTGATTTTCAAGATCCAATGAATGAAAGTCAGGCATTGCAGACCAGAGTTTGGGGAGGCACATAATGGAGAGAAACTCTCACCTTACCAGCCATAAACAAAGCAGAGAAAAGTCATTCAGCTTGTTGCAGTGAAATGGTACACGGCATTCTTATCTCCGTAACTGTAGAAAATTGTCACTGAAGCCAAGGCATTGTGTGCCCACTTTCATTCTCCCCAGCCTTCTCATCTTGTACTTGAGGAAGTTTTACCAGTACAATCTGTTGTTCAGCCCCATTTATCCCAATCATCTGAAAGATAATTCTTTAAGAGGTTTGTGATATGCTAGCTAGTGGGGAATAGTACAGGGGTCTTTTGCAGAGGAGAGAGAAGTATTTCCGCCTTCTCTGACATGCTTAGAGGACAAGATTTACAAGCTGTCAGTCCAACGCTTGACGTTGAAAAGGGCCGCCAGACAGATGCCTCCAAGAGGTTTACAAATAGGACATGATGGTGATAGCCTTCCTCTATTATTAAGCCCCAGCAGCCTCTGAAAACAGAAGCTGTACTTTTGGCCTTCACAGATAGTTTTGTCCTCTGACTTACGGCAACACTGTGAGACGAACCTGTCACAGAGTTTTCTTGGCAAGTTTCTTCAGAGAGGTCATCCTCAGAGGCTGAGAGAGTGTGACTTCCCCAGGTGACCCAGTTGGTTTCCATGGTTTAGCTGGAATATGAAGCTCCTGTTCTTGCCTCCATTTAATGTTGTTCTTAAAAAAACATTTATATGCTAGATCAAGTATCTCTGTATTATTGTTTGTTTGCGTTTGACCACAACTTTCCAAATGTCCATGCTGTCTGGGGCAGTCTGGCAATTGTAGTCTTTCAAAAAGATGGCTTTTCCCAAGCTTTGGTCCAGTGGCAATGAGTTCTACCAGCTGACTGCATGTTTAAGCAGTTTTTGGTTTGTGACAAACCAGCTTTTGGCAAACACCTGGGAGAAGACAATCCTCTGGTTGATAGAACCTCCAATTCTGAGGAAATCAAGGTGGAAGTAAGAAATAGAGTGCATCTACACAGTAGAAAACAATCCAGTTTGACAACACTTAAAGTGTCATAATTCTGTCCTAGGGAATCCTGGGCTTTCTCTGCCAAAGAGTGCTGGCATCCCACCACAACTACAAATGCCAGAGCCATGTCTGACAGAACCAGGGGTATTAAAGTGGTGTCAAACTGCATTATCCCTCCAGTGTAGATGCACTCTGCCTCCTCCCCCCCCAGCTTTCCAGTTCAAGAGGACTCCTGAATTGTTAGAACCAGTGTGGCATAGTGGTCTGAGCACTGGACTAGGACTCTGGAGACCAGGGTGTGTATACTAGCTTGGGCATGAAACCCACTGGGTGACCTTGAGCTAGTCACATCCTCTCAGCCTCAGAGGTAGGCAAAGGCAGACCTCCTCTGTGCAAACCTGGCCAACAACATGCTGTGACAGAGTCACAATAAGTCAGAAACGGGCTACACACCGCCGCTTTGCGGCGGTCTGCCGCCGCCGCCAGAAGGTCCGCGGGGGAGCCGGAGCCTATAGACGGCCCGACTCCCGCGCGGACCGAAAAAAGAAGCTCCAAAATGGAGCTTCTTTTTGCGTCGCGTTTGCGACGTAGCGAGGCGCCAGGGGCGCGCTCGCTACGTCAGCAGCAGCGCGACGCGTCTGGACGCTATGCGTCCGATGCGTAAAGATGGCGGCGCCCATGTAGAAAGGGCGCCGCCATCTTGTACGGACGGAGTCCGTAATAGGACATGGGGCGTCTAAAAGAGACGCCCCTTTTTTAAAATGGGACGTCCGGAGGACGTCCCAAATGACCGTCTGGAAAGCCCCATAGTGTTGCGAGGGCAGATATGGGACACTGTTGGCTGGGCCACATAAACTGACTGGGCGACCTCTGGCAAGTCCCATTCTCTCAGCCTCTGAGGGTAGCAATCATGGCAACCCCACCTCTGAAGAAACATGCCAAGAAAGAAAGAAAGAAAAGACATGATAGGGTCACCAGAAGTTGGAAACAAAGTCACACTCTCTCAGCCCCAGCAGAAATCAACGGCAATCCCTTCCTGAACAGACTGGGCCAAGAAAACCTCAGGAGAGGGCCGCCTTAGGCTGGCTAGACGTCGGGAACGAAGTCACACTCTCTCAGCTTCAGAGAAAAGCAACGGCAAGCCCCCCCCCTTTTAACAAACCTTGCCAAGAAAACCCCAGGAGAGGGTCTCCACAACTGGGGAAGGAAGTCACACTCTCCCAGCCTCAGGGGAAAGCAAATCCCCCTCTTTAACAAACCTTCCCAAGAAAACCCTTGGATGGGGCCACTTTAAGGTCACCAGCAGTCGGGAGCGAAGTCACACTCTCTCAGCCTCAGGGGAAAGCAAGGGCAAACCCCTTTCTTTAACATACCTGGCCAAGAAAACCCCAGGAGAGGGTCTCCACAAAACGGGAGCTCCGCTGTAGGCCCCACAACAAACTCCAACTCCCAGAATTCCATTACAAAGAGCCAGATAGAGTTAAAGCGGGGCCAAACCGGGTTATTCCTCCAGTGTGGATACAGCCTTAGAGAGAGAGAGAGAGAGAGAGAGAGAGGGAAAAAAGAGGAGGAGGAGGAGGAGGCGCCAATGCTGCTCCGGGTTCATGGCAAGGCGTCTGTGCTGCGCCTCCCCATCTCTCCCCATCCCTTCCTTCCCCACCTTTCTCCCCAGAGTCTGGGCTGAAGGAGCCGCGCAGGTGAGAGGTGAGCAGGGAAGGAGGGAATGGAGGAAAGGAGGAGGGAAAGTGGGCGCTGCTGGAGGTGTCTATGTCTATATATATATATATATTTGGGAGGGGGGGTTGCTGCTGCTGCTGCTGCTTGGCTTGCTTAGGCTTTGCTTGGCGGAATGTCCCAGGGAGGGAGCAGGGATGTGTAGCCACACGCAGCCCCTGGCAGCCGGCCTGAGCATGCAAGGCGGCGGGAGAAGAAGAAGGAGCAGCAGGAGCAGCAGCAACAGGGAGGCTCGAGCAGGCAGCATGGCAGAAGCACCAGGAAGACTCCCCCCAGCCCCACCATTAGCAGCCCCCTTAAGACCTTCCCCACGCTAGCCTCAGGCAGGCAGGCACACACCCCTCCGGGGAGAAAGGCACCGCCGCTGTCTCCGAGGTGAGGGGGAGCGGGAGGGCTGGTTTCGGGGGGGGGGGAAGAATGGGGTGGTTTTTTCTGTAAGGGAAGGAGGGATACCCCCCTGGAATGGTAATGGAAGCCCCCACTTGGATGGGAGGGAAAGGGAGGAGGGAGGATCCAGAGTGTATGGTGGGGGGGAGCGAGATACTAGATGGGGCTGCTCCCTCCTGGGGCAAACTGAGGGGAAAGAGGAGCACAGGTTGAGAAGGAGGGACCCCCCCCAATGGGTGGAATGGGAGCCCCCACTTGGATGGGAGGGAAAGGGGAGAAGGGAGGGCCCAAAAGCATGCCGGGGGGGGAAGCGAGGTGCTAGACAGGGCTGCTCTTTCCTGGGGCAACCTGAGGGGAAAGGGGCGCTCAGGCTGGGAAGGAGGGACCCCCCCAGGGTGGAATGGGAGCCCCCACTTGGATGGGAGCGAAGCGGGAGGAGGGAGAATCCAGGACCACACGGAGGGGGGGGGGGCGATGACCAGAGTAGGCTGCTCCCTCCCTCGAGGCAGCGGAGACCAGGCGTCCTCCTTTTCCAGGACACGTCCTACATCCCTGCCTCCTGCCCAAGAGGAATTCCAAAATGTCCTTCCTTTTGAACAGCAGCATGCATTTCGATGAGTGCGGGTTAGCTTTTGGTTGTTGTTTTTTTTTGGGGGGGGTACGTCCTCCACTTTTCTTGAGTGACCTCCATTTTTTTGCGGTGCGGACAGCATCTGGTCATTTTGAGTGGAGGTCAACCTGAGGGAAGAGGGGTGTTAGGAAAGAGGGACCCCCCTCAGGGGCGGAATGGAACCCCCCAATTGAATGGGAGGGAAGGTGGAAGAGGGAAGATCCACGTTCTCTTGGGGGGGGAACGAGGCCCCCCTTCCTGAGGCAACCCCCCCCCCCCCCGACACACACATGCTTGTTGACCCTCCTTTTCCTCCAACTTCCAGGAGGGTGGGAGCATCGTGGAGGGTCTCCGCCGCCATCCCTCCTTTTGGGGCGAGGCAGCCTCGCGAGGAAAACGTCATTCCTTGGCCTGGCCACCTTTTTGCTAGGAAAGCACGCCTTTTTGGATTGGTTTGTTGTTGTTGTTGCTGTTGTTGTTGTGTTCTTTCAGGTCATTTCCGACTTATGGTCATCTTATCCTGGGGCTTTCTTAGCAAGGTTTGTTCAGAGGAGGTTTGCCATGGCCCTCCCCTGAGGCTGAGAGAGTGTGTCTTGGCCAAGGTCACCCACTAGGTTTGTATGGTCACCAGGGGACTCGAACCTTGGTCTCCAGAGTCCTTAGGTCCAAAACAAACTGCAGGAATAAACCAGTTTTTAGACCGCTTTAACTGCTCAGGCTCAGTGCTAGGGAATTTTGGGAGCTGTTGTTTTGTGAGACATTTAGCCTTCTCTGTGAGAGAGCTCTGGTGCCACAATAAACCACATTTCCCAGAACTCTTTAGCACTGAGTCAGGACAATTAAAGTGGTCTCAAATTGGATTATTTCTGCAGTGTGTTTTGGACCTGGTTCTCCTATTTATGTACTTACTTTTCTTTACATGCCACCTTTTTCTCAGGCCAGGACCCAAGGCGGTTTCCGTAGCCTTTAGAAAGGGTCAGGACTAGCCTCATCCTAGGATGCGATGGGGTAGGAAAGGGGGAGCAGATAGGCCAAAAGAGGTCTTTTTTTGGCTCCCCCTCCCTTCCTCAGTCTGGAGATGCTCCAATAAAGGAGTTGGTTGTTGTTGGTGTTTTGTACCTTTCCAAATCGTTTCCAAGACTTACATGGTGACCCTATCATGCTTTTTTCTCCCTTGGCAAGATTTGTTAAGAGGCTGAGAGTGTGACTTGCACAAGGTCACCCACTGGGGTTTTATGCTTGAGTGGGGAGTCCTGAGCCAGGTGAACCTATCAGGGTTTTCTTGGCAAGGTTTCTTCAGAAGGGGTTTTCCCTTGACATCCTCAGAGGCTGAGAGAGCATGACTTGTCCAAGGTTACCCAGTCGGTTGCCATTGCTGAGTGTGGACTCGAACCCTGGCCTGGTTTCTTGGCAATATTTGTTCAGAGGCTGATAGAGTGTGACTTGCCCAAGGTTACCCAGTGGGTTTCCATGGCTAAGTGTGGACTTGAACCCTGGTCTCCAGAGTCACAGTTCAGGACGTAGGAGTTTATCACATGAAGGAGATGGAAGTTTATCCCATGAATATCTCAGAAAAATCGTGTAATTACGCAAAACGATTTCACACAACATCACACAAAACCTGCCATTAAAGTGTCCCCAAAGAAGCATTAACACACATCTTTTTACTTTCGGGATTTCAGCGACAATGCATTTCTGATATAACTTTATTTGCTCAATTGCATGTGATAATATGTGCAATGATGCTTTAAATGTGCTTTAATCTCTCTTTAATGCTGAAATTAGCCCCAGTGTGATAAACTCCTCAAACCACAGTTCTATAATCCTCACTCTAATTAAGACAGATGCTGAGTTCTCTCCCAACTATGATTCTATGACTGATTGCTAAGGGATGTCCCTTATCTTCTGTAACACATCTTCTGTGTTACTCCTCTCTCTCCCTCCTCTTGATTTTCTCGTCAAAACAAAACCTTGCTTTACCACCACATGTATGGTCAACAGGGAACAGGAGCCAGTCACAAATCCCCACCATGGTACATGTATGAGACAGTGGTTTGCTCCATGGCACAAGTTGTATTTTTCCAGCGCTTGGAAAAGTCATTTTTAGGATTCCAGCTGCCAGAATCCTCCACCTTTTTTGGCCAGTGGCTTTGCTGGCAGGGAGATCCTGGGAATTGTCACCAGAAAGAAAGGAAGGAAGGAAGAAAAAAAACCCAGCAGCTTCCCTAAACTCTGCCTGGTTTGGTAGATGCTTAAAAGGTCTTGAGTTGTACGTCTGGGAAATCCAGTGTGTGAAATGTCTAAAGAGGCTCCAGCAGGACTTAGCAGTTGCCCAGTGTTTCCCACAGCTTTGGTACTTGACCAAGGTCCAAAATACACTGCAGAAATAATCCAGTTTGAGACTGCTGTAACTGCCTTGGCTTAATGTTAGCGAAATCTGGGAGCTGTTGTATTGTGAGACATTTAGCCTTCTCTGTCAAAGAGTTCTGGTGCTACAATAAACTACAGTTGCCAGAATTCCCTAGCACTGAGCCCAGGCAGTTAAAGCGGTCTTAATGGGATTATTTCTGCAGTGTGTTGTGGGCCAAGAGTCCTTTTCTGCTGCCAATGAGTACTGTATGTTTCCCTTAAGAAAGTGGAGGTGATCAGCATGACATTAGAGATGCAGATTTGAGGTTTATTAGCAAAGGGGTAACAACACAACATTCTGGAGAAGGAGGAAGAATAACTTTCATGTTTTGAGATAAACAGAGCTTGGAAAAATTAGTTTTAAATGAAATCTCCCAAAATCCTCTCCTGCTGTTTGAGGATTCTGGGAGTTGTAGTCCCAAAAATAATATTCCCAAACTGTGCCTATAGATTCCTGCCACACTGGACAGATTGATATAGTCTGGCAATCCATCCAGATTTGTTTCTGTAGGTTGTCAGTCTAAGTCAACATTTCTAGCTGACCCTATACAGTACATTAGTATTTGCTAACCACTAAGAGCCACACCCCCCCCCCTTGACACAAAACATCTTAAACCAGAGCTGGTCCTACCATTAGACAGAGTGAAGTGGCTGCTTCAGCCAGCAGATTTTGACAGCCATGAAATAAAGTAAATGGTTAGTTATTTAATCTTCTGAGTTATCTTCAGGGATGAAGGAGAGGTGCTTGTGGGATTTGCTGCTTCTCCTGCCTAAATAACATGCCTAGCTTTGGATGCTATGCAACATGACTGTGAGGAAGTGGGTGCCATTTGCTGCTTCACCACAGGTAGCAAAACATCTTGGGCACGCTCTGTCCTAAACTGATCCTGCAGTGTAATAAAAAAATCCAGTCTTGATGCAGCAATTCTTGTTATTCAGTCATTTTGTTGGCGGATTGGACAATAGATGCCTTGGCCTTGCACCCACTGATTGCCCAACAATTCACTCTCCATTTATCAAGTCGAAAGAGAGAGAGAGAGAGAGATCTGTGTCTGTCTTTGTGGACTGACTGGCTGCACTAGGAACTACATTTATGTTGTCTTTGAGAAAGTGCAACTGCTTGTACCTAGCTTGTTGGGGGCAATTGACTTACACACTGTAAACCACTTAAGGAGTGCTACCTCACTGATAGGTGGTATAGAAATGTACTTGCTATTGCTATTGCTTGTGCAATAGGTTTTTTTACACTGGTGTAGTGCCTCAACAGGATTCTGATCATAGATCCAAAACACACTGCAGAAATATTTCAGTTTGAGACCGCTTTAACTGTTCTGGCTGAATGCTAGGGAATTCTGGGAACTGTAGTTTTGTGAGGCATTTAGCCTTCTCTGTCAGAGCTGTGGTGCCACAGTAAACTACAGTTCTCAGGATTCTCTAGCACTGAGTCAGGATAGTTAAAGCACTCTCAAACTGGATTATTTCTGCAGTGTGTTTTTGACCTCACATTCCATCCTGTGATCCATAGACCCCATAATACTTTGATCTCTTCCCTTTTATCTTCTGATGAATTACAGTCCATTTAAACCAAGGAAGCTATTCACTTATGAATAAATAGGTTAACCTGCAATCCCATTTCCATCCAATAACTCATTTCTGTAATTAAGAGGCTATTCACCAATTAATAAAAGAAATGCATTGATCCATTGTAAGGATCCTCCAACATGCTTAAAGGTGTGGAAACTGTTGCATGTACAATTTTAGGGGGAAAACTAATTAGGTTTTTTTAAAACATAATTATTTTCTGATGCCCCAGGCCTCCTTTGCTCTGGAGGCTTTATTGGGAATAGAAAGGAGAAATGACCTTTTCAATGACATGTGGTATTCAGCTGAGATCCTAACAGCTCAGGAGGAATTGGCTGCCAACTGTTCATCCTTAATCCATAAATTATTTTATAAGATTCACAGGAATCACTTTGCCCTTCCATGATATGCAGCAGCTGTTCAGCAGCACAAAGCAACACAACACAATACTTCAGGGTAGGAAGTGAAAGAGAATCTTCTAGCCAATTGGAATTACAATGGGATTTTAGGGAAGTAGTAGAGTACAGTTACCCATAGATGAACTTGACCAGAATTCTCTATAGACTAATAAAAACAACAGCTTTTAATTATCTGGCATAATTAGAATCTTTTCTTGAAAGCTCTTCTCTGGATGTCTTCAAAAAGAGGCTGGAAAGCTACCTGGTATGAATGGTCTAGCTGGAGAGTCTGCATTGATCAGAGGGTTGGATTTGATGCCTCATACAGACTCTTATGATTCAATGGTAGGTTACAGACCGCCATAAGGGACATCCTTATTTTGAAAAAGGGGCGTCTATTCCAGACGCCCCTTACCCTGTTACAGACAGAGTCCGTAACAAATGGCGGCGCCTGTTCCACACGGCCGCCGCCATTTTGACGTAACGGACGCTCTGTGTCCGCACATCGCGGCCCAGAAGTGACACCGCGAGTGCGCGCTTTGGCACTTGTGGCGTCTCTTCCGGGTTGCCGGAAGGAGCGCAGTTTCCTTCTTTGCAGCGCAGAGGCTGCTGCAACTCCTCCGCACTGCAACCGGCAGCGGCCCGAGACTGCCCCTTTTGGGTGGTTTGTAACGGGCCTAAATCTTTGAAAAGGAATACATTTGACACTAGCTTTTCTCTACTTAGTGCCTTCCATCTGTGCTTGGTAGGGGCTCTGGTGGGCACCAGGCTGAGAAAGTTGTTCTATATTAAAGAGCTTGGAAAAGTTACTGTTCTTTATTATAGCTTCCAGAACCCCCAGCCACCAATGGGAGTTATAGTCCCAAAATGGCTTTCCCAAGTCCTGCAAAAAATGAACACATGGATGCAGTGAATATGAAGACTGACTAGGGGTGGGAGGGAGTTGTAGTCTAGAAAAATAACTTTTCCAAGTTCTACTTAAATTCTGTCAGTGAAGGCAAGAGCTTTTACACACGTATCATTGTTCATATTACTATAATAATAATAATAATAAAATTTATTTATATACCGCTATTCCATTTGATCACAGTGGTGTACAACAATTGCAATGACGATACAATACAAGATAAAAATTGCAATAGATAATTAAAACTTGCAAAACAGTGCACAGTATACATAAAATCAACATTAAACCAAGCCAGCAATATATTCGAAGATGTTAATCATATGGGGGGGCCACACATAGTCTTTCCAGGCCAGGCCTCATCTCTCCCCCTCAAGATGGTGGTCGGGGGGAGGGCTCTTAGTCTTCACAAAACTATCTCTTCACAATAGTTTTCACTTTTTTAAAAATTTCCCATAATATCAAATAAAATAACAACTGTTCTTCACATTCACAATACAATAGTTATACAGTAACTACATAAACCATTACAATTATATACATTTCATCCCTCCCCCTTCCCCATCCCTCCTTTCCCCTCATAAACAATACTGTTGGGTTGAACTCTATTTACAGAAACCTATCTATTTATTCTTCCTTAAACAACATAGTTATCTTTATGTTGTTATCTATCTTTTCCATCACTTCATTAGTATGCTTCATTTTTAATACCGGATTGCTGTGTGCACTTCCATAATCTTGTTCAATACATTTGTTTCTAATTATCAGTTCATAATACTTACTAGATTCTTTATCAATCCTTTGTTAACACTATTGTTAACAGTCATCTGTTGAATATTTCCCATTGGTAATGGTGTTCTTACTATTATAGACTTCTAATACCTCCATTTAGTAACATATATAATGCAGTAATACAAATATACAAGTGCTAGGTTTTCATATTGTTAAGCTATATCCCCTTCATACTATTTTTTAGTCCATCTCTTCGCAGAATTTTATCACTGGCTCCCATTCAATCTCCCAATTAACAGTTGTCTTTTCTTTTATAAGTGTTGACATTTTTCATTGCATCCAATGATTTCGTCAACCAATAATTAATTGAGAGGCTCTTTTTGTCTCTCCAACCTTTTGCTAATGTCATTCTTGCAGCCAATATTAAATAAAGAATACCTTTAAGATGTTTTCTTATCTCTTTACCTTCTACCATATTTAGTAAAAACAATTCTGGATCCATCTTAATTTGCACTTGAAATATTAGCTATAATATTTTATATATTTACTGCCAATAACTTTTTGCTTGTGGGCTAGTTGTCACCTTTTGATACTCAGTTAAAATACAAACTTATATCAGCTTTATACCAGGAAGCAAAGGGATCTAGTAGCACCTTTGAGACTTAGGTCCAAAACACACTGCAGAAATAATCCCGTTTGAGACCGCTTTAACTGTCCTGGCTCGGTGCTAGTGAGTCCTGGCAATTGTAGTTTGTTGTGGCATTGAGCAGGGCAGTTAAAGTGGTCTCAAACTAGATTATTTCTCCAGTGTGGTTTGAACCTAAATCAGAGAAATATGTTGGTTGCATGTGCTTTTGTAGACTTATGTCTATTACATCAAATGCATCAGATGCTTCATCAGATGTTTTATACCAGTTATATTATAGCTTCCCTCAAGAATCTTGGTGGTTTTTATTCAAGAATGAAAATTCTGTTAGAGGAAATCAGGACTGGTCGGAGACATTTTGGTGCTTGAAGTGAAGGACAAAATGCTGCCTTTGCTATTCCATTTTCAGAAGATGACCAGATTGGCAATAGAATTCAACTTCAGCACCAATGTCAGCACAGTGGCCTCCCTAGCAACCATTGGCACAAAGTTGGCATAGGAGTCTCAGGGAAGGCTGTGTGACTGCCTGCTTTTTGCCTCTCAGCATCTGTTAATTCACAAGGCTTCCTTCTTTTGCCTCAAAGTGGGAACATAACCTGGAGGAATACCTGTTAAACTATTATGTCTGTTTTATAGATGAGCATATAGGTGTATTCTGGCATGTGAAAAAGAGTAAAAAGGTGACAGCTGAGTATGTGTTATTTCTGTCCAAAAATTTAGGACAGCTCCTACGTGTGTCCTGCTCTAATTCAGGTATTTTACCTGAATGGGTTTTCTATTTCATTTGCATGGCTGGGATACACACACACACACACACACACACTATGTGCTGCCTTCATCTCTGACTTATGACAGCCCTAAGGTGTACCTATCATGGGGTTTTCTTAGCAAGATTTATTCAGAGGAGGTTTTCCATTGCCTTCCCCAGAGGTTGAGAGCATGTGGCTTCTTTGATGTCACCAGTGGGTTTCATGGCTCAGCTGGGAATTGAACCCTGCTTTCCAGAGTTGTAGTCCAGTGCTCAAACCCCTACACCCAATTACCAATTTACCTACATATAGTTTTTAAATCTTAATTTTGGTTGTATACAAATTAATTGCATTTAGTATTTTCAGTCCTATGTGGAGGAATTTGTGAGCAAATTCTCAGTTCACAGAACAGTTAGTCTTAAAACTAGTTCTATTAGGGGGAATGGACAGCTATCCAACATGGCAGACATTTAGAGAAAACGGAATAAAGCCTCTTCTTTTCAAAACTGGAGTGGAAGCAGTGTAAAAAGAGACATATAAAGAGTGCATGGGACAAAGAGGTTGGCAGATCAATCAATCACAGACTTTTACTTTGCAGCAAAATAGTCAAAATTGCTAGTGGAAAGGGACGATGACACCCCTGATCCTACTAAGGTACATGGCCTGCACAGGACAAGTAAAAAAGAAAAAGATGTCAGCTACCAATTTACCATTCCCAGAGCTACTAGAGAAGTTTTGAGAGAATTGAATTAAAGTTGTGCAAAGGTCTGGTCCTTAGCCTGGGAGCCTAAGGATACTAAACTTTTGATTCTCAGGAGACATATCCATGACATCAAGGATGCAGCTAAAGAAACCCTTCAACAGAGTGTACCTCAAAGGAGGATAGGCTACAACACTTACAGGCAGAAAATTGCCTCCTCCACAGCAAGACTGAAGACCTTGAAAATAGAGGGAGGCATTTAAGCCTCTATTTCAGAGGGGTCTCAGAGACGATTGACCAGATCTTCTGAAATTCTTGATTACTTAGCTAATGGTATGCTTATTTGGCTGATCTGTGGGACTCAGATGCTGAGTGTGTTCATAGAACAGCCAGCATCAATCAGAATGCAAACACGCTACTGAGTGATTTGTTTCCTATCTGAAGAAAACCCTAGTCATGAATAAATGTACAACCATTCTGGATCTAAAACATGGGATCAGCAAAGTTTTAGTTTTTCAGGACCTTGTATCAGAGATGCTGAAGAAAAGACGTACATTTAAGCTCTTCATGTCCCTGCACCAAAGAGAAGGCATCAAATACAGATGAGGATTTCCTTTCATGCTGATCATCATTAAAGACAGCAACACATTGGCTGCACATAATCCTATGCAAAGATTAGACATGTATGTGACTCTGGATATTCCTGTTCCTAAAGAGCTAGAGGTGGAAGTTAGATGAGAAAATGCATCTTTAGCCTGAAGAAATGTGAAATGACAAGACATCAGAATGGAAACTTATGCAATGGAAAAGAAATAAGAAGAGCAATCAGGAATTGCTGAGACCAGAGTAGGAATGAGAATTTTCTGATGAATCATTTTAAACCCAGATAACCACCTTTTCAGTCTGATCTGCATCATTATATTCCATGATAACTGCACCATTTTGATCCTTCGTCTACTTCTGTTTTTGGAATAATGTGTTCTTTCCACCATTTTGATCAGGGTGTGCCTAACATGACAGAGAGTACTGTTAATGTTCTTTTTATTTACAGAGCTTAGGTCACTCCTTATGTTGAATTGCAAAACCATTTCCTTCTGTTTAACAGTTGTTAGAATTGTAATGGGCCAGGACTCAGGCCAGGATTCAAATTCTGAATCTGAGGCTGAAGAGACTTGCACAGTTCTCTCAGCTGAAGAGCAGGCTCAGCCTGAGGAGGAACAGTGCCAGGACTCACCTGCACCTGGATTGGCTGATGACACAGAGGACAAAACTGGGAAAACAGCACAGCCCCCAAGTCTGCAGATGTGTTGAGAGCAGAGAGCTTATAGAGATGCTCAATGAGCCTTCTTGCCAAGCAACAGGAGAGGTGCTCTTGATTAGAGCCAGGTGGCCACAGCTCATTCATTGAAGAGCCAGCTCTGTTAGGTGCGGGATGCTGGAAGCAACCTGTCTGCTTTCCAGTTAGTGTTCCTGCATTCCTGTTTTGTGACTTCGGTGACGCTGACCCCTGGACTTCCTGATGACCTTGCTGGATTCTTTGATCTTGGATTGCCTGACAAGCACTACTTGTTTCCCCAAACCTTAATTGACTTTGACTACACTTTTGCAAAATGGACTCACAGAGGCAAGAGCTTTCTGAGCCCTGTTAATGCTGCCATTGCATGAGCTATCACAGGACTCTGAGTTAATTGGTTCCTCCCTTGCTCATTCTGTGAGTGTGTGCTAGCTGAGCCAGGACAAGAATTTATATACATAAATCTCCACTTCGTTGTAATATTTCAGTCACTTATGAGAGGCTACATTCTGACAAGGAATAACTGTCCGCACCCACACCCTTTCTGGAGGAGAATAGTCCATTACAATCCGATTGAGAGACAGTTGTTAGTCCGCTCTCCTTACTCTTCGACTTAACAGTTATCTCTTTTGTCATGACAGTTATCACACCACAGCAACAAAGTAGAGGCCCAAATGCACCCTTTGGCCACTGTCATTCAACCTGGCAGCCCCCGCCCCTGCACCAAGTGACGCCAGGGGTAGGGACGCCATTGATCTTACCTTCAAAAACATAAATTTGGTATGTTTCCCTCCCTACTACTAGATAATATGTTAGTAGATGTTGAAAACTTCTTGGCCTAACCAAGAAGAAAATGACCTAGAGCCACGAAACTTTCATGCTATTCCATATATTCACCCCAATGTGTGCTGCACATGGCACATCACTTCTCAAGTTTCTTTAAACCTTCCAAAAAACAATATGTCTGGGCACTGAAATTGCTCTCCTGCTGCTATTAGCTCTGAATCATTTGAAAATTTCTTTCTTTTGAAACACTTTTTAAGGTTTGGAAACAGGAAATTATCAGATGGAGCAAGATCTGTTGAATAGGGTGGATGGTCAATGCATTCAAACCCCAAATTCCTCAAAACATCCATTGTCTTCCCAGCCCTGTGAGCAGGTCAATTGCCCTGAAGAAAGAGAACACCTTTCTGCAGTACCCCTTCACCATTTTTCCTTCAGTGCCTCTAATCACCATAGCAAGTTAAAATGGTATTCTGCACTAATTGGCCCTTCTGAAGATTGTTATCAAAATACCTTCCTTCCCCAGAAAATTATGGCCATGGCCTTTCCTGCTGACCTTTCAATCTTGACTTATTCGGCTGTAGAGCACTCAAGTGCCACCACTGCACTCGTTTGATCTCTGAATCATAGTGATCTAACATTTGATCAACAGTGACAAGTTGTTCCAGATATTTTCACTAGATTGCTTAGAGTGCTGTAACATCAACTTCAAGTATCTATTCAATTTTGTTTCTGATCAGCATTCAAACATTTTGGCACCCACTTCATTGACAGCTTCTGCATAGCCAGCTGCTCATGAAATATAAAACTAACGTGTTCCTGGGACATCTATAGCATTTTAGCAATCATTTTTATTTGAGATTTGCCAATCTGCCAAAATCAACAATCTCAGGAGTTGACACTCTTCCAGACCTCACATCACCTCCAGTCTCAAAATCTCAATTCTGAAAGATGTCATACCTCTTCTTCACAGTTGAATATGATGGGCATATAGTAATACTGTACTAATACTAATTTGGAAAAAAAAAATTATGAGAGGATCATAAAATATAGGTCAGGTTGGGAGATGGATCTGGGATTGAAACGCTCAGAGTGGGATTAGGCCCAAATCTCGCTTTCTGCTCCATTTAAATCAAAGTCAGACCTCCAAACAACAAATTATCAACTTGCAGGAGGGGATGTAGTTGCTGTGGAATGTACTTGCATATGTGGGTGGAATGTCCAAAGATTCATAAATTCTGGCTTGACATACTTGATATAGTTTCAAAAGTCAAAAAGCAAAAAGTCGAATTTTGCTATGGACTTGTATTACTCTTTGTATTTTTAGCACAAATAAAAAACCAAAACATAAAGATCTTATAAAAAAAAGGTTTATTACTGCCACCAGACTGGAAATGGCTAGGAATGGGAAAATGGGTGATGTCTCAGTAGAAAACTACTGGAAAGGAGTGTGGGGTGTATGGTTAACAATCCAAGTGGATTGTTGATGGCACAACTACGGGGACATCAAATACTTCATCACGTTCTCAATACATATAATTCCTATCTGTATATTTCTTGATGTTTCATTTTGTTGGTGAAATTACATACTGGTGACTTTTACTTTTAGGACTTGCTATGATGATTATTCTAAATAATAATAAAAAACCCAATTCTATGAAGAATATAATTGGCCTAGATTTTGGCTTATTAATGGTTGGTTACAACTAAAACTGTTTGTATTGTTTCATTGTTTGGAGCAGGAACTGTAGAAAAATCAACAAACCATAAACTTAAATATAAATTTTAAAAAAACCACACACATTGTTTTGCCTATAATTCTGTTCTGGTGAGATGATGAGGAGTGTTGGACGGGGGCTTGGGAAAGCCAGATCTAAATCCCTATTGAGCCATGAAACTCACTGGATAAGCTTGGTCCAGGTAGCCTGACCTGTCCCCCAGGATTGTTATGAGGGTAGTGTGGGGAGGAAGAGAGCCATATATGCTGTCCTAAGGTTGAAGGAAAGGTGGAGTATAAATGTAGTTGCTTTTTGTCACATATGAGGAGAAAGGTGGGATATAAACCAAATAAATAAATAACTAGTAAATACCGTCTCCAGAAGAAGTTGGTTTGGTGATACTGAGCTGGGTGCTTCCTGCCAGCTTAGGCCACCTCCCATGGTTTCTGTGATGATGGTGTACCTGTATGTTGCTTGGAGTTATTTAGCAGAAGAGGATGGGCCAAAGCTGAGTAGTGGAGGACATGCAGTCTGTGCAGAAGGTCTCAGGTCCAGTTCTCAGCTGTTGGGAAAGATTTCTGCCTGGTATCCTGAAGAAATGCTGCTGTCTTCACAGATTATATGGCCCATAGAGAGTGGAGCTTGAAAGGTTATTTTGGATTACTTCTCTAAGTTTTGATATAGATAGACTATGAGACAACTTAAAATGTGTGTGATGGTAGCTGACAGTTCTGGCACCTTTAACCTCTAGATTACAGGTGTACATAAGGACATCCAGATGCTGTTCTGTAGTTCCCCTCAGACCTAGCTGGCATAACCAATAGCACATATTAATAGGAGTTGTAGTCATACAGCATCCTGAGATCCAACCCCAGAATCTTTGAAGAAGCATGGAATGTGAGAGCTATGGTCTGGTGTTAGTTCTTTTAAAAAAAGTTAGTTTATAGTAATCATTTTGTAATTTGGAATCCCATGATAGTACTGCAGAGGTGCCTACAACTATTGGTCTGACTTTGCTTTCATGTTCTTGTAGGTGACTATCTCGGTGGGGCCACACTGACCATGCTCAGGAGCTTCTGTCTTCAGTTCATGTCCTTGCTTTGGATCCTGGTGGCCCATCACCATTTTACCCAAGGTGAGGATTAGTGTTATGTTTACTTGGGTGCACAAAGACTCTTATAGCAAGAAAGGGCAGGATGACTCATGTGCCCTGAGATAGGCAGGAGCCTCTCATGATCTCTTAGTGAGTGACTAGTTTTGTTTCAAAAAGAGTTCCCTGTTCTTCAGATGCCATATAAACAAATCACTAAACAGCACCTGTATGGATTAAGACATCCTGAGACCTTAAAATATGTCTGATTTAAGCCTTCCCCATTTTAAAAAATCTTTAAAATTTGAAATTTTGGTTGTACCTGCATTACACTGTTATATTAGTCTCTTACACTTTGTTATGGCTCTGTCTTAAAGATGCCTTGGATCTATAGTTTGACAATTTAGATTCTCTTGTAGAAAGCTCTAATCCAGTTCCCTGTACTACATTTCTCAGGGTATCCTGAGTGCTTACCTACATTACAGGATTAAACTGATTTATTTTCAGTCCCTTTCTTTTTGAGGTACTTGGGTCCTTCGAAGTATATCACTAAACATCAAACTCCAAGATTCCTTAGGATGGATAAATAATGTGGTATGAAAGTGATATAACTGTATGGTGCAGACAGGCAATCTTTCTGGGCTGTTTAACACTACACAGTGCTAGAATTGTGATTCCACTTTAACTGCCATGGCAATTTTGTGTGGAATCCTGAGGTCTGTAGTGTGGTGAGGCACTAGAGCTGTGGTTCTCAACCTTTGGCCTTCCAAATCTTTGGGACTTCAACTCCCAGAATCCTTGACCATTGCCCATGCTGGCTGGGACTTCTCGAGATTGTAGTCCCCGACATTTGGAGGACCAAAGGTTGCACTCGAGCTCTCTGACTGTGAATGCTATACAGTATATTCCCCCTAAACTACAAATCGCAGGATTCCATAGGATAGAATCATGGGAGTTAAAGTGGAATCATAGCACTATCACTGTGGAAAGTGAAGAGCCTTTTGCCTGTCTGTCTGTTGAAAGAAATAAAAAATCTTAAGGCCCTAAACATCTAAGGCTCTAAAATGTAGTTTATGTATTTATGTGTAAATACTGCACTTCATGGGTGGCAGTGGTACTAGATTATTTTGTATGCTAGCGAGAAGGGAGTCAAACAAAGATTGGGTCCATCAGACAGAGTACTTCATGGGACTGAAATAGTTTAGCAAGGTCTTATCTTTCCCATTATGTCCTTTCCAACAGACCAGTACATGGGAGTTCCTGTCTTTTTACAGGGTGGGTGGGGCCAGGACGGTCTGTCTCCAAATCTTGAGAAATTATAATAGCAGGATGCTTGCCATCTTGTGTATCAGAATGATTGTCCTCTCTGTATTGCTCCATGGATTCAGTAAGGCAGAAGATCTTTGCCCCCCATGTGTATGTGCTTGGATGCACTCACAGGCACGCATAAGGCAATCCAGCATAAGACCCTGTACTGTATCATTTTTAATCATAGTGGTTGATATGGTGCCAGCAGGAATACTTGATTATGCACAGAGTGAAGGTTATAGTAATCAAAATAAAGGGATTTATGTGGCACATTTATTGAGTCACTGGATAGACAGTTCATTCAAAAGGCCCTCTGAAAAGAAAGTACTATTCTTTGCCATACAGCTTTGCCAGCTAGTGGCACAGAGTTGCTGGAGTTTTCTGAGTGTCAAATTCGATATTACATGTTGGTTGCATATTTCACTCTATTTTGTTTAATTAATTCAAAGCATCCTTGGTAGGCAGCAGAGCAGAGTGGAAAAAAATAGGGTTGCTTCACTTCCCCCCTGCTGCTTTTCTATCCAAAATACCCTGCACCTGCTCCCTCCCCCAGAAAGTTAGCTACCTTTCCCATGCAAGTGGAGAAGCAGCTGGAGGGGAACTCTGAGTGGGTCAATAATGTGAAAGGAAATAGTTAGGGACCTGTCACCACAACATTTCTCTGTACAGAAGTGGGGGCTGACAGGCTTCTTTGGATGAAAGAAAAAAGCATAGTGGGCAGTAATATGCAGTTAAATGTGTAACACTACATTAGTAGTGCCAGCATTTCACACTTTTAGTATTGGCCCAGACTCTCCTTCACCTGAGCAGTGGCCCCCCCAGCCCTGATTTTAGGCATACAGTGACACCTGCTGGGCATTCTGTGAAAAGCCTTAAAACAACCCCAGTGGGAGCCATGCCTCAGGGCCAAACAAGGCAATATGCTAAGTGCATTATCACTTTCATTGATCAATATCTATATACCTACCACTTGGAGAAATTGCTGAATATGAACATAGTGTAGGGTGAAGGGGAGTGTAACCCTTTTTAATCGTTAGAGAATTTTACTTTTTTTTGGACTGCAGAATCTGCCAGGGAACATGAGCATGGCCGTGCTGGCTGGGGGATTCTGGGAGTTTAGTTCAAAAAGTAACTTTTCCCAGCTCTGCATCCCCTACCCCTCTATACCAGATCCCTGACTAGAATTACATAAGCCCTCTCAAGCTGCTGCTTACACCTCAAGAAATTCTGTTATTTGTGCCCATAAAAGTTTTTTCTTTCTCAAGGGCATCAACTGTGGGAGGAAGTTTTTAGGCATAAAAAGGGGTTACCTTCCTCCCTTGTGCCACAGTCCAAATGGAGTGTCTCCGCCTGTGGTGCTGTTAAAAATTATAGATAACTTTGATCACACATTTCACTGTGTGAGAAATGGGATCACACATTTATAATCACACATTTCATTGAGAGTATAGGCATATCTACATTATAATTAAAAAACAAAAACAAAACAAGAACAACCCCCCCCAGTAATCTAACGTATAAGTGTAAATGCAAATTGTATTAATTGTTATTTAAAGAGCTATCAAATTGTGTCCTTCTGTTGAATAAATTTACCTAATTTTATTCATATAATAGTAAGGGCAATTAGCATTTGTATGACAAATATAGCTGCATCACAGGCTTATACTGTGTTCACATTCTTCCTGGGAATTGTTGTTGTTTTCTCCTGGAATTGCCCTTGAGAACTCTTTTGCTATGAAAGGGGACCAGGAACCTCTAACAAAAAATTATCACCTCCTTATTAAACTTGCAAGGTTTCTTCAGAGAAACTATCTCATTAATAGATGATCTTATATAAAACTAATATAAGTAGATAAGGCCTGTGAGGATGTTACCCAATAAATATCATTAGATCCTCATCATCTCACCTTGAAAAGATACAAAGCAGAGGGGGAAGGAGAATATTCAGATGTTCATCTATGGAGGAAGGCTTGAAGGGAGAGAACAGGGTTGAAAAAAAGGAAGGGAAAAAAAGTAAGTTTGAAGAGGCAGAACTAGGTCAGGGCTCAGTTACAACACTGGGGACATTTACATAATTAAAGAGAAATCAATCCTTTGAAACAGTTCTAATTTTCATGTTAAGTAGAAGGACAGAGTGGAAATACTGGTTGCCTCCATGCTTAAGGTAAAGAAGCCCATTTCAGTTTCTAGATTGTTCCACAGCTATAGTTGCTTTGGGAGTATATTCTGCATTGTGTATACCACACAGCAGGTAATTGCATATAGCAATAGCTGCTTCCCTTCTCCAGATTATGCCTCTCAACTGAGGATGGGGAAAAGATGTGAAAGCCCTGCGTTTTGCCATTGTGTTCTTTCAGTTGCTGCTGTAGCCAGTTCAGGGCAGATATCACCATGAGGAACAGCCGGTCTTTGTATCAAACGTTCTGTGCTGGAAAGTGGGTTTTCTTTTTTGGGGTGGGGGATCACTGTGCCATGTTTCCGTCTTCTGGAATCCTGGTATTTATTGTTTGGTAAACGTCTTAAGATTCTGTGCAAGAGATCTTTAGTGTGGTTGTTCAGGGGAGTTTAGAATTCCAAGTACTTTGATGAGCGATCCCATGGAGTCAGGACAAAGAAGCGGTACCAAATCGTTTTAACTGTGTAGGGTAGATGCCCTTTCAGCAAGCTTTACTTCTGAGAAAACATCATTGATAACACACTGCTTTACTGCAATTCCCATTAGTGGTATGGCAGAGCTTGTGAAGGTTTTTGCCCAGACAGTACAGCCACCAGTAAGAACAATTCTGAGAGCTCTGGTCACACAAAGTAACTTTCCCAAGCTCTGTGCTACAAGTTACCAACTTTTATCTTGCAACAGTAGACTGATCACTAGGCACAAGTAATGGAAAGCATCGCAGCTTTCTTGCAATGAGATAACACTATAGCAGAAGTGATGTTTGTTTGTTTCATAGTGAAAGAAACTCAGGTGTGCCTGGGGTGGAAAAAAGAAGTGGATATCCTTCAAATTTTTTAAAAAGAATGTCTAACAGGTTGGCCTGGGGCAGAGACGGGGTATGGTGTTCACACGACACACACCCAACTCCAATCCCATGGTGGCTTGACACTGCGTGCCACATCACATGGCGTGCAGCATCATGGCGCTCCTCTGGTGCTGTGTTTAGATGACACAGTGCCAAAAGAGAGCCATAAAGCTATGGCATTGGTGGCTACAGCGTCCTTTCCAGGGTGCAAAAAGGAGCTACTTTTTGTGGCTCTCTTTTGAACTGCAGAAAGGCCAGATTGGGGCCATGACATGCAGTTGTTGCGGCTCCGATTTGGTAAAGACCGAGGTGGCTGCAGGCCATAAGATTTTCTTCTTAAAGAACAAAGGAAATGTGTTTGTGAGCTAATGTGGATAAACACTCTTTGTGAAATGAGCGCACGACATAGTGTAAAGGGTGGAATCAGAGCAGGAAATTGTGTCGTATTGTTAGCAGTGTACTATCCACTGGGAATATCCCACAGTTCATTCTGCCATGTTAGTTTGGAATAACAGAATTCAAAGGGATCTGGTAGCAGCTTTACTACAAGGTGCTACAAGATCCAGTCTGCATTGTTTGCTAGAAGCTAACAAATGTATCAGCATAAATGGGCTGCTTGGTTATTCCTGAGAATGCAGATGACTTTGTTCCTAAACACTTATATTCCTGTGGTTTTTCAGTTGTCGTCTCATTCTAAGCACAAATTTGTAGTAATTTGTACAACTTCCATTGCAATAGCAAAAAAAAGTTTTCAGATGTGAAGAGATAAGAGCATTATTGTCTGACATGGTATTTGCTAATGTGGTTTGTGATAGTGTGTAATCCTGCTTCTCCTCTGTCATTATGAATACCATCCCCCCACATTCATATCTGCTATGAGTTTTTTTTTTTTTAGAAACTTACTGTCAATTTAATTTCTACATGAAAATAACTTTGCTACATTCAGTACAGACATGTGAGTGCAGGGCTATGCAGCCTTGTCAATTTCATCACTACTTTGTCAGTTGTTTAAATTAAAACATTACAATGTTGATTATTTCTCTCTTTTCCCCTTGAAGCAAGGTGAAATATCATTTACAGTGATGCTGGAAGAAAGAAGTGTGGGTGGGTGGGGTGAGCTTTCAACAGTTTACTGTGTCGTTTGCATGGGGGACAGTTACCACAAAACAAAATCTGCCACCCACCACTTTCAGTCCTGTGCTCCATGGGAACCAGTCTCATCAGTTCCATCATTACTTGGTCAGTTTTTAAAAGCTGAAATACCTTCCTCTAGCATTTTACAGATGACAACTAGGCACGTCTGGCCAAACAATATCAAACAAGCTTCATTTATATACCGCTTCATACCGCCTAAGCAGTGTCTAAGCAGTTTACAAGTGTAAGCTAATTTGCCCCCAACAATCTGGGTACTCATTTTAGCGACCTCGGAAGGATGCAAGCCTGAGTCGAGCTTGAGCCCTTTTGCTGGTCTTGATCACATATCAGATGTGATCAAGTTGGCAAAAGTTATTAAAGAGGAACAACACAGAATCTGTGAGAGGTTGCAGCAGTTTGCTTTTGCTTGAATCTACTGAGGAGGGTAAGATTCTGTCCTTTCCTCTCACTCCTGCTGAGTTAATTGACTACTTTTGCACCAATTGAAGTACGTTTGTACCAGATGAAGTGTGCTAAAAAAGTCAGAGGGCAGAGGATTAATCAGGACTATCTTTGCCAAATTTGGATAGTTGGAAGCTATAAAAATGATACAGTACAGATTCTCTTTACTTCTGCTATATACACCTGCATGAAGGGAGAGGGATAAACTTTGGCCTAAATCCTATTGTTAGTCTCAGTTAGAGGTTGTTGTTGTTAACTGCCTCCAAATCGACTTTGACTCATGTGACCATGTGAATGAGATATCTCCAAGAACCACTATCCTCAAGCACTCTGCTCAGGTCCTGGAGATTCAGGTCTGTGACCTCCCTGATTGAGTCTAACCATCATATGGTCTTCCTCTCTTTCTATTGCCTTCCACCTTACCTAATATTACTATCTTTTCTAGTGAGTCATGCCTTCTCATAATGTGGTCAATGTATGACAGCCTCAATGTAGTCATCTTGATTTCCAGGGAGAGTTCACGCTTGATCTGTCACTTCGTTCCAGGATGAAGAAGAGCCATTGCTGAGCACCCTTTGGGTTTGGACGGTCAGCCAATAACAAATCCATATAACAGTTGCATTGGAATCCTGTGTCCAGTTCTGGGCACCACAGTTCAAAAAGGACATTGAGAGACTAGAGCGTGTCCAAAGGAGGGCAACTAAAATGGTGAAGGGTCTTGAAACCATGTCCTATGTGGAACGTCTTAGGGAACTGGGGATGTTTAGTCTGGAGAAGAAAAGGTTAAGAGGTGATAAATATGATAGCCCTGTTTAAATACTTGAAGGGATGTCATATTGAGGAGGGAGCTAGTTGTTTTCTGCTGCTCCAGAGACTAGGACCCGGAGCAATGGATGCAAGCTACAGGAAAAGAGATTCCACCTCAACATTAGGAGGAGCTTCCTGACAGTAAGGGCTGTTTGACAGTGGAACAAACTCCCTCGGAGTGTAGTGGAGTTTCCTTCCTTAGAGGTCTTTAAACAGAGGCTGGTTGGCCATCTGTCGGGGAGGCTTTGATTGAGATTTGCTGCATGGCAGGGGGTTGGACTGGATGGCCCTTGCGGTCTCTTCCAACTCTACGATTCTATGATTCTATGAGCGCCCACTCAGAGATGTAGTAGTTATGGGTGACTTCAACTACAGTATCTTGCTGTTTTCTGGAAGTCAAACTTGGCCAAAACCTCAAGGTCTAGCAAATTCCTCACTCACCATATAGCTTGAGATGCCAGGGGCTGAGCTGAAATAGCCCACATACTGGGCCACAGTACTTTACTCCATAGGGCCTGTCTTTGTACCATTTAGGAGGTACTCTAACCAGAGCTTGAAACAGTTATTTTTCTGGACTACTTGACATGATGGCTGGGGGATTCTGATAATTCTCAAAAGCAGTTTTTCAAGGATGTGTTTGAGACAGATGTCGGTGGTATCTCCCTATCCTTCCCCACTCCAGTTTCACATTTCTTTGTCCCTTTACACTTTCAGTTTGTTATGGGGCCTTTTATTTTATTTTATTTATATGCTACCTTTCCCCTGACCCAAGTTGGATCACAAAAAGTACACCCAAAAGCTCTTGAAAATCTGATAGATGTAAGTCAGTTTATTCCTGTGTTGTTACAAGTGGGATTCCAGCTGTTTGTTCCTGGAACTAAGACCTCTAATTGTAGGGCCAAGGTGTGCATTACTTTCCAGTAGTTACTTGCAGCCTTATCAAGATTATTGAAGACTGAAATCTCATAGCTGCCCTCATATGCACCAGTTTCCATTGGGACCTCAGTATATGGAGAGAATAGGCTTAATCTCTCCCTCCCCCAGCTATGATTCCTGTTAAAATTACCCTCCCAATCCTGAGCACAGTGCAGTTCGACATACAATCCCTCCCCCATTGGTGTCAATAGCAGCTATCCCTCTGAAGTCTAGTGCAAGGCAGTTTCTGCTAGAATCATATTTTGGGAGGAATGAGTTAAACTTCCTACCTTAACATGCTGAAGTCTGGATAGAAATGTGAGGAAGAGGATTTAAGGATAGGACTATTTTTTTTCCTAATCTCTTCCTGATTATCAGCCAGTATTCACATAATGTATAACTAAGCGCTTAAGACTCTCTTGCAAGCTCTTCTCAGACTTTCCCATCTAAAGCAGGAATGGGAAAAGTGCAGCTTATGGCCCACATTGCATTCTCATTCTGTCCTTGTGCCACCTGGACATCTTAAGTTCCCATGGACCCCCTATTTTTAGGTGAAATAAAATCTTAAAAATTACCCAAACCACGGCAAAACTGCACTGAAATATGTTGATTTAGGCTATTTTGTCTCTTGCAACTTCCATTCTCCCCAAGCCAGAAAAAACCCAAACACATTCCCTAGTTCAGTGCAATTGAAACTGAAACTGACTTCTGGTCATTTCTGGTTTCCCCAAAACACCCCTAGGAGAGCAGGAGTTATCCCACAGTCCCAACTTAGTTGCCTACCCCAACCTAAACTACTGTATACCTATTGGTGAACCCCTCTCATATCCCATCCCTCAGAAACCAGTGGGGCACCAAATGAAAAAGGGACCACTGTTTCCAAACCTGGGAGGAACAAAAGACCCATAACTGAGCTGTTCTTTGTTCAGTTCCTCACTCTTTAGCCATACAATGTTTTGTGCTAAATTATAATAAACTGGGGCTAATTAAGGTTCAGATGGATAGCATAAGAGAATGAAGAACAAGCTGCTTAATAAAGCACATCAAAATATTAGCACCTCCTAGACAGATCCTTGAGGTTGTTGTTATGTTGTTGTTACCTTGACCCTATGAATGAGAGACCTTAAAGAGCCCCAGTCATCAACAGTCTTGAGCTAATTTTCTTCCTGTTAGCTTCCTTCACTGTCCAGCTTTTGCATCCATATATAGACATTGGAAATACAGTGGCGTATTTCCTTTATATCCATCTGTTATTCTTGCTTTCTTGCACAAGAGAATGCCAAAACTCAGTGGTGGGCATTGCACGGCCCTCCAGTTGTTGTAAGGCTGCAATTCCCATTAGCTCTAGCCAGCATAGTTATTGGTGAGGGATTATGAGAGCTGGATGTCAGCAAAACCAGATGGCCACAGGTTGCGTGCCCCTCTACTGACTAGTCAGGAATCCCATTGATTTGTTGAAATAATTGGAAAAAATAGTGTATTGCTCATCAGGAATAGTTCTAGCTGCTTTAAAAAATGGCTTCCATTATTTTGCTATTGTTTGTTGTATGCTTTTGTCTGAAGATATGCTGATTTGCTTGTGTTGTTAATTTTTCCAGATGGACCATTCTTTTCTGTATATTTGTACACCAAGATCTTGCTGCAGCTTTCATCTGTTAACAACAAAGTACAAGTTTGCAGTTAAGAACAGTATTTAAGATGGGAGAGGAAGAAATGGAAAGAACAGTGCATTTCCCATTCTGCAAAATAAAATACATTAAATCTTGGGCAAAGGCAGTACAGTGGACCCTTGCTATATGCTGGGGTTTGGTTCCAAGATCCCCCATGGATAACAAAATCCATGGATGCTCAAGTCTCATTAAATATAATGACATAGCAAAATGGTGTCCCTTATAAAAATGGAAAATCAAGGTTTGATATTTGAAATTTATACTTTTTTGGAACATTTTCAAACTGTGGATGCTTGAATCTGTGTATAAGAAGGGCCAATTGTACTGTATTTATATGTCATTTAAGATGATACATGTAGAAAGCATGCAACAAATAGGCAAAAAATGTCTTTGTTGCACTAGCAATGGATGACACTTAAAGGTCGTGTGACATAATAAAAGTAATGGAAGACAATACATATTGGAAAAAAGTATTTGCTTGAAAGAAAATGGGTTTTATGCCTCCCACTTTCATCCTAGAACTTTGTAATTGCCTCAGTAGTATTGACACATAGAAAAGGCTTTCCACTTGCATGTGCTTTCCCAATTCACTTTGACGGAGATATCAGCTCCATATCTACTCTTCTTCATAGGAATACAAGCACAGAGCTATTCTGTTCCATTGACATGAATGACAAATCATACTCAGATTGGAGGTCTGTGCATGGATCATAGTAAACTGCAAAGGACACGTTCTGAAGATCTAGTGGCTGGGTTTTTTTTTTTTTTTTTATTTGCTCTTTCCTAGACCTTTGAAGAGATACATTCTCCTCTGACATCTTCCAAAGTTAAATTTTGACCCCAGATTATAAACTGTGCCCTCCAAGATTCTTGGAGGGGCACAACTTTCCATTTAACATAACACAGTCAACCCTTCATATCCACAGATTTAACCATCCACAGCTTGCAAATATTCAATATATATATGTAAGTTCCAAAAAGCAAACCTTGATTTTCCTATTTTATATAAGATATACCATTTTATTACATCATTGTATTTAATGGGACTTGAGTATTCACAGATTTTGCTATCCATGGGGGGCTGAGGGCCTTGAGCCAGCCCCAGCAGATAAGGGTCCTCTGTGCATCCACCCTAGGCCTGTTTTAGGCCTTAAAAGGAAGAAAATAGAAAGTAATCACCTGGGATAGAATTACATATAAATGTCAAGTTGTGCCCTCCCAGTGCTTCGGGGGATAAAGTTTGTGATTTTTGGAGAACAAAATTGGTGGGATCTGGGTTCACATTAAGGCCCCCGTGCCATCCAAGACTATGCTTATTATTGTTGCTGTATTGTGCCTTCCAACTTATGGCAAGCCTAAGGCACCCTATTACAGGTTTTTGGCATGACTTGTTCACAGGGGGGTTGCCTTTGCCCTTTCTCTGAGGGTGAAAGATTGTGACTTGCCCAAGGTCATCCAGTGGGTTTCCATGCCTGAGAGGGGATTCGAACTCTAGTCTGCAGAGTCATAGACCAACACTCAAACTACTACATAGAGGTGGAGAAACCTATCCAAACAGGGAACCTGACTATAATGTGATCTGATACTCTCATTTGATACTGACTGATTTAAGTTATCAGAATATATTAATTCCTGCTCTCTGCTTTGTTTTGTAGGTGATGACTGCAGTGACCATTGTAACTTGGCTCATGGCAGCTGTGAAGAGGATGGCAAATGCAGGTAAAACATCACTTGGATGCTATTGAATAAGAAACCTGTTCAAACATTCTGTGTCAAAGATGCCAAAATTGAGTGCCAAATGAGCTCCAGTTCTGCACTCAGAAGTCCAGTTAATAGAATAGATCATATTTGCTGCACTAAAATTTCTGTGTATGAAAATAAATGTGCATATTATCATGTATTGAGTAGGATATGAATGGTTGTTTCACCTCACAAAGACAAGACAGCCAGGGCGTTCAGCAGTTGCTCATTCTATAAAGAAAACAGATATTTTTCATACAATATCATACAATTTTCTATATGCATGTGTATAACATGTGTGAAAAATGTCACACAGAATGAAAGCAATCCAAATTTTAAAAAAATGTGAATTTGTGTCGGCCTTGTAAACAAGTTTGTCACAATCACTAATCCTCACTTTAGGCGGGAAAATAATATACCAGTTGTGTTCATTTGTAGTGTAACATTTTTTAAAAAAACAAATCTTCCTTACATCTTAGCTATGAGATAATGCATATTTGCCTCAGGCAGCCAAGCAAGTTTCTTTTAACTACTTTGCAGTATGCCAAGTGAGCTTGTTCCTGTTGCTCATTTCAGTCTGGGGAAGATGAATTTTACTTATTTATACTACAGTATTTTACAATATTTACTTTGCAGTTCTATATTTGTGAGGCGGGCTAGTCTGAAAGAACATGGCTTGTTCAGGTTGACCCAGTGAAGTTACTGGCAAAAAGGGAATTTGAATCTACTGGGAATAACTGTGAGGGACTATAAATATATGTGGGCCATGACTAGGTAACAAGGAGGAGGCATGGATCCAGGCTAAAAGAGTTTGTGTTCTTAATACACCAAGGTAGAACAGATTGCCAGTAGATTGGTTTGTAGACACTGTCTGTGCATGTTAGGAATACCTTCACTTGTTGCATAACTATCTGTCATGGAACTTACAAGAGTGTAGGAACCTGCCTGGGGCAGGCAGGTGAACAACCACATGGAGGAACAGCCAGGAGCATCCTGAACCCTGTTGCTCATCATGGGGGTGGGCCTCTCTCCTGGATTGCATGGATCCTCTATTGATGGCAGAACCACTTTGTGTTGAGCAAGGGGATGTGAAGGGAGAACAGTGAACAGTAGCCAAAACAGATATAAGTCATAGTCTCTGACATACAGCAGACATTTGTGAAGCTGTGAAGAAGAAAAGGGAATATGTTACTTATGAACTCTGCCAGCCCTCTTATCTCAGCTTCTTCAAGGAGCAAGGAGAGACTGCAGTGATGGTAAATATATTTTCCCTGTGGGTGTGCGGTTTGGCACATCTGGACAAAATGGCAAGGCAAAAATGCTCATGTGCACATCAATGCTCCTGAGTTTTTGTTTAGTTATGCAAGGCCTACTTGATTTGATTGTTTCATTTTCCATGTGCATATTGTTAGTTTTGAATAAAATGCTTTCTTAAATCATGTTGAACTGCTGTTCTGCTTTGTGGTGTAGGAACCTATATGTACTCTTTCCATGCCATTTCTGCCTTTGGTACCAAAATTTTTGTTAAAGAAGTAATGTGCAGGGATATTTGTTTATGGTTTACTAACTGTGTGATGTTTCAGTGATTCTGCTTGTAGTCATACACAACAGCATAAGGTGGTTGTGTATCTGCACTCCGTCAGGTTGGCAGAACTGTGCAATTCTCCATTTTCTCCTTGATAGTAAAAAAAAATAGAGGAGTGGCAGACTAGCATTGCCATGGATGGTGCTCAAAGGAAACCACACCCACACAGCCTGAGGATAGCCTTTTTGGAATGGAATAGTTAATTGCTGGGTAAACACAGGACTCGCACCTAATTTAGCATCAGTTAAAGGAATAGTCAGGAACAAATACAGTACAATTCCCACTAATTTGGATGGAACTAATGTTGCATAAGCAGGAGTCTGCTCACAGCGGTTTTATCCTCTTTCTTCTTCCTGGCAGCTCCCATTCCCCTCAAAGTCCTCCAGAACAGATGCATGGAGGAAGACATAAGGACAGTGGTAAGACTGTCCACTCTCCTGACTCCATCAGCAGAAAAAATTAATTGGATTCCTGTCCATTTTATTCTCCACTATTTTCTTAATTGCACAAAAATGTACATGACCCACATATGTTTATTTTCACAAATATGCCTGCTGCATGTGATTCCTAAAGTCCAGTCATATGAAGATTTACTTAAGACTATCTCCTGAATAATTATCTATGAGATTACAGCTTTATGGTCTTAACACACAGATGTTCTCTTTGGGAACAGTTTAACAGAGAAGAAAGGTAGAAGCAGAGGTCATGCTGCAGGTATTTCATTTCAGCTGCATACCTCTAGATCAGGGGTTCCCAACTTTTTTGACTCAGAGCCCTAAGGGCTCCGTGGAGCACAGGTTGGGAACCACTGCCCTACATTTTCTTGGACCTATGGCAGAGTCCTAAGGCAAATTAAAACACTGTGGTGACTCTGCTGATCCCATATAAAGCTTGTGGGTCAGCTACATGAGGCCTAACTTGGGAATTGCAATTACAGTGGACCCTTGTTATACGCTGGGGTTTGGTTCCAAGATCCCCTGTGGATACAAAATCCATGGATGCTCAAGTCCTATTAAATATAATGACAGAGCAAAATGGTGTCCCTTATAAAAATAGGAAAATCAAGGTATGATATTTGAAATTTATACTTTTTTTTAACATTTTCAAACCGTGGATGCTTGAATCAGTGTATAAAAAAATCTTACCTGCCCTTTATGTTATGTTGATGTTTTCTCAACCCAGTTTTCCTGAATTCTTTTGTAGATGTGATCCAGGCTGGGATGGGACATCTTGTGAGCAGTGTGTGAGGATGCTCGGCTGTATCCATGGAACATGCCACCAACCCTGGCAATGTATTTGTCAAAGTGGCTGGGCTGGCAAATTCTGTGACAAAGGTAGGTCACTCCAGTCAAAACAAGGTAGAAAAATCTTGAATAAGAGTAAAAGCTGCTTAGGGAATGATGACACAATGCAAACAGGCTGTAGTTCTCATGAGAAGCATTATCTCATTGTGTCAGATGAAATATAGCTCAGTATTGCCTACACTGATAGGTAGCAGTTCTCTGGGGGCTCTGACAAGGTCTTTCCCAGCTCTACCTGAACCCGAACCTTCTTGCTGTGTTGAAATGTGTTTTCTTTTCTTTTTTGACTACAGCTCCCCAAATCCTCCAGCCAGGATGGGAAATCATAACCATGCTAGTTGGGGCATTTTGTCATCCAAACATGTAACTTTTCCATGCTCTTTACCTTCTGCATATAAAACACACGCTTATCACTGGCTTGTGGTCATCTGATATATGATAAAAACACATTATTTTCAGTTGTTCTCTGTCTTGATCCTCACCTTCTTAGCCACAGTTAATGGGCTCAGTCTGTCTTTGTTGACATTAGTTTTGTGACTTTCTTGGTAAGAACAGTCACCTTGAACAAACTGGTGACCTGTACAGTTGTTGAATGGCCATTGCAGTAGGACATGTGAAATGGATACTACATCTTGCACCAGTTCAGCTGAACATTCTTCAAAGGCAGCCCTTGCACAGAACACATTGAGGTAATCTATACAGGAGGGAACTAAAGCATGTGTCACTCTTAATCAGATCTACCTGCTGTAGGAAACAGCACAACCCGTGCACCAGCAGAAGCTGGACAAAGGCACTGCTGGCTGTGGTGAGGCCCAGAGTTGTCCTCAAGCTGCATTCCAGTTTAGAGAATTCTCCCTCAAAGATAACCAATCTTTCTGATTTTAGGTGGCACCTTTTTAACAACAACAACAACAACAACAACAATTTGTATCCCGCCTCTCCCTGTATTGGATAAATCCAGATAGGCATCTAATATCTAAAACTCCCCTTCTTGTTGTTTTAACCATTTTGATATTGATTTAGGCTTCTTTTTTATTTTTACAATAATTTTTAATGTTTATTCCAAGGTTTTATGTGCAATCTGAATGAATTAGCATAAAAACATTTGATTAAAAATAGTAGAAATAAATGCAATGCAATAAGTACTATTTATTTATCTATTCAATTTATCGCCTGTCTTTCTCCCAGTACAGTACTCAAAAGGGTTTACAGCAAATTAAAAGAAAGTACAGCTAAAACGTTTTTTGATCAAAAGTTTTTTTAAAAAATTAAAGAAACTATTCTTTTAAAAACTCAAATGTTAAAACTGTTTAAAGCAACATTTAAAACATAACAAAAGATAAAAACACAGCATGCCCCATTAAAAGCTTCTTCAGCCACATGAATTAAGAATGAAAGGCATGCCTAAGAGAGCAAAGGAGAGGTGGTCTATTGAACCTGTTGTGGGAGGGAACTCCACAACCTGGGAGTAGCCACCAAGAAGGCCCTCTCCCATGTCCTACCTAGATGAACCTGTAACAATGTCAAAGGGACCACGAGAAAACTGTCTCGTAAAGATCTTAAAATGCAGGCAGTTTCATAAGGGGGATACAGTCTTTCAAAGTTTCTGGATCTAAGCCATTGAAGGCTTTACAGGTCATAACCAGGCCTGCTTTGGCTGGTCTTGTAGGCCAGGATGGGCACAGATCCAGCAAACATGTGATTCTCACCTGTCAAAGGATCTTGTCCACACCCTCAAGTTGTACAAACTGAAATGAATGCAACAATTCAAGACAATCAGAAATCAAGGTTAAAGCCACTGAATCTGTATCAACAGATCCAGCATCTAAGTCAGCACAGATCTGAATGATTTGGTTTGCAAATTCTTCACAGCCAAATCTGGGCCATCAAATGATCTCAGTTGACTTCCTGTGGGGCACAGTATAGAAGGCCCCTGGCTGCTTGAGACAGTTCTATTGGATGACATTGTGCAGATACAGTGGTGGCAATGAAGAAGAATTTCTTTGTTGCTACCACCACTGTAGAATAGCCTTGCCAGTGGGCTGTGCTTGTGTTTGATGAGAGTTGCTCTGAGTTTTCTGCCATCAAAACTCTAGTCTCCACCCCACTTGTTTCTTCATCGCCAGCTCCCTAGTACCGGGGATTCACTTGGTTCCACTCTTTGGGAGTTACTTAGTGGCAATTATAGCCATTGACCTGGCCATGTCCCTATTCCAGAGATCAACTGGAGTTTTTCATCTACCATGACAACAACAACCCCCACAAGAGCAATTAGGAATCCATCTGGATCAATAATAATAATAATAATAATAATAATAATAATAATAATAATAATTTATTTTTATACCGCTTTTCCGCGATGATCAAAGCGGTGTACAAAAAATGCAATAAAAACAACAATACAGAATAAAATTTTCAATAAAAACATAGCAATAACACTATATTAAAACATTATATTAAACAAATAAAACCAATTACCCCAAATCAAAGCCAGCTGAATTGTTAATCCATGATGCCACTACATATAGGGGGAAGCCACATAGTATCAAGGGACATGGGGGAAAGCCTGGTGGAAAAAAAGGAGTTTAAGCTTCATTTTGAACAAATCCAGGGGAGTGATGGAACGGAGCTCATCGGGAAGAGTGTTCCAAATTTTAGGGGCCGAGATGGAGAAGGCCCTTTGCGAGGTTGACACGTATCTCACGGTTGGAACCCTCAACAAGTTCTTCCCGGCTGACCTGATTGTGCAGGGCGGATTATATGGGGAGAGGCGGTCCTCCAAGTAGCCTGGGCCCAAGCCATTTAGGGCTTTATAGGTAATAACCAACACCTTGTATTGTGCCCGGAAGCGAATGGGCAGCCAATGAAGATCTTGCAGTACAGGTGTTATATGGTCGGTCCTGGAACATCCAGTGACCAATGTTGCTGCCATATTCTGCACTAATTGAAGCTTTTGGGTTTGGTACAAGGGTTGCCCCATGTAGAGCGCATTGCAGAAATCCAATCGAGAGGGCCTTCTGGGATGGACCATCTTAATTAGCCCTCCATCTCTGGAAAGGCTCCATGTCCCAGTGAATCTAAACCTCCTGAAATTGTGGTTTGTCCATGACAATAGACCTATGGAAAGTGCCTCCACACCCAGGTCACATCCTCTCTCTTACCTTTTTTGTAAAACATCTGGTATCACTGTAAGTAAGAATAATACTGCAATTTCCTTTTCTGTGTGTGTGTGTTTTGGTTTGGCATAAGAAATGCATCATGAATATCTTCATTACTGACCTGCATCCCCCTACCCTTTCAGATGTGCATATTTGTGAGCACCAGACTCCATGCCAAAATGGAGCTCAGTGCATCTATGATCGTGACGGGGAATATTCCTGCCTGTGCCTTGAAGGATTTCATGGGAAAGACTGCGAGCTGAAGACTGGGCCATGTGAGAAATCAGGGTGAGAGATCCTACTAGAAATAGATGGAGAGAGACATGAGGAGAGGGCTTATTGGCTAAAATTCTGGGTGAACCACACCAGCTAACAAAAATTATTTACATGATTGCTTTTAAAATTCTTTAAAATATGAATCTGAAACTTGGAAGTTCAGTAGATCTCAGTAGGGTGGGATGGGGGGGTTGACCTTTTCCATTCAGTAAGGGTATCATAATCTGTGTTTGATCTGTCATTTCAGGTTTCCATGCAAGAATGGTGGACTGTGCCAGGATAAGAATGGCTTTGCTAGCAACTATACTTGCAAGTGTCTGGCCGGATTCACTGGTGCACATTGTGAGGTTGATATAGATGACTGCCTGATGCGTCCCTGTGCCAATGGTGCCACCTGCCTTGATGGCATGAACCGTTTCTCCTGCCAATGCCAGGCCGGCTTTGAAGGCCGTTTCTGCACTATCAATGTTGATGACTGTGCCAGCCAGCCGTGCAAAAATGGGGGCAGGTGTTATGACCGCATCAGTGATTTTGATTGCTTGTGTCCTGAGGGCTTTGTTGGCAAAACATGTGAGCTCATCGCACCAGAACCAACATGGGTCACTGCATTTGAGCCTGATCACAAGGAACATAACAGTGCTGTCACCAGCATTGACCCTTGGACAACCCAGTCTGATCCAGTGAGGGCTGTAGTTACTGGGAAACGAATCACCAACTACAGTGAGAAATCAAATGGAGGAGGGCTCCTCATCTCTGTGAAAGAGGTGGTGACCCAGCAGGACTCAGGACTAAGTCAGTCACAGCTAATTTTAGTGCTGGTGTTTGGCCTGCTGACTGCCCTTTTGGTCTTGGTAACTGTCTTGTTGGTACTGCTCAAGAACTGGGGACGCCAGAAGTGCCAAAGCCCATCCCAGTCTGCAAGAAAACTTCAGGACCAAGAGTGTCAAGTGGGAATGTTAAGTACAGTCTTGATAGAACCCAGGAAAACAACCGAGCTGTAAGGCTTCCCAAATTGGAGCCTGGTTGACCTATATACACCCACCAATGATTCAGTGAATCCTTTGAGCCATTTCCTGGGGGGCTGTTCCAGGCTGTGCATGTCCAAAGCACTTGAGGGCTCTGGAAGAACTTAAGGTTGTGAATCAGCATCAAAGAGGATGTCCATGAGGCAGTAAGTCCTTGTCTGAAAACAGTCTTCAAACGTGTGCAGCTTAAGTCACTGGCATGTGACATCAATTTACAAGGCAGCCAAAGAAATAACTGGGTTAGGAGGACGACCCAGTGTTGGAAACAGTATGCAAGCAAAATAGATGGAGAGCATCCTACATGCACTCAAAGGGAGTTGCTAAAACATGGCCAGGTGTGCCAGAACAGGATGTAGGAGCTGCACCTTGATTAGGCCCTTGGGCATCTGGTAACTCTTGGTCAGAGTCATTGGAGGTGTCATATAGCCTGATAACTCAAGGGGGCTTAGAAACTATTCTGTATATGTCCTGCCGCTAAAGCTCTGGCACAGGAACTGAAGAATTCCCCATTCTGCCTAGAGGCCTTCAGTCTCTTTCAATCATCATAAGCTCAACTGAGGGCCTAATGGTGCCATGAGCCAGTGTTCAGATTGTACTGAGAATCCAGGACCATATCTTGCCCATTATACCTTATCTTTTCTTCCTCTGGCTGCAGATGTTTTGAACTTTTAAGCCAAACCATGTCCTCGCCAACCTAGCACCTCATTTACTCAGTTATGATATCTGTCAGGAAGGGGCAAAAACATACAGAAACTCAGTGCCCTTTCTCTGTCTCAGATAACTGGTCTGTCTTTCCACTTGCCAGAAAGGAAATGCTTGTGTTATGAAGTTGGAAATTGAAGTCTAGCTTAATGGGTAGCAACCCCAGTTCTAAACACTAACTTCGCTGAGAGTTCAGATTTGGGAATAAACCCAAAACAACAATGATAGCACTTATCAGTATCACCTGAGATGGTGGTGTGGGGTATGGGCTGGCTCCAGAACCTGTGATCACTTTAGTGGAGACAAAAAGAAAAAAATATGCAGAGCAGTGCTGAAATTCTGAGACAAAAAGTATGCTTTTCGAAGTGCAAAATGCCACTTCAGAAAACTCTCATATGACACTCCTACATGTATTTTTAGTCATTGGTTCTCTCAGCTATTCCATCTTCTGTAGTGGAACACTGGAAGTTGCTTTATACCAAGTCAACCCATTGGTTCATTTAGCTCAGTATTTTCTATGCTGACTGACAGCAGCTTTCCTGAGTTTCAGATCAGAGTCCTTACCTGGATATATCAAGGACTGAACCTGGGAACTAATGTGTGTAAAGCATGTGCTCTACTACTGAGCAATCTATGTTGTCACCCTCTAATTGATAATGAAGGTGATGATATAATGAACCAGATATAGATATTCATTCTTTTGATTAACAACGTGCACCTTATTTGGTAGTGTCCACCCCACTTTGACTGTTCACACTTGGTAATGGCAGCAGAGGTCTCAGTCCCTTCCCTCACCCTTGCTGAACCCTAAGGCTCTAGCTAAAGTCCAGTCCACACTGCAGAAATAATCCAGTTAGACACCGCTTTAACTACCCTGGCTCAATGCTAAGGAATCCTGGGAACTGTAGTTTATTGTAGCACCAGAGCACTCTGATAGTGAAGGTTAAATGTCTCATAAAACTATAATGTCTAGAATTCTCTAGCATTGAGCCAGAGCAGTTAAACTCATGTCAAACTGGATTATTTCTGCAGTGTGGATTGGACCTAAAATGACATGAACAGAGTTTTCTCACTGACCCTAACTCTTCTCTTTGCCTTACCCCATTTTTAGAATAAATTAGTGCCCCAGTTCCATGTCCAAGAAGCAGCGGGTTATGTCTCTGGAAATACACCTTGAGCTGGGAAAGGACTGGGAAGAAAGGGAAGGGTGGGGATTTCACCAGAAAGATTATTTTTGTAATAGACATTTGATGAATGGTGTAACTTTGTAAAATAAATAGAAAAACTAAAATATGAGAACCAGTGCCTTCATGTCCACTCCCCAGATTTCATGGCTGCTTTCAGATGAAGATTTATTGTGGGATAACAATGGCCCATTTAACTCATATTTTAGAGGGTCGTCACAATGTCATTGTCCATTTGTATCGTCCCATGTTTTCCCAGCGCTGCTTTTTTTTTCCTTGTGGAAGAAAGTGCATGTTTTAAAAAGAATAATGTGATCTTCACAAAGATAGGTGCTCTTAGTGTATTCCCCTCTCTATCTTTTTAAAGGAGTGAGTGTGTGGGCTTGATATGGATTATGACCTCCTTGGGTGGTGAATTTGTAAGTTCAGTGCACAGTATAACCATTGTAGTCAGCACCATTTTTTTCTCCCATTTATTCATTTTAAAACCAATCTTTTGAGTAATGCTGAAGCATTTTTTCTGATTATTAAAAATAATGATAATAGCTATACCTCATGTAAACATTAGAGTGTCATAGCACTGTGCACTTCTAATGCAGTATATATGGGTGTGCTTTTTATAATGATGTAAAGGGGAAATTTTCAATCACTATTTTGGCATAACGGTTAAAGGCAATGGTCACAAAGATCTCGTTTAAAAATATGATTTGAAAGGAAGCATTATGGGATTGACCACTACTGTATAAGCTTATAAATTTATTTTACAGAAAATGTATAGTAAGGCCAGGCAACTTTCCCCCTCCAGATGTGGTTGGACTGCACCTGCAATGGCCCCTCACCACTGACTATGCTTGCTGTGGTTAATGAGAGTTGGTATACCAATACAATATATGCTTATAATGCTAATTTTAAAAAAAATCAAAAACCTTGATAAAGTAATCAGAACTTGTTGTTAACTGCCCTCAAGTCAACTCTGACCCATGGTGACTCTCTCTGTGGATGAGACATCTCTAAGCACTGCTCTGCTTAAGTCTTGCAGATTCATGCCCATGACCTCCCTAAGGGAGTGTAGCAATCTGGAATGCTGTCTTTCTCTCTTTCTGCTTTTCTAGCATTATTGTCTTTTCCAAAGAGTTGTGCCTTCTCATGATGTGGCTACAGTACAACAACCTAAATTTAATCATCTGGGCTACTAGAGATATCACATCTCAAATGAATTGATTTTATTGTTATCTACTTCTTTTCACTGTCCAGCTCTCACATCTGTACATAGTGATGGGGAATACCATGGCATGGATTACTCCAACTTTAGCACTCAATTGTATATCTTTGCTCTTTAAGTTTTTGCCTAGTTCTTTCATAGCTGCCCTTCTCATTCCTAGTCTTATTTCTTGATTGCAGTCTCCGTTCTGATAAATGTTTGATCCAAAGTACAGGAAATGTTTAACTATTTCAATTTCCTCATTGTCTAGGCTGAATGTATATAGATCCTCCGTGGTTGTTATTTTGGTTTTCATGTTCAACAGCAAGCCTACCTTGCATTTTCTTCCTTGATCCTCCTTAGTAGTTGTTCCAAGTCTATGATGTTTTTGGCTAGTAATATGGTATTGCAATTTAACTGTCATGGAAACATCCTATCCAACTCTGGAAGTTGCAGTTTAGGAAGCGGTATTTAGAATTCTTAGCTGGAGAGATCTATTGCTTCATCAAAGTATAACTCTCAGGATTCCATAGGATGCAGCCATAGCAGTTACATCATGTGCTATAATTATGTAATGCGAAAGAGTCCTTGGTCAGATACTATTTTACACAATTGTTTATACTTGGAAGTCATGGAGTAAAATACTTCTTCTGGCAATCCTTACTCATTAGGGATCTTTGATATATGAAGCCTTGACACCCATTTCAGTGTTAGTTTTAACAGCTGTCATGGATTTTCAAAATGATTGAATAATTGCTGAAGGGACTTATGAAGTTGCACTTCCACAGGGGACATTTCCTCTCCTTCCTGTGTTCAGAGAATATGTTCAGTGTAGCACAACAAGGAAGAATATGAGAGGAGACATTCGTAGTTCAAATTTAAATTCAGCCATGAAGTCCGTAGCCTAGGGCCTGAGTCAGGTTACTGTCCCTCAACCTCATCTCTCATGTGTAATATAGGGAATTACAGTATCTTAAATATATATCTATATATTTAAAGGATCAGTGAGACAATACAAGTGATGCACTTTGAACAATGAAAAATTTTAGCAGCAGTACCATGTAAAGCACAGATGTCATTCAGTTAACGGCTGAAATCCAAAGGCCATGTGATAAGTCCCACATGCTCAATACGGCTTATGAATTCCCTTCCTTGCCCTCACTAACTCTGTGTGCCAAGTGACAAGCTGCCTTTCAAATTTGGATGGGTTTCTGAAGTAACAGAAGAAAGTGTTCTCAGTGAGAGGCATGTTGCTTGTGGAAAATCCACAAAGCCAAGATCTCAGGAAGGATGCTGCAGTCTGCAACCTCCCTTGTGTTGAGAACACCCCAAATAAACTGCATGCTGCCTATGGAGACTGAAATCATGTCTTACTGAACTGAGCAATGTGGAGAAATTGGGGCTTGGGGAACAGACAAAGGGAGATAAGGCGGGATGCTTTAGGCAGGGGAAACAATGTTAAAGAATACACAAAGGCATGAGGAGAAAAGAAAAGGAGCAGACAGCAGATGGGTTTGAACAGACGAAAGGGAGGGACAAAATTAGCAAGCATTTTCCTTTTATGGTAATTTGGTGAAGGGGTTGAGGTTTTTTCTTCTTTGTTTCTTTGCTATGCTGAGTCTAGAGAATAAGACATGTCAAATAAGGTGACATCTTTTATCAGACTTGTTTCAATAAATTTCACCCTGAACATTTTGTATCAAGTCAGGGCAGGCAGACTGCTCCTAAAAGAGAAGAAAGTTTTTGGGAGGGAACGAGAGACTGAAACAAAGCAACTTAAGGAAGGCAGTGTGAGTGCCCCTCCCCTGGAGTTACTGAGGCTAAAAGCATAAAATGTAAATATGAGATTGCGGTAGTGGGCATTATCCAAAGATGAAACGATTACTACCAGCTATTGTGATAATACCACAGGTATATAAGAACAGAAGAAGACTCACACAAACCAAAGACCTATACAACTGGCCCTCCACATTCGCTTTTGCTTTTGCAGTTTTGATTATTTGCAGATTTGATTAATATGTTCTCCCTAGTAATCTCTAGGTCTGCCAGTGCAATTCTGCCGGGCGTTGATCATAGAGTTGTGCTGTAGAACCTAGAACAGTGATCCCCAAACTTTGGTCTTCCAGATGTTTTGGACTACAACTCCCAGAAGCCCTAGCTGACTAGGCCAACAGTCAGGAATTCTGGGAGCTGAAGTCTAAAACTTCAGAAGGACCAAAGTTTGGAGATCACTGACCTAGACGTTTCTAGAGAAAACACTTCTTCAGGCATTTGTAGGTTCTCTAGCATGATTCTGTGATCAACTTCTGGCAGATGTTGACCCTTGAGTTGCACTGGAGGACCTGAAAATTTCGTAGAATCATAGAGTTAGAAGAGACCACAAGGGCCGTCCAGTCCAACCCCTGCCATGCAGGAACTCTCTATCAAAGCATCCCCGACAGATGGCCATCCCGCCTCTGTTTAAAGACCTCAAGGGAAGGAGACTCCACCACACTCTGAGGGAGTGTGTTCCACTGTCAAACAGCCCTCACTGTCAGGATGTTCCTCCTAATGTTGAGGTGGAATCTCCTTTCTATTGTTCCAGGTGCTATTCTCTAGAGCAGCAGAAAACAAGCTTGTTCCTCCTCAATATGACATCCCTTCAAATATTTAAACAGGGCTATCATATCACCTTTTAACCTTCTCTTCTCCAGGCTAAACATCTCTAGCTCTCTAAGTCATTCCTCATAGGGCATGGTTTCCAGACCCTTCTAGAGTGGTGTTCTCTCAGATAAAAAGGATAGTGTTTTTTTTATTCACTGTTTTTCCACATTCATGGGGGTCCTTCACCCCTAACGCCAGCAAATGTGGAGGGACCACTGTATAGACCAGCTTAGTGTTTCCATTGTAGCTAACCAGAAGCCTATGGGAAATTCAGAAATACAGTAGGTCATAAGTATAATAGCATTTCTCTGCTCTTTTTTTGCCAAAGTTTCGTATACAGCCTCTGCTACTGGAGGCAATATAGAATCATGAATAGGTAGACAATTAACAAACAGTATGTACTTTTCTTTGGTACTTGCCTTGGCAAAGGCCAAACTAATTAGATTTTGTATACTTATGCAGAAGGAGTGAGTCGTGCAATCCTCTGCTTACAACAGAGTTCTCTTGCCTCATTGGAAGGTAATGTGTTTCACAGTTGCAGCTCCTTGCAGTAATTAGTTACTGTTATAGTTGGAATTTTAGAAATGCGACTCTTTCCCAAATCATAGACACAAATACAAATGAACCATCTGAATCCTGTAAGTGACCTGTGGTAGAAAACATTTTCCTCCTGTCCACCACATTGTTGCCTCAACCCCCACAACAGAGAACAAGATAGCGACAACAGGCACAAAGCATTTGAACCATGTAGTCCTTCTGCCCCATTATGTAAAGTCACATGTTTGTAACTAAAGTTAGTGCTCTTCCACATTAATCTAAAGAAGCATGACTTCTTACAACACATCCCCTTGTTTTGTTTTGATTTCATACACTTCAGTGTATGACTATTTTAAGCCTCTTGGGTTTTGCTGGCTTTAAAGGTAAAGGTAGTCCCTTGACATGAATGTCTAGTCATAACCGACTGTAGGGGCAGTGCTCATCTCTGTTACTAAGCTAAAGAGCCAGCGTCATCCAAGGACTACTCTGGTGGTCATGTGGCCAGCATGACTGCACCGAACACTGTTACCTTCCCACTGAGAAGTGGCACCAATTTATCTACTTGCATTTGCATGCTTTCGAACTATTAGGTTGGCAGAAGCTGGGACTAGTGACAGGAGCTCACCCCATCATACAGCACTCGGGCCCCGAACTGCCAACCTTCTGATCTTTTGATAATCAGAATTGGCATTTTAACCACTAAGCCAGTGCATGGGTTTACCCAGTTATTATCATCCACTTCCTCCATTCTTTTTTAATGCTTTTTGCAGTGATTTCTTGGATATACATTAACAACACTTCCAAAGGTTTTGAAAAACAGTGGGATGATTTGAAGAGTAATTTCCCCCTCTCTGATTTTTGTTTTAATTTTTAGAGTTACAGTGCAAAAGGGCCTTGTCACTGAAATAATATTTTTTTTAAAAAAAAAGAGAAGGGAATATATTGTTCTGCTATGTCTGTGAATTTGGGCGGGGGGGGGGGGGGCGGCATTTGAAGGTGAGAAGACTGCTTTGCAGTTGGTATTGATATTTGCCAGAAAACAGTCTAGGACAAAAGAGATGTAGTTTGGATATTTTAAAAATCCCTGAAAACTACCGCAACAAATACTGCAAGTTCCCAACACATGTTCCCCATCTGGAGGCGGCCTTAGTTACATTGGAAAATAAATTATATTTTCCTTCATAAAGTTTCAATCACAATATAAAGTAGTCATGCCTTTGTTACTGAAAAAAGGAATTAAAGACATGTAACACATAATTACCAAAGCCATAGCATTCCCCATCACTATGTATGGATGTGAGAGCTGGACAGTGAAGAAAATGGATAGGGAAAGAATCAACTCCTTTGACATGTGTGGTGCTGGAGAAGTGTGCTGAGGATACTGTGGAGTGTGGACAGTCAAAAAGATAGACAAATGGGTCCTTGAGCAGATCAAACTAGAAATCAACCTAGAAGCCAGGATTACAAAACTGAGGTTGTCGTATTTTGGCAACATCACGGGAAGGCATGACTCACTCGTAAAACATTAACGCTTGGAAAGGTGGAAGGCGGTAGAAATAGAGATAGACTATACGCCAGAGGGATAGACTCAATCAGGGAGGCCATGGGCAGGAACTGAGCAGAGCAGTGGAAGATAGGGAGGCTTGGAGATATCCACAGGGTTGCTATGAGTTGAGGGCAGTTAACAACAAACACATTAACTAGTTACTTCCAAGGTGTTGTTTGGATTATTTCTTCTATGGATTATTTCTTCTACCATACTCCCTATATTAGGAGAAAGGTGGGATATAAGAAAATAA
>NC_056522.1:57388185-57390429 GCF_019175285.1 Sceloporus undulatus
AATAATAATAATAATAATAATAATAATAATAATAATAATAATAATAATAATATAATTCTACCACCCCTGACCATATCGCCTGGAGCTGATGGAGTTGTTTGATACATCTGGAAGTTACTAGACTGGGTAAGGATGATCTACAGTTTCAAATGATATATTCCAGAAACAGATTTTGGTATCTGATTTGTTCTTTTTTATGAGGAGACCTAAACCACAGTTTTGCTACGTGGACAACAGGAACAGTATTGCTGAGAGACATTGCAAGAGAAAGTTTGCAATTGTGTGTAACTAAGGCTTATTGAACTTAACATGAAATTAGTGGGAGGGAGCTACATTAGAATAAACGCTGATAGGATCTGGTTAAAAATAGGTTGGGCATTCAGCCTTGTTTAAGAGCTTTTCTGTTATTCTGCAGCACACCCTGCTGGAGCAGCCAGGCTGTAGAAACTCAATCTCTGGAACAAAAAACCCACAGTGGGCCCTTCTTATCCGTGAGAGTCTTCTCTGGCCTCCCCCCACGGAATCTGGAAAAAGCTGTGGGACCTCAAGTGTCATGGATACGATGGTGGTGTACGCATGACCACTCTGCCGGGTCTGCATGCACGCACAGCCATTGAAATCAATGGCTAAAGTCCACGGATGGCAAGGTCATGGTTGGAGTGGGCACGCTGTATAAAGCAGACTAGAAAGAGAAACTGAACTGAATTCTATTCACAAATTCCAATCCATTAGAAGAGGTGTTAATAAGGACAGGAGCTTCATGGCACATTAATACAAGAATCCTCACTTCTGTACATATAACAAAAGGAATTTTGTGAGAGGGAATTTTGAACCCTAGGAAACTGACTTTTGGTAAGGTTTATTGTTTTTACAAATCAACTGACTACTGCAAAGATCCGTATCACCTTACATAGCCATTTGAAAATTTAGGGCAAGGGACATGATTTGCATCTTTCAGGATCCTATTGCATTCTGTCCCACTCCCACAGCTGTATAAATATGCTTTGTGCTTGAGGCCATAATACCATTTGGTATTGTATCAAAAGAAGTGAGTTTATTTCCATAAAAATGCATACATCCCCCCCCCCCCCCGTTAGTCTTAAAGATGCTGCCACATTTCTTCCCCCCTCCTCGTTTCTTCCACTTTTTTATGCTGCAAGAGACTAATGCAGCTACTTCTTTGAAATCTTTATTTGTTCCTCAAACATATTTTGGAATTCTAATGATAAATTCAACTCTTTGGTTTAAAGGTCACATCTTGAAGAGAGACGAATGCAATACAACTCCAAGACTTTCCTAGGGAAGAATGGAGTGTGACATGCAAGAATGTCCAGATAATCGGCATGAATGTTCTTAGACAAAAAGAGTTTCATTCCCAGAAAGAAACTCCTTTTGTTTTCTGTATGCAAACAATATCCAAGTCCAGCTCACTACCTCCACTCCCTTAGCGAAGGGATTACACTGATTCTGATCTTGAGAGATCCCATCATGGCTAAGTGCCTTGGGCTTCTCCAAGGCTGACAGCTAAGTACCTGGAACCTTTACACATAGACGCATGCATATGTTCTGAACTTCATTTCTCATAGGCCCATATCGCTGTCCATGCTGAGTTGGGCTGATGGGAGTCAATGTCAAAAATGTCTGGGAGGGAGGCCAAAGATTGTCCAACCCTCACTTCAAGAATGAAATGAGTTTTAGTACCGTGTCTCCAGACTTCAATACTGTAGCATGCACTACTCATTCATAACATTTGACCCTGGGAGAGCCAGCGTGGGTTTTGAGTGTTGGACTATGACTCTGGAGAGCAGGGTTCGAATCCCCACACAGCCATGGGAAGCCAGAGGATGTCAATGGCAAACCCCTTCTGAAGACTTTCACCCAGAAAACCCCATGATCAGGGTGACCAGACATCTTCCTTTTCCAGGACATGACCTACATTTCAACCTTCTGTCCAGGCATTCCCAATCTCAGTCATTTTGAGCATGACTAAGAAGCATGAATGTATATTTCTGTGATTGTTTCTAGCTGTTATTTGGTCATGTCCTATGTTTTTCTTGAAGGCTCTACATTTTACGGTAATAATAATAAGTTTTATTTATAGACCGCTATTCCGCTTTGATCATAGCGGTGTACAAGTAAAAAAATGACAAATACAAAGTACAATCAAAATATTTTAAAAAGAAATAATTGATATTAATTTAAAAAGAATGTTGTCTTCCAGGCGAGGCTTGTTGTTGCTGGCCT
>NC_056522.1:57390439-57397661 GCF_019175285.1 Sceloporus undulatus
GCCTCTCTCCCCCTCAAGATGGTGGTTGGAGGAGGGCTCTTTGTCTTCAGGCCAGGCCTCTCTCCCCCTCAAGATGGTGGTTGGAGGAGGGCTCTTTGTCTTCAGGCCAGGCCTCTCTCCTCCTCAAGATGGTGGTTGGAGGAGGGCACTTTGTCTTCCAGGCCTGGCCTCTCTCCCCCTCAAGATGGTGGTTGGAGGAGGGCTCTTTGTCTTCAGGCCTGGCCTCTCTCCCCCTCAATATGGTGGTTGGAGGAGGACTCTTTGTCTTCAGGCCAGGCCTCTCTCCCCCTCAAGACGGTGCCTTGTCCTCTTTTGCGGTGGTGTCATCTGGTCACCTTGCTTGCCCTGATAGGTTCACCTGGATCAGGGTTCGATTCCCCCTTGAGCAGAAAAAACTCACTGGGTGACCTTGGGCAATCACACTCTCTCGGCCTCAGACACCACTCTGAAGTCTCCATTAACAAAGACTAGTTTCCTATGCCTTTGTGCACAAACAAAAACTGGACCTGCCACTTCATTTCTATACACAAAGGATTCGTAATTTGAATCAGCATCCTCACACACCAATGGCATGTTTTATGTCTGTGCTTGGCTTCCGCTCCACTAAATGCATCTGAGGAAGTAGACTGAAGTCTAGGGAAGCTCAGGCTGCCAACTTCTTTCTTTCAGTTAAGTCTCAAAGGTGCTACAAGGTCTCTCTAGATACTGATTCTAGGGACTAACACGGCTATGTCTTTGAATTCCCCTCTGAAGACATTGCCAAGAAAACCCCATAATAGGGTTGCCATAAGTAAAAAAATAAATTGGAGGCACACAACAACAATTATACAAGTATAATTCAAAGATATAGCTGTGTTGGTCTGTAAAATCAGTATGTAAAGAGATCTTGCGGCATCAAATGCATCTGAGGAATTAGACCAAAGCCTTTCAAAAGCTCATGCTGCCAGCGTCTTCCTTTGTTACTCTCAAAGGGGCTACAAGATCTCTTTACAAACGATTGATTGATTGTTTATACTCGGTTGCCTCCTCCTGTTGCACTCCGGGGTTTGTAGTCCAGCGAGGCCTTAGAGCGCTCCGGCTGAGAGGTCTAAACGCCCCCCATAGACTGCAAATCCCAGGATGCAACAGGAGGAGGCAGTCGAAGCTGAACAGCAGCGCTGTCTCGTGATACTCCGCCATTTTGTAAGAGCCTTGTATCGGCGGGTCGCGCATGCGCACAAGCTCTCCTAGGCCTCCGCAGCAGCAGGCAAGTCGGCCTGAGAAGAAGAGAGGGCAGTGACTCAGGGGCGGCAGGCAGTGCGCGGCTCCCTTCGCCATGCACCGGCCGAAGAGCAGCCACTCGGCCGCGGCCTCGTCCAGACGGTCCAGAAGGAGCAGCAGCCCGGGCTCCCGCGGCTCCAGGTCGAGGTCGGTGCGGAGCAGGAGCCGGAGCCGGAGGCAGAGGCGCTCTCCTTCTCCTCGGGACCGCCGCCGTTCTCGCCGCTCGCCCTCGCCTCGCCGGGCCAGAAGGGTACGCTCTCCGCAGGCTGACCAGGGATGCATCCACACTGGAGAGATAACCCGGTTTGGCAGCGCTTTAACTCTATCTGGCTGTTTGCTATGGAATTCTGGGAGTTGGAGTTCGTTCTGGGCCCCACAACAAACTCCAACTCCCAGAATTCTATAGCAAACAGCCAGACAAGTCAGTTAGAAAGCACATAACAATAAAGGCCCACTAAGATCTAAACAGGGGATCCAGAGATGGGTTGTTGAAGATCTCAAGGTACATAGGAGGAAAGGTGGCCTTTCTGGTAGAAGGGACTGTCTCTGCCCCAAGTTGTTTAGATCTGTGAAAGTTACCACCAACACTAAGTGATACTCCGAAGCTGATCAGGAGCCCATGCTGGCATGGCACAGGTATAATATAGTCCGATTGCCCAGTCCCAGTGAATGCAGCCATAGCTCATTGGAGGAAGCAGATGTCTTCCCAAATGCTACTTCTTCAACAACAAGAATTTGATACCAGAGACATAAATAGCTTGGAAAGAATAGGGTTAGGTTCTTGTGGCACAAAAAAGAAGAGCAGTTCAACATGTTCCAGAAAACGTTTCTATTAGAAATGAGCACTATGCGTATGTAACATGAATCCGCCAGATCAGGTAAGCCTTGCATAAAGAAACAAAAACATTTTGAACATTGTAAAGGATGACTTCTTCCAAAATGAATCTAGAAGTCATTTTTTGTGTCCATTTCACTTACGATTTCCATTTTGCTGGCTAGATCAGTGCTTTTTTAACATATTGTAGGCAGTTGGTGAGGCAGGCTTGTCTGCTTTGCCCCTTGCTGTTAGTAAGGTATTCTGGAGTTAGCTACTGTTTACTCTGCCTGTACACTAAAGGGACCATACCCTGTCAGAGCATGGAAGCTAAGCAGGGTCAGGACCGGTTAGTACTTGGTTGGAAAACTGCCAGTGAAGACTGTTGTAGGCTATATTTGAGAAGAAAGAACTGGCAAAACCACCTCTAACAGGCAGCCTGAAGGAAGGAACACACAGCTCCTGTAAGATCAGCTAAACTAAAATCCCATTCATTTCCATCTCAAGACTGATTCCTGTATTTACTGCAGACACATTGCTGCTATCTGATGCCAAAATTCTAGGTTTCTCCTGTCCTCCTTTATGATACAGTTGCCCCCCCCCCCCGCATGGAGTCTTTATCCATGAACTATCCATGGCTTGAAAATATTCCAGCAATACAATATATTAATTCCAAAAAGCCAACTTTGATTTTATTATTTTATACAACGGACACCATTTTATTATACCATTGTGTATAATGGGACTTGAGCATCCATGGATTCAGAGGGAGGTCCTGGAAACAAACTGCAGTGGAAACCAAGAGGCCACTGTATTCCCAGTGTTGATGAGTTTTTAAAGGCAGCCCCCTATAAAATACAGTCCATTAGTATATAAATAGTACAATAAAGAAAATCTTTAGATATAGCTTAAACATAACTGTGAATTATATGTATGCTTGGCTTTTATTTATTCCTGTTTTATGTATGTATGTCTGCACATAGGGAGCCAGTGTGGTGTTACGGTTTGAGCATTGGTGTACAGCTCTGGAGATCAGGGTTCAATGCCTTGCTTAGTGATGAAAACCCACTTGGTGAATTTGGGTGATACACACTCTCAGCCTCAGAAAACACTGTGATAGGCTTGCCGTAAGTGAGAAATGACTTGGAAGGCACAGAACAAAAAAATGTATGAATGTACATACACACACCACTGACTGTGTATGAGAGAGACAAGGGGTGAATATGGAGATACTCGTGTGTTTAGAGATGGTAAAGTTGACTCTAAAAGTATATTACTTTTTCAGAATGCCTGATTTGAGTTCTCTGTAGGAATCTAGGTGGGTACCTGTTAGCTACCACACAATGTCCAAGATTTTGTTGTTGCCATGAAAAAGTCTAAACACCTTAGAACCAGGATTCCTAGCTGACTGCTTTCCACTGTATGTACTCAGTTGACTTTGGAAGTCTTTTTGTTTGTTCTGCCTGTCATGTAACATTGCAATATTGAGCTTCCTCTGTGGTGGTTGCCACCCTTTTGATCACACTGTCCAGGAGAAAGTGACTGTGTTCAATTTTAAACACTTGTCATCACCAGCAGGAGATGTTTGCTCTTTTTGGTACTATTCTTAGTGATATTTAAAGTGTATTGTATTTTTTAAAAAAATTAAACTGTATATATTGTATTGTGATACTTACTGTATTAGATATTTATTATAATATCCAGTGGTTCCGATCCTATCTCTCAGGAAGGTTCCAGATGGTGAGGCTAGGGGATTGTTCCTCCCTTAAAAGGGAGCTAATATCAGGCGGCGCACAGGGCGCCATTCTATCCCCCATGCTGTTTAACATTTACATCAAACCGCTGGAACAGATCATCCGGAAACATGGGGCTCAGTGTTATCAGTATGCTGATGACACCCAGATCCATCTCTCCATGTCTCTGACTGATACAATGACTAAGGAAGGCATCTCTCCTCTGAATGCCTGCCTGGGGGCAGTAATGGGCTGGATGAGGGAAAACAAACTCAGGCTGAATCCAGAGAAAACAGAGGTACTTGTGATAGGTACCCCAAGTCCAGGCAGGGAAATTTGTCATCCAGTCCTAGACGGGGTTACGCTTCCCCTAAAGGACAAAGTTCGCAGTCTGGGAGTACTCTTGGACCCATCCCTACAATTGTCATCACAGGTGGATGCAATGGCCAAGAGTGCTTGGTACCAGCTTCAGTTGATACGCCAGCTGCGTCCCTGTTTGGACCAAAAGGACCTTGAAACAGTAGTGCATGCACTGATAACCTCTCGTTTAGATTTCTGTAATGCGCTCTACATGGGGCTACCTTTGTACCAGGTTCGGAAGCTTCAGTTAGTTCAAAATGCTGCAGCCAGATTGGTTGCTGGAATATCCAGGGCAGACCATATAACTTTGATGCTAAAATCTCTTCACTGGCTGCCCATAAGCTTCCGGGCTCAATACAAAGTGTCAGTTATTACCTATAAAGCCCTACATGGCTTGGGCCCGAGCTACTTGAAGGACCACCTCCTCCCACACAATCTGCCCCGCACTCTCAGGACATCGGGGAAACTTCTATTAGAATGTCTGAGAGTAAGGTTGTCAACTACTCACAAGAGGTCATATACATCGACAGCAATGACTCTCTGGAATAATCTTCCTGACGAAATCTGAGCTTGCTCCACCTTGGATGCCTTTAAAAAGGCTCTGAAAACACATTTATTTCGACTAGCATACCCGTTTGACTCTGTAGTCACTATTCGTGATAGAATTGCACTTTATCAACTGATAGATTGTTGCCCGAGTGTTTTTATGCATTTTAATATATGTAGATTCTATATTTTTAATCTGAATGTAATTATACTCTTGATGTACACCGCTTTGATAATTGGAAAAGCGGTATATAAATAAAGTTTTATTATTATTATTATTATTATTATTATTATTATTATTATTATTATTATTATTTATTATTATTATTATTATTATTATTATAATTTAAGCTGCTTAGAGTTTTACTATAGCAAGTGACAAACAAATTGATCCTTTTATTAGAGAATATTTGTAAAAACAATTGAACATATGAACAATAAATAATATATGTCAAATCCAAAGAATGCAATTGCAGATAGAAATAAGATGGTGATATATTAGTAGTAGATACAAAACAAATTTCATTCCTAGGATAAAGGCTTAAAATGTGTTTTAAAAGAAAAAGAATATACTAAAGGAGACAAAAATATACTAGATCACAAGAAGCTGATTGCTATTGTGTCTAAACAGTTGTATATCACATGTAGGATATAGATAATTTCTATTATTAACAAAAAAGGGGAAAGGGAAAAAAAGTGGAAGAAATTATTTTTGAACTTGTCATGATTCCCTCTATGCTGGAATGGTAGCTGAACCTTCATACTGGTGGTGGCCTGAAATGTGCTCAGTGTAAATATCTCAGGACCATTTATTATTTATTATTATTTTATTTATTTTTATTCCACTTTCTCCCAGGAGAAGGACTCAAGGAGGCTAATGTTATCTGATACTATATCAGATAATATCTAATGTTACTCGATACTGTTAGCTTGCATGTAAGTTTGACATAGTGCTTTCCCACCCTGCCCACTCAGTACAGACTCATTTGTTGGGTCTGAGGCACCCAGGACTCCAACAAGTGGATGGAGACCTCCTACCCCTTTTGTCTCACTACATCAGCTATAGGGGCATATTTCTGGTGTTTCTGTTCTCTAGCCACCCTCATTTTCTTCTGGCCTTCATCCATGATGGCTGCATCCTCAGTTGATCTCAACTGGCTACGTTTCTCAGGCACAGTAAAGAGATGGTGTCCATTGAGGATGGGAAATAAAAAGACAGCTATGCATTTAATGGAATTTATTGCCTAGAAAGGAATGTTTATGCCATCAAATATGTTCTGCTGCACATCATTGGCTATAAATTTACATTTGAAAATTTGATTATTTGAAATGCCATAGCTTTCATTCTAGTTATATTGCACAACTATACATTTATTCTGATAGTCTTTAGTGGACAAGACAAAGGCTAGATGTATGTTGCATATCTCTAAATCCCATTATCTTGTTGTAATTCTGCTGCTTATTAGAATGATACTGGTTTATTTCTTAAATAACATCAGGTATCCCAATTTAATATATTTGTCTATGATGCGGAGATTTTGCTGCCTGGTTAAAGTAATTGTAAATAATTAAATATAATATAACTTAATTTTAATTTAATTTTAATTGCAGAGACACTCCCTGGACCGGCACTCTCGTTCTCCACTTCAACGGTCTCCAAGTTGGCGCTCTAAATGTTCAGTGGAACACAACTTGAGGATTACTGTTGGCAATGACGGTATTGAAACACCACAGAGAAGGAGATTATCTGATAGACTTGGCTCACCAGTTGATAATCTGAGTGATGTTGACAGGTATGGTGCTCACAAGGTTGCTGTGTGATGATGCAAAAACTATGTTGAACATGACATTCCAAGAATATTTAATCTTTTGACAGAGTTGTTTAGATATCTTTCTCTTTACATTTAGATTGGTGTTCCCAGGTGATGTACATAACACTTGTGAAGTACAGTGGTGCCTCGGGTTACGAAATTAATTCGTTCCGCCGCGGCGTTCGTAACCCGATTTTTTTCGTAACCCGAAAAAGCCATAGGCGCTAGCGCTAAAAGCCGCGATTTCGTGCGAAAAAGCGCCGAAAAGCACCAAAATTTTTTTCGTAAGCCGGAAAAAAAACGTAACCCGGAACAGTTTTTTCCTATGGGATTTTTTCGTATCCCGGGAATTTCGTAAGGCGGTGCTTTCGTATCCCGGGGTACCACTGTATGTGTGATAGCTTTTAAGGTACAATTCCCCGGTGACATTAATTCTGGCAGAATAATAAGAATGTAAGTACAGGATTAGTAATAATAAGGCAAGAAAGCTATGACAAATGTTTATAAATTAAACTATATGTGCATTCTATATACAGTGGTACCCCGGGATACGAATTACCCAGCTTACGAATTTTTCGGGATACGAAAAAATCCCATAGGGATTTATTGTTTCGGCTTACGAAGGTTTTTTCGGGTTACGAAAAAACCTCGGCGCTATTTTCAATGGAAAGGCCGCCACCGGAGGGCAGCAGAGAGCT
>NC_056522.1:57397761-57421535 GCF_019175285.1 Sceloporus undulatus
AGGGATACGAAAAAATCCCATAGGGATTTATTGTTTCGGCTTACGAAGGTTTTTTCGGGTTACGAAAAAACCTCGGCGCTATTTTCAATGGAAAGGCCGCCACCGGAGGGCAGCAGAGAGCTATTTTTTTCCATTAGCGCCTATGGCAATTCAGGTTACGAAGGTTTTTCGGGTTACGAAATTAGCCGCGGAACGAATTAATTTCGTAACCCGAGGTACCACTGTATGATGCACTATCTGCAGTCATCAATTTTGTCTAAGTTTGTATATTTTCAAATTAAATATACAGAGTTACTCTAGGCATGCCTCCTAGGTGTATATAGTTTTACAGCCACGATTTAGACAGTGTAATTTTAGAAGCAAGGTTTAATATTACACAGTGCAAAATAGGCTCAAAATAAGACAATTGGTGGCAATTTGTAACTTACATGTAGTTCCAAAGATTCATTTGTGTAGTACTACTTCGTCAGTGCACTTTCATGCCAGCATTCTCTGAAGATACCAGCCACAGATGCTGGTGAAATGTCAGGAATAAACTCTTTTAGAACACAGCCACAAAGCCTGAAAAACCTACAAAAAACTATACTTGTTCTTTTGTTATAATTTTGAAAATCGCATGTCTTTAGCCTGCTTGATTGGGGAGATAAATTTACATATACAATTGCAACATTCCCAGTATCATTCTAAATGCTAGACAAGACCTTTCCCCTGCTGTAGAGTATATTCATAAGCAATATTGGTGGTAATGGTCCTGTAAAGATAATACATAAAGGGTAAAATTTTCATGAAATACAGAAAGTAAGGGTTTTTTTTAATTCTTCCTATCCACCCTTTCTGAATAGGCAGGTGTTTTACTAATGAAAGTTAATGAAAAATCACCCAAAATGTACTTGTATTTACAGCATAAGAAAAGAATGACCCGGAAGCAACAAATTCACTAATAATGTCTTAATGTTCAGAAAAGCTGGTAACTGTACACAATAATGGCAAAAACAAACTTGCTGCACATAAGGTGCTCATAAACATTACAATGAAAGTGGTCCATTTACAAACTGGCAAAATTGTCATAATTAGAAGTAAGAGTTTCTGTGTGCTGGCTCACCCAATGGGTTGTGTACTTTACACTGTTCAGAGAATGGAACATGAGTTACTAATTGTGAATGTCTATTTTATGAGGTTCTAAGAAGCGATCTGTGTTTTCTCAGGATGGTGGCTACATCATTTCACTAATTTATAGCATACCTCTTTACATCTGAATTGTTGCTTTTCTCTGTAGATCTGTTATCCCCTCGGGTTACAAATATGATAGCTCTGTTTAAATATTTGAAGGGATGACATATTGAGGCTGGAAAAAGCTTCTTTTCTGTTGCTCCAGAGAATAGCACCTGGAGCAGTGCATTCAAACGACAGGAAAAAAGATGGCACCTCAACATGAGGAGGAACTTCCTGACAGTAAGAGCTGTTTGATAGTGGAATATGATGCCTCAGACTGGAGTCTCCTTCTTTGGAGGTTTTTAAACCGAGGCTGATTGGCAGTCTGTTGGGGTGTGCTTGATTCTGTGTTCCTGCATTCTTCTGCATGGAAATAAGGACTTCTCAATTAAGCGCCTTTGGCTCACATGATTTCTGCCAGTCACATGATTATCTGGGCTATGACAAGGATAACCCATTGGGTGGATTGCTTCTCTGTACCTCAGAAAGTGCACATTGATGGTAAGTAACAGGTGTTCCATTTCCTCAAGAGCAACATAGTTTGAGGAATTATGCTGCTGCTGAAAACGAACATTTGCATAATTAGCTAAGATACCATATTTTCCGGCATATTAGACGACTTTTTAACCCCTAAAATCTTTTTCAAAGTTGGGGGGGTCGTCTAATACGCTGGGAAGGCTCCGCTGCCGGCGCGAGGGCCACTGGCCTTGCCCTCCTCCTAGGCCCCGAGGAGCCCAGGAAGGAGTGCCGCGGCCTGGCGCGAGGGCCGCCGGCCTTCTCCTCCTCCCAGGCCCCGCGGAGCCCGGGAAGGAGCGCTGCGGCCTGGCATGAGGGCCGCTGGCCTTGCCCTCTTCCCAGGCCCCACGGATCCCAGGAAGGAGCGCTGCGGCCTGGCCCTCCTCCCAGGCCCCGCAGAGCCCGAGAAGGAGCGCCGCGGCCTGGCCCTCCTCGCAGGCCCCGCGGAGCCCGGGAAGGAGCGCCGCGGCCTGGCGCAAGGGCCGCCAGACTTGCCCTCCTCCCAGGCCCCGCGGAGCCCGGGAAGGAGCGCCGTGGCCTGGCGCGAGGGCCACCGGACTTGCCCTCCTCCCAGGCCCCGCGGAGGCCAGGAAGGAGCGCCGGCGGCCTGGCCCTCCTCCCAGGCCCCGCGGAGCCCGGGAAGGAGTGCCGCGGCCTGGCGCGAGGGCCGCCGGCCTTCTCCCTCCTTGGCTTTTAAGGAAGCGGTCTTATACGGCGAATATATCCCAAACTCTATATATTTACAGGAAAAGTTGGGGGTCGTCTTATACGCCCAGTCGTCTTATACTCCGGAAAATACGGTAAGTTCAGAGCAAAAAGTACGGGCCAGTCATAGTCAGGCCTCTTTATGCCAGCCTTAGTTCAGGGGATGTTATACCAAGATACTGACATTGTAACTTGTGCACCTCTCTCATCAGGGATGACTTTGCTTATGGTCCAGTACTTAGCAGATACCCTTCACATCCTCAAAGTCCTGAACAACATCTCTTTTGTGAGGAAAATCCTTCTAGTCCTTTTGGTACAAGGCATGATAAGGACTATCGCAGTAGAAATGTTTTTGTCTACCAGCCAGACTGTACCATAAACTATAATCATCTACAAGATCAACGACGAGAAACTGATTGGGATGGTGAGAAAAACCTTCAATGTGACAGAGATGATTTCTTATCAGGAACACAGAAGTACTGTAAACGAATGTTTAGTAGAAACCCAAGCCCATCATATCTGGATGAGGATTTTCATGCACTTGAAATCGCTAGGAGAAAAAGAGAAGAGTTGGAGCTAAAGAAAAAATTGATTCGAGAACCGCCTGGCAATAGCTACATGTTTCCTGAGTCAACTAAATCAGTACAGCCTTATGAACCTCTGTACCTTCATAGACCTGAGGAGGCACCAGCAATGCCAAGAAAATCTATCTTGAAGAAACGTGCGGAGGATCCTTCTGTGCAGGTTTGTGCTTTTCCCTCTTGATTGAAGTTTTGTTTCCAGTTTACTCTTAAACTGTAAGTAGTATTTAAATAATTCTTGTTAATCAGTGAATACACTCAAAACTATATCCATCTTCACTGATGTGGAATTGATTTAGTTTTAATCAGCATATAATTAGTACCTTCAATAGTTCTCATGAAGACATTTTTACATATTTGAGAGCATCAAAATTCATGATCAGTTCTGTCCTTTAAATATCTTAGTAATGTGGCAGAGCCATCCCAGAGAAGGGTGCAATTTGTTTGTTAATATACAACACATTATAGAATAATGTTTTATTGTTTACACATGACTCAGCAAATCAAATCATTTCTGACTTATGGAAACTCTGAGATGAACCTGTCATAAGATTTTCTTGGCAAGATTTGTTCAGAGGGGGCTTGTCTTACTTTGAGGATGAGTGAGTATGTCTTGACCAGTATTGCCTAGTGGGTTTTCATGGCCAGGTGAGGATCCAAAACTTGGTCTTCTAAAGTCCTGTTTCAACACTCAACCTGCTACATTACACTGGCTCTTTAACGGCAATTAATAGCAATAAAATACAATAAAATTGAAGAATATAATGAAAACAGATATGTAATCTAAATACAATAATATACAATACACAAGAAAAAATGCCTGGCTGAGCAGTGAGATTTTTGTCATGTGGCAAAAATCAATCAAAGAGGTGACAGCCTAGCTTTTGGGAGCAAAGAATTCCAAAGTTTTAGTGCAGCCATGGTATGTGGCCCTTAAGGTCCTTGTGATGCAGTTGGTTTAGTGACATTTAGTGGACTGAAGTTTAGAACAGAAGGAATGCAGTAATTTCTAATGCACAGTCCAGCCTTTTCTATATACAGGACTGCCTCTAGTTACACCTGAATTATTTTTTCCATCTTATTTTCCTTGCTACAGGAAAGCAGATGGAGGGGTGGGGAGAGAAATTTGTTCCATTTGCTGATGGCTGTTCAATCAGTAGTGGACACGTCTGGATTTCCCCTTGGCTTCAAAATCGCAATGGATAGAAATGGCTCATTATTAGTAATGCTTGACACATAATTATGTCTGAACATTTGTTCAACTTCTACAGTAGAAAAAGGAGTTGTTAGATTTAAGTTATGTATTAAGATTTGAGTGCCAGTGTGTTGTAGTGATTAGGAGACTGGGAGACCAGGGTTCGAATTCTGGGTGGGCCATGGAAATCCACTGGATGACACTCTTTCAGTCTCAGAGGATGGTACCCCCTCTGAAGAAACTTGCCAACCCATAATAGGTTAATGCCTTAGGGTTGCCATAAGTAAGAAACAACTTGAAGGCAGACAATAACAACAACATTAAGGTCTTTATTGGATGTCTCATATGAACATAGTTGCACTGTGTGGGATGAAAATAAAATAGGAAGAATAACATAGTTCACACTCGTGTAAAAGGTGGAATGAGAGAATGGAATTATGTCAAATAATTTTGGCCTATCCAGTACAGGATTTTTATTTGCTTGAAAGTAAATGTTCTAATATTAATGTTAGAAATTGATTTAAACAATATATTATTTGTTGGGTCAGGTATTGCATTTAACAACTTTCTCCCTATCTTAAGTGTATCAACATAGGGGAAAAGTTAATTAATTTCTGGAAATGGTAACAATGTGTCCACTTAGACTCTCCATATTGCTGTCGTAGTCAGCTGTACAATATGCCTTGAAACATTTTGATACAAAAATGTTTTTAGAGAACATAATTTTTTTTGTCTCAGATCCCCAGAGAACCTTCCTGTATCTGTTCTTCAGTGTTTACAATCTCTGTGTTTATATTTTGGTACTCCTTTGATAAGATTTTTCTTCTCTTCCATATGTTTGCTACATTATTTCCACTTATGAAAGATGATGAAATGACTACAGTAATGCTGCATTGCCAGAAAAAAATGGTAACTTGCAAGTGTCACTGAAGGCAGAGGAAGCCCTCTTTTTTCTCAGACTCCAAAGCTGGACAGAGATAGGAAATATAAAGCGGTTACTAAGACATTTAGTATGACATTTTCTTGCTTGCTTTACCATCAGTTTTGTTGCTCATCAGCACAAGGTAGCAAGATAAATTATCACACTGGGCTTTTCAACATCAGGATTATTTTGTTGTTTTCCCTCTGGTAACCATTCTTTTTGCAGCATCCTGTCACATTTTATGAAACAGAAGTTAATTAGTGAAAGTCTGGTTCAGTCATAATCATAAATGTCCACTATAGCCGAGATCAGCAGCTTGATACTTTGAACTCCTGTATCTGTCCAGTACCCATACAAGCCTGAATACACATAGTTTAATTCAATTTGAGAAGTTCAGTAGGGGTGGGGCATGTTAGTACTTTGATCATTCTAGTGATCTCCATGTAGGATTAGGAAAGTATCCTACCTGGCATCCTGCAAAGTCATTGCTGCCAGCCAAGTTGACCATACTGGTCAAAATGGATCAGTGGTTGGACTCAGTAGAGGACATGCCTTTAGGTCCACCTTCCCCTTTTTAGTTTCACATTTAATTTTTCAAATATAATTGGCTATAATCTTTTAATATAAAAGGGTTCTGCTTTATGTGTTAGATTATTTATTTTATTTTGTTTTGTTATTAAATATAATAATAAAGTACAGATCCTTTTTCTTGTAACTTGATATGTTTTATAGCAGTTCTGTGAGAGAACCCCTCATTGTTACAAATCCTTTTCCTTTGTTCTAGCCTCGCAGCAGTAATTCTTTGTCCATGGATGTGGATAATTTCCTTAAACAGTTCAACAAAAATGTGGTTACAAAGTCAGCTGTTAGTAAGGAATCTCAAGTCCCTGTGCATGATTGGAAACAACACTCTGGTCAACAACATAGTGCTTCTTTTGAACAGAATTCAGATAATTTTTCAATGCAGAAAAAGCATCATGTGTCAGCGTTGGAGCCTAGTGATCAGCAGAGTAACTTCTGGCTTCCTCGTGAAAGAGCCAGCCAGGATGGGAGGGGTTTTTCACGCATTCCTTGCATGATGACAGATTCTGCAAGTACTCAAGAAGAGAGGAGGTACAGCTTCCCTGGTGAAACTGAAGATGAAGAGAACTTTCTTTATGGTAGTGGTGATGAGAATGACTTCCGTATTAACTTTTCCAGTGCTGCAGAGCTAACACTGACAGATAGGAAAGGAACTGTGAAGCAGAAAGTAAGCTCTTTGTCTCTTCCTAGTTCTTCTGTAAATGTAGACATTTCAGAAGAGTCCCAGTCAGAATATGAGAAGATTCATGACATGCTCAAAACCATAGGACTTGACATTGAAGTGGCTGAAATTAGTAAGCTCGCTGCCCGTACACAGGAACGACTCCATGGGAAAAAAAGGTCTCGTTCTCCTGATCGCCCTTTGGTGGTTTCTCATAAATCAGGATCTCAGGAGAGGCATCGAAGCAGAAGTGACACTCATTCTCCTGAGTCAAGCCGAAAATACTCTCTCTCCCCTCCTAGTTCCTTCCCGCCATCTAAAGATATGTCGTCTGTTTCAATATCTGATTGCAATAATAGCAAAACTGTAGGTCAAGATAGTCCTCTTGGCACAGTGGAACAGGTCATTCCCTCAGCGCCTATAATCCCATCAGCTCCACCTTGCCTTCCTAATTTGTTTCCTTCTCCTGCCTCACTTGCCTGGTACAATATTCCACACTTCCCACCATTCACTGCAACTCAGTTACCTCAAAACTATCCATCTCTGACAATGCCCTCTCCTGGCTGTTTTGCATATGGACAGCATATGACATATGCAGCTTCCAGTTGGCCCTTGTATACTCAGCAGATTGTTCCTGCACTTTCAGGCATACATAAATTTCTTACACCAACAATGCCAGTAGATTTTTCACGACCCAACCTCAGTGTTACAGGCAAAGCACCTCCAAATATCAAGAGAGATGAATCTGTTTTTGTGCAAATCCCTACCTGTGCTCAAGACTCCAAATTGCTCCCTCAGTTGTCTCTGGCTGGTCTCAAAGGTGCTAAAGAAAGAGTATCTGATAAAAAAAACCGGGCTTTTCAGCGGCAAAAGGTGAGTGTTTCTAACATGTACTAATAAATATTTATAATGCACAATTCATTCTGCTGACAAAAATGCTTCATAGCTATGTTTGTTTTCCCCTTTTCCTCTTTTAGTTTATTGGAAATTTTACTTACAATGTACTTGTTTCCACTGAGAAGTGGATACATCAATTGTCTCCTTATATGTTTATATGCTGAGCACCTTAAATAGTTTAACTATATAGTATGTTTGCTCTTCCATGTAATTCCCCAACCCATAATGGTATATATTGTATGCCAAGAGGTGCAAAACTGATCCCTTAGTTAAGAGTTGTTGATCAACATGTTTGCTGCAGAGAGGTTCTTCTTTGCTGTAGCACCCCAGTTATAGAATACCCTCCCCTTGGAAGTCTGATTGGTGCCAGTGTTCCAGCACCAAGTGAAAACGCAGGTATTTACTAACGCTTTTGGGGCTGAATTGGTTTTATACAAGCCTCATGTACACAGGATTTTGAATAGTATAAAACTATTTTAGCCAGTTTTAATCTGTCTTTTTTCCTTTTGTTTATTGATAGGTTAATTATATGTTTAACTTTTGTGTGATGTGAATTTTTAGCTGTATCTGTTTTAACTTGCAAATCACCTTGAATTTCAGATTTAGAAAAAGGTATGATGATGAAGATTTTTAGCAAAAAATATATCAATATCAAACATTATTCATTAAACCAGGGATGAGCAAGTTCTCAAAAGTCATGAACCAAGTTGCATCTCCAAAGACCTACCACAGCATGGGTCATAACAGTCCCTTGAAACAAATCAAGTGATCAGAAGTCCATGTCTGGGTTTATGAAAGCCTGGGGGATGTACCTTTTAAAAATATAGAACCAGAGTTCCTGACGCCTTCCAAAAGGGAAACTGTTGGCTTCTGGCTCAATGTTTTTGGCTGAAGGAGCTTCAGGGAACCTGGTTCTGAGGACTGCAAAAACAGCATGGAGCCTACATATTCAACGCATGGGATACAAGAGTCCAAATAATCTTTTAAGCCAGTTGACTGCTAGAATTTTTATTATTGTTCTATTTTGCTGATTTTAATTTTTTAAATAGATTTGTTTTAAATGGTTTAATTCTATGGATAATTTAGGGGCGAAACAGACCACCTAAAAAGTGTGGATCGGTGCTGCCCAAGCACTGCTTGCACCAGCACCACAGCAATTGCATGCACACAGTCCCTATCTGGCCTACCTCCATGGTCTTGAACTGGCCTCTGAAAAGGGATGTTTTTTTCCTGGTCCTTTTTGGGCTGGTTCTTTTCTCTTGGAGCAGAATTGGGGCTGCTTCAGGTTGCATTCGGGGGGGTATGCATCATCTAAACGCCATGCCACCAACACAGCCTGATGCCACCCCTTTTGGCCCATCTGTTTCTAGCCTTAATTATATATTAATAATAATTTTTAAATGTTTTTCTGACTTCTTAAGTGCTTTAACTATATTTGTTTTATTTTTTGTAACCCTTTTGAATCCTAGTGTTGGGCAAAAGCTGGGATACAAATGAATGAATGAATACTGTATATACTTGACTATAAGTCGAGAAATTTATGCCCAAAAATTGCCCCTAAAACCTTGAGTAGACTTATAGAAGGGTCAATGCAGCAATAGTGCTTAGAAAGGTCCTATAACAAGAAAGCCTGGCGCCTCAATCTCAATTGAATTCCTCCCCCTCCAGTCCATTTGCAAGCCTTTCCTTCCTATCCTATCGCAAAAACTCCCCTTTGAAAAGCACTTGCCTGGTCCGTTTGCAAGGCTCTCTTTCCCATCTCCGTTTGTAAGGCTCACATTCCCTGGTCTGTTTTCAAAGCTCTCCTTCCCTGGTCCGTTTGCAAGGCTCTCCTTCCCCGGTCCCTTTTGCAAGGCTCTCCTTCCTTGGTCCCATTGCAAGGCTCTCCTTCCCTGGTCCCTTTTGCAAGGCTCTCCTTCCCTGGTCCGTTTTGCAAAACTCTTCTTCCCTGGCCCCTTTGCAAGGCTCTCCTTCCCTGGTCCCTTTGCAAGGCTCTCCTTTCCTGGTCCCTTTGCAAGGCTCTCCTTCCCTGGTCCCTTTGCAAGGCTTTCCTTCCTATGGTGAAAACTCCCCATTGAAAAGCACTTGCCTGGTCCGTTTTGCAAGCCTTTGCTTCCTGTGGAAATAAATCTCCATTTAAATTCACTAAGTTTTACCCTCGACTTATCCACGGGTCATATCAAAATCCAGGATTTTGACCCTGAAACCTTCTTGACTTATACATGAGGTCGACTTATACACGAGTATATACGGTATTTGCATTTTATTTCAATATGGTACATTATGACCACAGTCTAATACAGTTTTACATCTACTTCAACCTATTGTTTTGAGTGGCTTCAAGCATGCTTTAATCTGTTTTGTAGTCTGTATCCCTCCTTTTTGTTTGAAATCCTTATTTTTATTATAAAATTCCAGCTTGTTCCTTAGAGATCATCACAGTTTCCGAGAGGGTGGTTACATAATGTTAGTATACTTGTGTCATTTTAATTTTGACTGGAAAATAAACCCAACTATAGTATATAAGAAATGAGCAACTCTCTATGGTCAGGAAGATGCATGGGGAGTTACCATAGTCGTCTTTGCAGTACTTAGCTATGGTCAGTGAAAAGGGCTATTTTAATCCCTCTGTTTCTTTCACGACCTTTCCAGGTCACAATGGAAAGAGAAAAATTGAAGTGTGAACAAGAAGCTCGGCAAAAGCAACTGTATTATCTAAAAATTGAGTTAAACAGGCTTTCAAGAGTGCAAGGTAGTGCTTCCTTTAATTTTACCCTTCCATTTTTCTTAATAATTATGCTTGCTGATATGCTAGAAAAATAGGGATTATTTTTGCCTGTTTCTGTTCTAGGCATTACAGGTTTTTATCCTAAACGGGGAAGAAAATAGGATATATCTGATTCCACAGTGGCAAAATTGTCAGTAATACACACACAGTTTCTGGCATTTGAGCCTGACAGATTATTTAATAATTTTAATTATTGAAAATAACTTGGCATGTCTTAACATGTTTTCTTTGTATTTTCTGTTCCCTCATTTTAATTGGTGCAGAGGAAATGCTTCAGAAGAAATGTAAAGAGAAAGACCCCTTGCTGTTGGAAGTGAGCAAGCTGCAAGAGAGCATTGCAAAGGAGATTGCTGAGTTGGAGATAAAGGCCAGTGTTGCAGAGAAGAAAAAATCTGAGCTTGACACAGTAGCTCAGATCTTGGGGATCAACATTTTTGAGAAATCCCAGAAACTATCTTCAGACAATAAGGAGTCCTCAGATAAGAGTATGTCAGTAGATGCAAAAAATGAGAGAACACTCATCTCAATCAAGGTAACATTCTGGATACTGATGCTAAGTAGATGTACTCTCATGAAGATTTTGTACATTCATATCGAAGCTGAGATAAAAACAAGCCTTACTATTCATGTAGCCCCTGTGTTTCTCTCTGTGCATGATCTGGCAAACACACCAGTAAGTCTTCAATAGATTCTGTAGTTTACCTTTGTTTCTAAATTGGGAAACTGTAGTAAGTTTCAGAACATGCAAGAATATTAAACTGCAGTTTCAGTTTGCCTTGGTTGGAAGCTGATAATCTAAAGATGAAATCAGATGGCCAATTTCTACTCTTGGAATGACATCCATTAACAAGGCAAATTCCTTTTATTACTTCAACCTTTCCTTGTCTTTAAAATTTCCTTTGAATACTTTGGGAATCTCAAGACTTAAATTTTGATATTGCAGAGGGGCTGAGTGAGAATGGTCAATTGCACAAGGAAAAGTCAACTTCAGCAATGTGGGTTGTAGCCCATAGCTTTGGATGACATGGGAGAATTATAATTAAATGAAGATGTGCTGGTTTGTTAGCTCACTTGTGTGAAGGAGGAGCAAATGTGATGCCAAAACCATGTTCATGATTTTATTAAACTGAATTCAAGTTGTGATCCAAACAGTCACTGATATCGGTGAAGAATATGGTTTGATCTTTCATCATCCTAGTTATATTTACATTTAAGAAAAAATATATGTACTCACAAGTAAGTTGCTGAGGTTGGTAGTTATTTCTAGGTAAATAGATAAAAGGCTGTAATTTAACTTCTTCTTCGTGGTCTCTGCGAATCATACAAATGGATTGTACTGTGCCTGCGCAGTGCTGCTCGAAAACTTCTGGAATCACTGGGCAAAGTTAACTTTGCAACTTTTTGGCAGTAGCTGCCCATCCCTTATAAGTCCCCTGCCTTCCTGCTCTTTCCCCAGTTCCTTCTATCCACCGCGTTGGCTGCTTTAGGAACTTCGCTACTGGAATCCGCTTGTTATTCTCTAGAAAATCTAATGACCTTGGCTTGCTTGACCATTCTTGATCTGACCCTGCCCCCTCCCCTCCCCCTGTGTATTGTTGACCAATCTGTACATTCTTCGACTTCGATTTGGATTCTGATTCGACTTATGATGTCTCCGGCACCGTTCAAAAAGTGCGACGTGCGTGGTGGCAAGATCCCCAAACAGGATCCCCACTCTTCATGCCTTCTCTGCCTGGGTGAGAGCCACAACACCAAGACTTGTGCTCTCTGCAAATCTTTGACTCCCCAGGCCAGAAAGAATTTGGATTTTTGCCTCAAGGCTCTTTTCACTCCAAGAAGGCGCACACCAAGACTCCTGAGGGCGCTTGGTCGGGTTCTAAGGACCATGCCACTGCTTTGGTACCCAGAGGGGACTTGTCAGTACCGGTCAAACCCGAATCTCTCCAGGCCCATCGAACGCTGGTTCGGCTTCAGTTTCCTCTCCTCCTGCTACCTTGGCTTTCCACCAGATCTCTCATGAAGAGGGCGATGCTGCCATTCTGCCAGCCATGTCACCCCATGGAGGCTCTTCCCGAAGTCGTCAGTCTCCCACACCGGTTCCTCGGGTTCAAGTCCACCAGGCAGAGGTTCACCAGCCTCCTTGTTTTCTTCAGCAGGAAGAATCCGACTACTTCTACGACAGAGAGACTGACAGGTATTGCATGTCTGTCGGTCACGATACCACCTGTCGTTGCTTTGGCCAGAAATCCACTGTTCCACCAATGGCAAAATCCACTTTACCACCAACGGCTTCTTCGGTACCAAGATCTCATCCCACTGTGGCCGCTTCTACCCAGACATTACCCTCACCTTCTCAAGCAGTGATAGATAATGACGTCTTGGAATCGGACCATGGCGTGTCCCAGCATGGAGACTCCCGTGCGTCACGCTAAGTCAGGCTCCTTGGATAAGGCCACCCAGCATTCTCCTCAGGAGCGTTTTCACCCAGGTGCTTCGTCTCCCACTGATGACATCCATTCCTTCGCGGAGCACATCATTAAGATGGGTAACACGTTGGACCTTCAGATCACTCACATGGAGGATGAGGCCACCGACCCTATTGAGAGGCGAGTCCACAGCAAGGTTCCGACTCCAGCTTCCATTCCCTTGCTGCCTTCCTTGGAAAAGATAGCCAAATGCTCTTGGGATGCACCGGCCTCTGTGGCGCCTACAACCAGGAAGCTTGAATCCTTGTACAGGATTGCTCCATCCCAATCTTCTTGGCTGTTTGCCCATCCCAAATGGAACTCGGCGATTGTTGAAGGGTCTCAGCAGTCCTTCACACCAAAGACTTCCATGTCGCCTGCTGACCGAGAGGCTAAAAAGGTGGATGGCCTGGCAAAGAAAGCCTATGCCTCCTCTGTTCTTTGACTCAAAGTGGCCAATTACAATGCCTGTATGGGAGCCTACATACAGTTTCTGATGGAGAGGATCTCCCCTATCACTCCCAACGTCCTGGATGACAGCCAGGCCGTCCTGGCGGAGATCAGAGACGAGGCACACTCTATTGGGAACTGGCTAATTACCTCAGCCCGGCACTCCACTGACTGTTCAGCGAAATCTATGGTGGATGCCATTGCTTTGAGGAGACACATGTGGCTTCATTCCTCAGATCTAAACCTGAACGCAAAGGCCACCATTGAGGATATGCCATTCAACAATGCCAGTCTGTTCAACCGCGAGATGGATGAGCACCTAAACTTCAAGTACTGTATGAAGGTGGCTGGCAAGAAACACGGTATGTCCACGCTTTTCAACCCACCTTTCGGAAGCGTTATGGAGGTCAGCAATAGTGGTATGACCAGGGCCAGTGGCCCTTTCAACAAGACCACCAATACCAACAACAGGAGCACCAGAGACAGTGCTACCTGTCCCAGTCCTCTTCTTCTGGCCGCCGCCAGCTCCCTGCTCGGTACCAAAAAAACTATCGTAAACAGGATACCAACCAGGGCAAGAAGAGATCCTGAAAGGGTGCAGTGTGCTCCATCATCTCCTCCAGCTCCTCTTTCAGCGACATTTTGAGGCCCTACTCTAACACCTGGGCCACTGTGACTTCCAACTCTTGGGTCCTTGACATCATCTGTAGGGAGTTATGCCCTCGAGTTTGAAGAACTCCCTCCAACTGGAGCTGTTGTTTCCATTCCCCCCTCAGACAACTTTCTCGATGAAGTACGCACACTTTTGGCAAAGGGCACAATTTCACCTGTGGACCCTTTACAAGCCCCCAGATGTTTTTTCTCTAGATATTTTATGGTCCCCAATACCGATGGTGGCCTTAGACCCATTTTAGATCTGCGACTCCTGAACTCCTGTTTGGCCTACCGTCGATTCCGCATGGTAACTCTTGCCTCTATTTTGCCCTTATTACACCAGGGCCTGTGGTTCGCGACGATCAACCTGAAGGACATGTACTTCCACATGGGGATTCGAGAGAGTCACTGGAGGTTCCTGTCCTTTGCCATCGGTCCTGACATGTACCAATACAATGTCCTTCCCTTCGGCCTCTCCACCGTTCCAAGAGTTCACCAAGTGCGTGGCTCCAGTGGTGGCTTATCTTCACCAACGAGGTTCCAGAGTTTTCCTGTACCTGGATGACTGGCTCCTCGCGGTCCCTTCCGTGGACTAATTACAGAGAGACGTCGACTTCACCTTGTCACTCCTCTCGTCCCTCGGGCTCGTGGTGAACTTGGAGAAGTCACATCTCACTCCAGTCAGGCAGATCAGGTTCATCGGCACCGTCCTCTACTCTGAAGACTGCGTTGCCTATCTCCCTCAGGACCATTTCCAAACTCTTTGCGCTGTGGTCAGGACTTGTCTCGCTCACAGATGAATAAGGACCAGCGATGTCCAAATAGCCCTGGGACACATGGCCTCCACTGCAGCCTTGTGACTCCGTGGGCAAGGCTGCAGTTTAGGCCCCTCCAGTCATGGTTCCTGTCAGCCTTCAATGCAGTGACGGACCCCTGTCCAAGTAGAACACGGTCCCGAAGCCAGTTTCCCGCTCGCTCCACTGGTGGCTCGACTCCCAGGACGTTTGCGTCGGCATGCCTTTTTCATCTCCTCAGCTTCAGGTGACCCTAACCACCGATGCATCCATGGAAGGTTGGGGAGCCCACACATCAGGCCTCTTCATGAAAGACAAGTGGTCCCTGGACGAACAAGCTCTCCACATCAGTGCCCTCAAGATGCTTACTGTGGAAAAGGCCCTGAGAGCTTTCGAGACGAATTTGTCCAACAAGGTACTACTTCTTCTGACAGACAACACCACAGTTATGTACTACCTTAACAAACAAGGGGGCACCAGGTCACAGACCTTACTCGACATCATGCTCCGCATCTGGGAGTGGTGCATTCAGAGAAGGATTCTGCTCCAAGCAATCCACTTGCTAGGAGAAGAAATCAACTTGGCTGACCAGCTCAGCAGGTCTTCCACCACTTGCCACGAGTGGATGCTCCATCCCAAGATGGTAGACAACTTCTTCAATCGGTGGGAAACCCCGCAGATCAAGCTCTTCGCGACCGCTCTCAACAGCCACTGTCCCCAGTTCTGCTCCCGATCGTGCAACAACTCCCTCGGAGACGCGTTCATCTTCACTTGGTCAGGAGAGATGCTTTACGCCTTTCCTCCTTTCCCACTGATCACCAGGGTGGTGTCCAAGATGACAAGAGACCGCTTGGATGCCATCCTGATCACCCCTTGGTAGCTGAGACAACTGTGGTTTCCGTCCCTGCTCCACCTCTCCCAGAAAGACTTTCTCTGTCTTGAGTTTCGCCCAGACCTTCTCACTCTCCAGGACGGCCAGGTTCGACATCTAGACATCGACAACCTACTGATGGTGGCGTGGAGGCTCCGTCCCTAAACTCGTTCCCTCCTTCGGTACAGATGGTGATTCTGACTGCCCAAAAGCCAGCTACTAAGAAATCCTACGCTTCTAAATGGAAGAAATTTGCTGATTTTCTCTCTGCGAGAGACCTCTCTCCATTCCTGGTGTCGACATCAGTGGTGCTGGAGTTCTTGATGACACTTATGGATTCAGGGATTGTGCCTCACCTCCATCAAGTGTTATCTTTCTGCCATCTGTTCCCACTATCAATTTGATGGCAGGTCTTCTTTTTTCAGGGACCCTCTTGTGAAGAGCTTTCTGAAGGGTTGCATCAACCTCCATCTCCCAGTCTTGGTACCGACACCTGCTTGGAGTCTGGATGCTGTGCTGTCTTGTTTGCAATCCAAGCCCTTTGAACCCATGTCCACAGTTGACTTGAGGCTGTTGACTTGGAAGACAGCCTCCCTTGTGGCCATCACCTCTGCCTGCCGTGCGGGCGAGCTCTCTGCCTTGTGGAGGGATCAGCCTTTCCTTAGGTTCCATAAGGATAAGGTTGTCCTCCATACCGACATTAATTTTTTTATTAAAGTGGTGTCATCCTTTCACATGTGTCAGGACATTGTTTTACCAACCCTGGCCTCGAATCCGACCACCAGTACCGAACATCGACTGTGCACCTTGGATGTTCGGAGGGCTTTGGCCTTTTATTTGGACAGAACTGCGGGTTCGAGCCATTCCAAGAGACAGCTCCAGTGCTATTCAGAACCAAAAAAAGGGGACTACCTGTGACTGCTCACAGGCTTTCCAAATGGGTGGCTGGAACAATCCACCTCTGCTATGAACTGTTGGGTAGACTTTTCCCTGCCAGGGTTCGGTCCCATGCAACTAGGGCAGTAGCGACATCCTCCGCTTTTTTGACTGGGGTCTGTAAAGCTGCTGTTTGGTCCCAGCCCTTGACTTTTATCAAACATTATAGGCTGGACATGAGGGCCAAATGGGACGCAGCCTTTGGGAGGGCAGTGTTGGTTTCGGATTTACATTAATTTTGCACTGCATTTCTATTTGTTTACAAGCTGATGACGATTAATGTCTTACTTGCCAGAACTGGCATGGTTTACACAAGTTTGACATGGTTTACACAAATCCTTCATGACTTAATATGTTGAAAATGTGCCTTATGACTTGAATATGTTTCCAACTTAAGTACTATTTATTGAAGTACTAAGCACAGCAAACACAGTTTGGTTCAAAGATCTTTATTGTGTGGGTTAATAACATAGCTTTATTTGAACCTAACTTTGGTGTCATGACACTCCCTCCACCACTGACCTAAGCTTGTCAGTCTAACCCATTTGTATGATTCACAGAGACCACGAAGAAAAAGGACAGGTTGCTCACCTGTAACGGTATTTCTTTGAGTGGTCATCTGTGAATGCATACAAATCCCTCCCGTCCTCCCCTCAGTGTCCTACTCCACATTGGCTCATTCCTATATTGCTCACGCGGTGTAAAATTTGTAACTGGGGAAAGAGCAGAAAGGCAGGGGACTTATAAGGGATGGGCGGAGCTACCACTGAAAAATTGCAAAGTTAACTTTGCCCAGTGATTCCAGAAGTTGCTGAGCAGCACAGTGCAGGCGCAGTACAACCCATTTGTATGTATTCGCAGATGACCACTTGAAGAAATACCGTTACAGGTGAGCAATCTGTCCATATTTTGCTGTTATTTTTTCTATTAGTCTAATAGTATCGGTGTTAAGTAATTTTTCAGTGCAGTTAATGAAAAGAATAATGTCTCAAATAAGATAAAGCTAGCAATTTAAGAAAATACAAAACAGTTTTTCAGGATAATCAGGTTGAATAGGGTTGAAAGAGCTTGTATAAATCTTAATGTTGGAAAACTTAGATCTGAGTAAGAATGCAAACACTATCTTGTGATCTGAATTGTTAGTGATTCTTGAATAAGACAGAAAGCCATTCAGAAGATTTGTTGTTAAAATGGTTTAGAGTTCTGTCTTTTGTTTTAATTATTTTTCTTTAGTCATAAGAAGACAATTGTACACCCAGAGAAGGGACAACATACAGCAGAAGGAAAGACTTTAAAAGTCTGTGCAGCTCACTTGATCTGATTCCAGGACACCTTTTAGCATCTGTGGTAAGATTCTTGAGATAAAGACTAAGATCCTTGAAATAATATTTTGTCACTGTTATGATCCTCATGTACTATGTATTCCTCATATTGTTTTTATGTTTAAAGAAAAGTAAAACTGTTGTTAAGAAATTTTGTCTCTTGGATCTTTGATGTATATAAAATGTCATTATAGCATCTCTGCCAAATCCTTAAGAATTGATATATTCTCTTTATAGAGAATATAACACACTTTCATTTTTCTTGAGCAACTTATCATTAATTTATAATAGGAGTTATCTAAAACTTCCATCCCTTCAACTTCACAGCCACATTCTCAGGCTGTGAAGATAGTAGGCACATTCTTTAGTTATTGTGGTAGGTTAGTAAAAACTTCCAAGGGTTGGGGCCTACATATGTAAAAGGGGACAGTGGAAGCTTTTAAACTTCTTTAAATTTTCATGGGAAAGTAGCAACACTGATCCAGTTTCTCTAAAGTGCCGTGTTGCCCCTCAGTGCCCCTAGAATGCTGCTATGTTCTGAGGTAGTGCCATCCTGGGGATGTATTGTGAGGCAACAAACATTATTTTGTTTGATTTTACATAACATATTTCTATATCACCTCCCAGCCCACAAGGGCTCCCAAAGTGCTGAACCGGGAAAAAAAGCAATTAAAGCAATACAAAGATTAAGTGCACAACAGAATGGCAAGCATGACAGATGCCTAGAGGGAGAGGTGGGCTTGACCCTGATGATTTTGGTTTAAAAACAACAAGAAAAGCTACATTGAATAACACGTGATTGAAAATATAAATGTCTGGAACAAAAAAGGACAATAGATCAACCAATCACAGACTTCTGTTCTTCTATGAAAGAGCTTAAAATGCTGATAGCAGAAGAAGATGAACTGTCAAATTTAAACATGGTATGCAGCCCAAATACAACAACTAGGGGTGGTTACCTTCAGTAACAGACCTTTCATTTCCAGATCTTCTGGAGAAACCTAGGTCTTAATAAGAGATGTACAAAAAGACTAGTCTCTGCCTCTTGAACTGATGACACAGCTAATGCTGTGGTCCAGCAGGCGGTCATGCAGGATATCAGGATCCAGGAACTGGAGGAATCCAGTGTTCAGCTACAGAATGAGATTGAAGATCTTGAGAATAGGAGAAGGAGGCTTAATATTTGCTTGAAAGGGCTCCCAGAACAAGAAACTGCAATTAATGATTGAATGACTAAATAAAATCTTTCCAGATCTGGTGCTTCAAACATCTGACATTGAGCATGTCCACCATCCTACAGCACTCCATTGCTCATTACTAGTGCTTTACAGGAGAGTTGATCGGCTGATCAACTCTCCTGTAAAGCACTAGTAATGAGCAAACTATCTGCCATAGAGGATCTGAACTATGAAGTTCATAAGATTTCCATATTTCAAGATTTGTCCCCAGAGATGTTAAAGAAGAGATGCTTCTTCAAATCTTTTGCGACTCTTTTGCATTCTGCTCCAAATTAATTGTTATATGTAAGAATATTACCATGATCGTATTGGATAGACTGCAAATGATAAGTATCTGTGAATTCCTGGACATCAGAAAACCCAAGGGTCTGGAGAAAGAGATCCATGAAGAAGATTTATCCATCACTCAAAATGATAATGGATTTATGAGACTGATGCTGGTAGCTCATGAAAAAAAAAAAAGAAAGATAAGGTTAAGCACAGCTGTCCTAATCTCACATAGGTAAATATTACACCTCATCTACTGGAGAAGTTCCATCTTTTTCTCTTACCTCTTCTTTGCTTTGGAATCATCAATTGACAAAACCATCCCTATGTCATCTTGAAGCCTCCCCTCTTGCTTTTCTTGCTGTTAAATGTGACTGCCATATGACTTTTGGTAAGTTCAGTGTACATCCATTAATCTTCATTAGAGAGCAGGGCATGCTCATAGTTGTCTTAGTTTATTATGTAGTGTATTAACGGTTATTTTCATATGAACAAATGATTGTTTACTTTCTCTTACTCATAATTTTATACTGATCCTTTCATATCATTGGGCATCTCCACAGTTTTCATTACTACTTTTATCAGTAATTGTGTCATTTGCACATACTTCCAGAGGAGTTAAGATTATCCCAAGGTGATTTGGAACCTAGATTATGTCTGAGTCCCACTCCTTTTAGTGGAGAACTATTTGTTTGATTGTTTATTAAAGTATTTCATGTTATTTTTAGGTTATATAATTTCTCAGGATACAACGTTACAACTGATACCTGGAAATGGGCATTTTACCTATAACAGTAGCATAAAGATGTTAAGCTTTTGAAATTCCCTCATTTTGGACAGACATGGCACATAGGGGAAAGAGATAAAAAGAGAAAGCAGACCCAATGTGAGACAACAGTATAAAACGCCAACACAGTATAGGTACCGTAGTCATGTTTGATATTAGAGGTCCATATTCCATGGCTAAAAGAGGAAAACAATCTTAAATATATAAAGCACAACCTACCATTCTATGTCTACAGGAAACCCACAGAAAAGGAACAGACTAAGTATTACCCCTGAATTTGGTAGTCAGTTTATGGTTGGAGGATCTGGCAAAGCCAACAGTGTTGCTATACACTTTTACAGAACTTGTCTTTTTAATCTGGACGAAATAAGACAAGACTCAACAGATAGATATTTAGTACTCATAGGGGATTTGATGAGTAAACCTTTTGTACACCAAATGTTGACCAACAAACATTTATGAACTCCTTTTTGCAGATTTTGACATTTTACACTATGTTCTGGATAGATCTTACTCCTCCAAAAACTATCTCCAAAACTACTCTGTTGGAAGCAATAAATAATGCAGGTTTATTAGATCCTTGGAGAGTTCTACATCTAAATGAAAGAGACTACACCATCTTTTGTGCCACACATAAATCATACTCCCACATAGTCCAATTCTATATTTTTAAATTGCTAGTAGAAAAAGTCCTCGATACTTCAATTGAATCTGTCATCTATTCCAACCACTAACATTAGACTGGAAACTAAGGATTGAAATGCATATCCTGAAAATGGCTCTTTTACATGAGCCATTTTTAAAAATTTATTAAAATACCATAGAACAATCCTGCTTAGAAAACAAAACTGCCGCCACTTCTGTGGGATATGTTGAAATCTGTTCTCAGGGGACTTTTTATTCCAGAGGAATTAAGATGTAAAACCATAAGGAAGCAGGTAGATCAGCTTTACTAAAATAAGTAACATAATTAACATATTCTTATAAGAAAAGCCAGAACTCAGCAACACTGAACTCTGCTTCAAAAGAAAGGAGTGTTCGAAGAATTAGACCTAAGCAAAATACAAACTTCCTTACAGTATAATAATGCATATTTAAAAAATAGCAAAATCTCTAAACTACTTGCCAGAATAGTAAAGAAAAAAAAAACAGGGAGCATTACATCTCTCAAATACCCATAGGATACACTGAAAACCTCCCCTCATGAAAGCATGAATTCTGTGATTTTTATTTTAAATTGTATCCTCAGAGGCATCACCTCCTACAAGTGTTAATGAATTCATACATTCATTAAATATAAAATTCTCATAAGTCTCTAGTGAATCAACCTGTCACTGAAAATGAAATCAAGCAAGTAATTCAAAAATGAAAATCAGGAAAATCTCCTGGACCAGATGTAAACTTGGTTATAACAAATTGGGTCCTCACTTAGCTGACCTATTTAATGAATTTACAATCCAAGGTATCTGCCCAAATACTTGGTACAGATCAAGGATTATTCCAGTTCAAAAAGTGTTCAGTGTTTAGACCAATTGCATTTATAAATCAAGATCCAAAAGTTCTAAACCCAATAGCTCTTTTATCCCTGGATACATTGAAAGATTTTGACAGATGGCTTGGGGGTATCTCTTTGATGTTTTAAGAGCAATTAGTTTCGTGGAGAAATGTGCAAAAGTCCTCAAGACTTTATGTAAACACTTAGAAGCCACTATTTGCATGAACGGACTAGACTTGCCAGCCATAACGCTTCAGCGGGGAACTAAACAGGGATGTCCCATGTCACCATTATTATTTGCCTTAGTAATTGCACTTTTGGCCAGTTTGATAAGGGATAACCTCAACATAATTGGCCCTATTGTTGGTGGGCAGAGCCAGAACATCAATCTATACTTGGATGATGGTTTGTTTGTTTGTTTTTTAAAAAAACAAACAACCCTTCTCTGCTCTTAAATAAACTCTAGGTGCTTTTGATACTTATGCAGATTTGAGAATTAGTTATTTAAAATCCAAATTGATGTGTTTTAATATTTTGCCAGATCAAGAACTGGCAAAAACAACTTTTAACTAATTTTCAGTTACAACCCTCTGGTTTTGTATACCTTGGGAATTACAATTACAAAAGACTTAAAATCTATTCATTTCCAGGAACTACAATTGGATGAAATGCAAAATAACATCATGGAGAACTCTGAAGTTTATCCCCATTGCACAGAACTGCTCTCATAAAAATATTTCTTATTCCATGTCTCTTTTTCTTCTTTCAAGCTGACTTTCTCTGCCCCTGGTAAAACTTAATAAATATTTTTAATAAATAATTTTGCTTTTAATCACAGGAAACCTAGACTTAGGAAATCTTCTAGGCACATTGCTCCCAAAAATTGAGGTCTTGCAGTACCAGAAGTAGAACTATATTTCTAATCTTTTCAATTGAATTGGGTATCTCAACTCATTAGTCAAGATACTTCCGCTAACTCGGTGACAATGAAGATACAAAGCATTTTCCCAATACAATTTAATTTATTATTTAAAAAAGACCATGGGGCAAAAATCAGGAAGATTAAAAATTCATGTTTCAATCACCAGTTGTTATCTGGAATAAATGGAAACATTGGGGGGGGGGGTGTTACCAGACACCTTTGTCTCTTACATACACTATTACATAATTCAGATAAATTCCAGATATGGAAAGAGAAGAGGTTTTATACAGTCCAGGGTTTATTCAGAAGAGGTAAACCTAAAATAGTAGGTGATTATAGAGTCTGAACTGTTGACCATCAGCTACTTCATCTCTATTAAGTATCTTCCTTTGCATCCAGACTGCTGATCAGAGGTGAAACCCCAAGATCTTGAGCATTAGTTGAAAAAAATGTGAATATTCTAGGCAAAAAATTAATGATCAAGTCTCAATAATTTATAATTGCTTGATTGAATATACTTATGGTAGAGAACATAACTCCAGAGTGGGCTGGGAATCTGATTTAGGAATCACAATTTCAGAAAGAGTTTGGATCAATATGTGATCATTCCCTCACTTCAAATCTTATTTTGCCTTAGCCAAGGAGAATACTTGAAAAATTGTACATAAATAGTACTACACCCCTATTCAAATTATAAGAATATTGAAAAACATGCCACCAAAATTCTGGAGAAGTTGTAAAATTATAGGAACATACACTCACCTGTGGCTAAATTTATTTTGGTATAATATTCTAAAACAGATTGCATATATCCCCAATCAAGATCTAGAGTAATGTCCTGGTCTTCTTTTATTCTCCATTTATTCTGGAGAAATAAGCACTTGAAACTTAAAAGCCTTTATAGCCTTTTTTAATTACAGCTGCTCGTAAGGAAGTTGCTAGATGGGGTTTTTTTTTTTAATTACAGCTGCTCATATGGAGATTGCTGGGGAGGTATTATTGGATGTTTCGAGGAAAGACATGTGACTCTTAGAGAAATTGTCAGATAATGTGAGAATTAATAAGAGACAGATGAGCCATGACACCTTTGTACAAAAATGGTATCCATTTATTGAATCTGTAAACACAAAATCATGGACATTGATATGAAGAGGAATCTTATCACCTTTGATAATAGACTAACTGTGCAACAGAAGTTGTAGCATAAACTTTTGTAGACTGGATCTACATCATCAAATGTGAGGTGTGGACACAGCTATCTCTCTGAATTCCAAGAATATGGACAGTGACATCACCTCCATCTCATCTTGGATTTTGGTTGGATGTTCAGTTTGGAGAGCCATGACTGATGAATCTTCAGGAGCTTGCTTGATGCCTCAACACCTAAAAGATCATGATAAGTAGTTTGATTTATGACATGCTGACTGAACTTACTTGTTGATTGTATCCTGAATTTTTTTGGATTTCTTTTTTCTCTGTTAATGAATTTTGCTTGCTAATGTTAATAAAAGGGG
>NC_056522.1:57421545-57437257 GCF_019175285.1 Sceloporus undulatus
TAATAATAATAATAATAATAATAATAATAATAATAATAATAATAATAATACAAACATTTTAAAACATTAAAATAATCTTCAACAACTTTTAAACATGGCTGCCTTACTGAAATCAACTGTTTTTATCCCAACAATGCGCATAAAAGAAGACTATTTTACAATGATCTTCCCCAGATGTCAAAGAACCACAACCACTTTGAAATTGTAGAAAGCTCTCTCCCTTTACTCCCTCCAATTTGGAGTGTAGTGGAGTCTCCTTCCTTAGAGGTCTTTAAGCAGAGGCTGGATGGCCATCTGTCAGGGATGCTTTGATTGAGATTTCCTGCATGGCAAGGGGGTTGGACTGGATGGCCCTTGCGGTCTCTTCCAACTCTATGATTCTTATAATTGTACTAAATGTTTCATCTGAAAACAGCACAGTTTTAATCTGAACATTGGTGTGTGTTTAAACCTGCAATATAAGAGGTTTAGAATCTTCTCCTGAACACAATGTAGAATACATATTGGAAATCTTAACTGGAAAATGGGGTCTAGACCAAGATCTGTGGTAGTTATTTTCCTGTTAGAAAATGATCACAGGCAGCAGCATGCCTGGACTAACATAAATAGAAATCCATATCTTTGTATATAATCCATAGTGACCATAATTTATACAGGTTTAGCACAAGAGCAGTGACAGCATATTTGTATGAGTGTTCTTTGCTTAAGAAAACCCTATGGAATTCACAAATCGACAGGGAACCACCCCCCTCCAAACCCAGATTGGATCATTTTTTTACATAATTAAAACAGTGGTTGGGGGGATATAATGGAGTACACTCAAATCATAATCACTCCATCATTATTATTGGAGGCTTCAAACACAACAACCAGATTGACTTGAGTCAAGAAGAAGAAATGTATTTTGTGACCAGTGCCAAGGCGTCAAGACAGGAATAAAATAATGTGGCTCCAGATGAACTGACAAGAGCCAGCCTGATATGACGCATCCCAAGCACAAATAAAAACTACTAAACCTCTGTAGGATGTTTAACATGAACAGAAGAATGACGAAAAGGAATAATTAAGCTGCACCTTCTTTTCTTCATGGAAATTGTGAATACACAGAAAAATTGTACTGTATATTAAAGAGATTGATACTGGAGCTGAATAATGTTATATATGTATGCATTTAATAAAAGAGTAATCAAAAGAAATTGATACTCCTGTCATGATACTGAGGACCCTCAAATGTATGAGATAAATGTACACAGCATGTTTGCATGTTTTATAAATTACATATTAAATATTTTAAATATTATCAACCTAGAGCTGCCACTTGTAGAATATACAGACGAGAGAGAGAGAAAAAAAAAACAAAAATTACTTTAAATTGGGCTGAGAATGAATAATTCTTTACATATAAGGAAACAGAGCAGAATTCCCTTAAAATAATAGATAGGTCAACAGACTCGGGCTGTACATGTGGGCCAAAAGGCCTGTGATTCCCCCTACCTGGCATTGTCCTATATGGGCAATGCAGGCCAAAAGCCCCAGACTGGGATGGGGCAGACTGGATGTGGATCTGGTCCGAACCCTGGCCAAAAGCCCATAATCTAGTTTTAAAAGACTGGCCATTTGCAATGGAGTTTCTCTGAAACTGCACTGCAACAGCCGGTAGACCGCATGGACCCGCATGCCCCTTATCCTCAGCTGCCATAATTTCTGCTCAGAAGGCCCCCACTACACCTGTTGACATTAGAAGTGTCATGTGCATGTAGCCAGACACCCCGTTCTGTCCTTACGGGTTGCAGCAGGGGCCTTCGGAACAGGTGTGGCGGCAGGTATGGGTTGGGTGGCCACAGCAGCTCCACAGTGTAGCAGCGGATGAGTTTGTGCCCATTGCTGCAGTGGCCCAGGAATCGCACTACATCAGTACCACAGGCAGGATACCATGGGGTTGGCCTATGGTGTCTTGCCTGTCTCTTTCTGCCCTGAGTGTTTATAATTGAGAGACTACGCAAAGGACAGCTTCAAATAGGTACAATTATTTGGGATTATGTTAGTTGAGCTCAGTGGAATTCACTTTTGCATAACCATGCATAGGATTGGCTGCTGGTGAAACAAATGGGCATCCTGAATAAACTAATGAAAAAGGAATTCAAGAAATCAAGCAAACTCTTAGTAATCTGATTTCAGTTTTTAATTATGCTCTGTTGAGTGTATCATTAATACATATATATATATATATATATATATATATACAGTATACATCACACAAATTGCTACATTATGTAATTGGAAATAGGTAGTACTGATATAGCATCTTTCTTTTCTGTTTACTCCAACTGAACTGCAACTTTTGAAACCAACAATAATTATACTATACAATTATATTTTGGCATCCTAACCTGTTGGATTTTTATCTAACATAACATATAGTTATAGAATCTGTCCATACCTAATATCTACCACCACCACCACCTTTCAATTTGTGATCAAAAAGTCCTGCATACATGATGGATTAAATTAATTCTTCTGAAAACCTGTGGCTTCAGTTTTCATATAAATATCTGGATGGCGATATTAATTGCCTGATTGTTTATTTTTAAACAACCTCTTATCTTTTGGCAACACCTAAAATATCTCTTTGATGAACATACGCTGAAAGCCGTGTGGGGAGGAAGGGGCAGTGTGTTCCATAGGGATGAATGGGGTGCGTGCCCCTGCACTGCTGCATGCACGAGCCCCATTCATTTAAATGGGGCACGAGCATATGCGTTATTTGTTTTACATGGGAGAGTCTGAAATGTATCCCCCACTTAAACAAAGGGCACACTTACAGAGTGTTATATTATGCAAATGTGTGTTGTGTTGTGTGGCTTCAAGTTGTTTCTTATTTATGGCAGTCCTAAAGCGAATCTATCATGGGAAGTTTGCTATTGCTTTCCCCTGAGAGCATGTGACTTGCCCAAGATCACCCAGTGGGTTTTGTGGTTGAGCTGAGAATCGAATCCTGGTCTCCAGAGTGGTAGTCCAACACTCTAACCACTACACCATGCTGTCTCTTATTATAGATCAGCACAAAACCAAGACACATACTGTTCAGATATACAAAAAACTGTAGCTACTATATTAAACAGGAATTTAAAAAACATTTTTTCTTTTGGATTGAACAGCATTGGCAGTTGATATTGGAAAACCATGTAGCACAATATTCTGAAATGAGAAAAATATACTGCTTGTACAAGTAGTGGCTAAAAAGACCTCTTTTTTCTTTTCGGTATGTGTAGCTTTTTTGTATATTGAGGTTTTACATATTTGGACCTTCAGTGGATTTATTGCTGTTAAACAGAAGCCAGTTCAATTATACAGTAATGAAAGAAAGCTGAAAATTTAAAGCATACAGACTCAGAAATAGATTATACATATTCAAAAAGAGACTCAAAACCGTTCTCTTTTGTGAAGCTTTTCCCCCTGAAGAATAAAGTTACTCATGCTGGCTGTTATCGATCCTCTGCCTTACCCTGGATATGTGATATGTTATGAGCGAGAATTATTAGAGATTGTATTTTTGTACTCTTTTATATTTTATAACAATTTTGTAATGGTTTTTTAGTCTGTAACTCCGCTTTGATCCAGTGGGAGAAGCGGGGAAACATAAATAAAATTTATTATTCTTATTATTATATTGCTCCACACAAACACATGAATAATTCTAAAGGTGATACTTCTACTAATTCTGTGTTATCAAAGTCTGCATAACAGAAAGTTCAAGTAAAAAGGATTGCTCAAGCATACTCTAAATAGTGATAGACTAAAGTGGGGTGGAGAAAATGGCCACAGGTGGCCCATGGACCACATGTTTGCAGCCTTCAAAGCCCTCCCCCAAATTCCAATTTTTTTTATTTTCTGGAGTGATTTTAATGGAACCAGAAAACCCCTAAAAGCTCCTAGGACCCTTTTCAAGTACCTTCTTTAGCTGTATCCTAGTCAAAATGGCAACTAGAAGTAATGAATTTGGCTAATGGAGAAGGAGTGTATGAGTGCTATGAGGAGCAACCCACAGGGGAGTAGGAGGAGAAGATTGGCCACCAACCTCTACACATTTGCCCATCCCAACCTAAAGCAAGGTGGAAGGATCAAGGAGGATTTGATTAGAAGTTTTTATAGTGCCTTAATCCAAACATATCTAATGCTGCTGATTTCTCAGATCATTATAATTTTGAATTAAGGGATGGTTTTTAAAAAGTTGTTACCTGGAGATGTGATGAAAATAATCCAATTAAAAGAAAAAAAATTTAAAATGTTTTAGGCATGAAACGATATGGGTTATACATATGAAAGAAGTAATTACATAGTTACATCTTTACAGTAGAGTTATTAGTAGTAAGAACTATGGTACTTAAACAGGCTGAAAATAGTTGCTCGGTGTGTAGTGTAGCAACATGTGAAGACAAGGTTTGCTGTAACAGCTCCATTTATTGTAGAATTCAATTGTTGTGCCTTTTCAGAATTTATATGGATGTCTTTGTACCCCACTCAGTCCAAGGCTGTTGAAATCACCATGATTGTTCTGGCCTCCACCATAAACTGTGACTTCTAAGGTTCAAAATACATGGCAGAAATAATCCAGTTTGAATCCAGTGGTCACTTTAACTGCCCTGGCTCAGTGCTAAAGAATTCTCAGAACTGTAGTTTCATGAGACATTTAACCTTCTGTCAAAGAGCTCTGGTGCCACAATAAACTACAGTTCCCAGGATTCTCTAGCACTGAGCCAGGGCGGTTAAAGCAGTCTCAAACTGGATTATTTATGCAGTGTGTTTTTGTTGTCATCTTCTATTTCTCTGCATTGTTTTGAACCTTAGTGTCCTGATTTCTTGGCTGCAATCTTCATTCTGATTAATGACTGTACTGTACAATGGTATGCAGGCTTCTGCATGCAGTGCATGAATATGTTAGTTACAATATTTATATCCCACTGTATATCCAAGGATCTAAGTATGGCATAAAATAAAATCAGTTAAACAATTTTAAACCAGAATAATAATTTAAAATTTATTAAACAATTTACCACCTAGGACAAATTAAAAGGAAATTAGAACAATTTGAAACCAGTCACTTGCAAATTTGGACAAGATCTATCATGGCTCAGTAAACAGCCATATTTTTACTTGGCACTGGAATGACAGCAGCATTGACACCAATTGGGCTTCTGAGGGGAGGGTATTTCATGGGTGCCACAGCAAAGAAGGTCCAAACCTAATATTGTTCTTGAATTGAATTGAGAGGTGATCTGTGGGAGCAATTTAAGTAGCTTTATCTTTTCTGTAACCTGGGAACTGTGGGTGATTTTTGACTGGGAATGAAAAGAAGAATCAGAATCGTCAAGGATTAAGAATGATTTATATTACAGGGCTGCATGCTCATCTCTGAACACAAGAGTTTATCTGAGGAAAGAATTAATGGGTAACCTCTCTTTGCTTCAGCCTAACCTCATGTGATAGTAATCTAATACCTTTGCATATGCTTGCAGAATCAGTGGGAGTGTTCAGTGGGGAACACAGTAGAGCTATCACATTCCACACTCTTTCACCCTAACCCTCTTCCAACGTGCAATATAAAGATAACTACCTTTGCTTTGGAATTAGTATTAATTAGATAATTTTAACAGTTTTTTTTAAACTAAATCAAAAATGTGTCTTCTCTGTGCTGTTACTTTATGGTCAGGGGTTCCCATTATTTCCAAATTCCAGCTGTAAAATCTTAACTTTTCCCAGATGAATTTCTGTGGGCATTTGTTATTTCAGACATATACTGGATTTCTTGCTTCAGACTCTCCCTGCCCCACATCCCCCTCAACATTCGGTCAGTCTTCTGTGTCTGCTGAGCATGCTCAGTCTATGTGAGATTGTGAGGTGTGGTTCTCATTAGTTTACTTTTAATAAAATATATTTCTGCAAACTTCATTGTTGTCGTGTGTCTGTTTTTCCTTCTTGCATTTGAATGTTGTTTTGGTTATATGAAAAGTCCAATCAATATGAGGAATTAGATATCCAGTAATACCCTGGTAGTTATGAACTTTCATATAAGCATCATCAAGATGAAGGCATTATATTATTTGTTCCTATCACATTAAGAATACACACACACACACACACACACACTGTGCAAGTAGGTTTTTAATGTTTTAAAAAAGTGTTTCATTTTTAAAAAGTGAAGTACACATGTTACAAAGACTGTTGTGATAAAAAACACTTTATATTCACCCTTGTTTGTGTAGCATATCTAATCTAAGAAACAATAAAGCTTTCCTTTTAAGGTGCTACATTGATAGTTATGATATATACCTTTCCTGGAATTGCTTCTATTGAAAGGATAAATTTTAGCCAAATCAGCAGTCGTTCCTTAACAGATCGATACCAGGATATTTTTCAGTGCTTGGCCCTTACCTGTAATCAATAGATTCATAGTTTGTGGTGTTTCAGTGTTAGCAAACTTATATTCTTTTATATTAAATAATGCCAGTAAAGAGTCTAAACCAAAATTATGACCCACAATTTACAATTTTCTATCTAATATTTTCTTTCAATAATATTGTTCATACTGGCAATCCTACAACATATGAAAAAGATCTGGCTAGGGAACTTTATATCCCTAGCATATAAGTCTTATAATGAAAAACATCCTGTTGCAAGGCTAATATCAAATACTAAAAGTGGAAGAATTTCAGCTAGGTCTCCCTCACTGGAACCCGTAATGAATAGTATAATAATTTATTTGATAGGCACATATCTAGCTATTTCTCTTTAGAGATTGGAATGCCTAGATCCTTTCCCCATTAATCCTTATAATTTTTCCTCTTTTTTGTTTTGTTTCGGTTTGGTTTGGTTTGGTTTTTTTTTTTTTGTTTTTTTTTTGTGAAACTGCATATTAAAGCATACAACTTTGACAACCACTCTATGATTTTGCTGTTAATTTCTGAAATGTACAGGAACTGCCTAGCTCATTTACATAAAAATATTTTATTGATTATTGTGACTTTTGAAACAAAGAGGGACTCATAACCATGTTCAAACTAATGCTCTGTCCGGATAATATTTATTAATTTCCTTTTATTGTATCAAATTTGTGCCTTTTGTTTATCTCTAAATTTCAAGTTGACCCTCATGTTTTCTGTTTCAGTTATATCTGATAAGTGGGACAATACTGATTGTAATCTCTTTTTGGCCCAAATACTACTGGTAGTCCCAACTAAACAGACTTGCTGAATCAGTTCATGAATGGTGAGGAAATATTTATGTAAATTTTCCTGATTAATAGGTCTACTGTACTCTGTTTATCTTCTGAGATAACATGAAGTATTTTTGATATGATATCAATAACTGATAATGTGTTAGTCAACCTGGGCTGTTATGAATAAAGGCAGGGTATGAATTGAATGAATGAGTTAAATTACAGTGTGGGCAAATGTGTTCTTTTTACTATTCCAATTCTAGAAAGATAAGCTAACTTCACCTTTTCCCATTTTGTAATATCCTATTAAATGTTTTGATTAACGGATTATAGGCCCCATACAGACTGCCAAAATAAAGCTGCTTCAGGTCACTTTGGAGGTATGCTGTTTAAATGATGCACGTGTCCTAAGAATCCGGAAGCTGTGCCAAAGCTGCGCTCCAGTCCTTAGGATTGGATCGTGGCTTTGGTGTGGCTTCCGGACTCTTAGGACACATGCATCATTTAAACAGCATACCTCCAAAGTGACCTAAGCAGCTTTATTTTGGCCTGTCTGTATGGGGCCATAGATTGTTTTTGCTGTTTGGTTAATGGCGGGCAATAATTTTACTCCGAATTAGCTGATTTTTATGACCTTGCTTCATATATATCTTACAAGGAAGTATATATAGTACCCTGAGAGGCAGTTATCTTTTTCAGTAATCTTAAACAATATTGAAAATGAAATAATTGAATATTCTCTAATCACCTTATAGTAATTATTATATAATGAATGCTTCAGTTTGAGATGTATCTGGTTGAATGTCATGTCATGCTGAACAAGTTGGAATGATAAATTGTTTTGTTGTCAAAGCAAATAGTGGTGGTGATAGGAGATATCCCATAGCTCCATTTAAGAATCAACTTATCTGTAATTTCCCTATTACTATGTTTGTTAGTGGTGTGAATATACAGATGTGCCTCAATTAATGATGTAGATTTGTTCCTGGCATTACTTCTTTAACAGAAAATTTGGCACCAGAGACTGAATGGAAAGAGGATGTATAGGTTCCTACACCACAAAAAGCAAGAGCAGTTCAACATGTCAGGTCAGGTAAGCCTTGTGTATGTAAATTAAATTATGTTGAATTCTTTACAGACCACTTGATGACTTTTTCCAAAATGTGATGTGTTTTCTTTCACTAGCCTTCACCTCTGATGTATCAGCCCTGGTGGTGCAGTGGTTAAATGCCTGTACTGCAGCCACTCACTCAAAACCATAAGGTTGCAAGTTCAACACCAGCGAAAGGGCTCAAGCTTGACTCAGGCTTGCATCCTTCCGAGGTCGCTAAAATGAGTACCCAGATTGTTGGGGGCAATTAGCTTGTAAACCATTTAGACACTATTAGTTCAGTATGAAGTGGTATATAAATGAAGCTCTGTTATGATTTCTGGTTTGGTGGCCAAAATTACAGTTTTTTTTTTAATATCATGGAGATAGCTGCTGACACTCTCCTTTTTCTATGGGATTCTGGAAACAGTTAGCTTGCCTGTTGTAGGTAGGTGCATGTGATTGTTGTAGGAGTGGCTATAGAAGAATCCCACATGTTTTACATGTGGTTGATTTAACATGTTTGAGAGCAGAGCTATCAGATAGAAGCTGGGAAGCCAAAACTGACAGGTATGTGTGTGCAGAAGAATATTCTGGATTCACATACAGTGCAGAGTCTCTGAGCCGGATTGTATGTTTCTAACAAAGTGATGATCCACGTTGTTTCCAGCAGCTGTAGAGCATTTGCTGCCTGCCTTTTTTAAGGAGGCTGATTTTTCTGTGCAAACAACTGGGGCCATCCTAACTAAACTGGATCTCTTCCAAAACTCTCAAGTCTTGCTAGTATCTCTGAGAGAGACCTAACAATACCAGGGCTTTTCTCATCTCTGTTTCTCATGACATTAATATCTCCACTTGGAATTTTTCTGGGCAGGCTCAGGTATGCATGCAGTTGCTGTTCTCTAACCTCTCAGTCTTCTGATCCTTGAACAGCCATAGCACCTAAATCTTCCACATGCACCTTGAGCTATTTTCAGAGGCTGCTACTCAGCTGTGCTTGCATTCAATTAATGCTGAGGGAAAATTTTCTTCAAATACCTTTGAAAGATAGCACACTGTCCTCTTCTTCAGTTGTGCAGTGATCATACTTGGAGTCACACAGAAAGAGCAGCCCTGTTTAAATACCTGAAGGGATGCCATACTGAGGAGGGAGCTGACTTGTTTTCACTCGCTCCAGAGACTAGGACCCGGAGCAATGGATGCAAGCTACAAGAAAAGAGATTCCACCTCAACATTAGGAAGAACTTCGTGACAGTAAGGGCTGTCCAACAGTGGAACACACTCCTTCCTCGGAGTGTAGTGGAGTCTCCATCCTTGGAGGTCTTTAAACAGAGGCTAGATGGCCATCTGTCAGGGATGATTTGATTTGGATTTCTTGCATGGCAGAGGGTTGGACTAGATGGCCCTTGCAGTCTCTTCCAACTCTATTATTCTATGATTCTATGATTCTAAGTACATTTTTGTTTCAAACTGTAAAACATAGGACACAACAACTGTATAGCCAATTCTACTGTGTTGCTACTTTTCTTTGTCACTGCTTCCATCATTGGAAACTGATTTCTCTTAGTCCATTATGAAGCAACAGTAATATGAGAGTTGTATTTCTCATCTGAGATCCAGCATGGTGTAGTGGTTTGAGCGCTGGATTACGGTCTCCAACCAGGGTTTGAATTCTTGCTCAACCATGAAAAACCCACTGGGTGATCCTGGAGAATTCACACTCTCTCAGCCTTGGATGAAACCTTAGAGAAGGGCAAACCCCTGCTGAGCAAATCTTGCCAAGAAACCCCATGATAGGTTACGTTCATTATAAGTTAGAAATAACTTGAAAACACACAACAATCAACAATTTCCCATCCATACTCACCCCATCTGGAACAGTGAAGCAATCTGACAATCTATTAATTTATTCTTCTCTTAAAGGCTCTCTCCTAAGGAATCTTGAAGGCCAACTTTGCTTTGGCTGCGAAACAACTGATTGCATATTTTCACCTTCAAGCTGACAAAAGGACTGTTGTTTACAACTATTCAGAAATATTGTTGTAAAATGCCTGCCTTGTAGATCTAGTCAGTTTTGCAATAAAACATTACTCTTGTGGAATTAAATATCCTGAGTTGATGATGGTGATGATTAAATAACAGTAAACTTCTGCAGAGCCACATTGAGTTTAAAAAAAAGGATTTCATGATGGCATTTGTAGTGTGTCTTACAATTGACAGTGAGCAAGGTGTAGTGGTTGGAGTGTTGGACTAGGACTGTGGAATCAGGGCTCATATTCTTTCTCAGCCATGGATACCCACAGTGTGACCTTGGGCAAGCCACATGCTTTCAGTCTTAGAAGAAGGCAGTAGCAAAACTCCTCTAATTAAATTTTGCCAAGGAAACAGTATGATAGAATTAGCATAAGTCAGAGTCAGCTTGAAGGCACATAACAACAGCAAGGCAGTTGTAAGTTGCCTTGAATTTGCCAGGGAGAAAGGCAGGATAGAAATTGAAGTGAAATGAAATGAAAACAGTTCTTGCAATGGATGTGTATAGTAAGGAGTTTTATAATTAAGTTAAAATGTCTTGCAGAGATCAGAGGACTCTCTAAGGGGCGAAACAGACTGCCCTGAAGGAGCAGCTTGCCACTGCCCCTTTGAGCGCCAGATGGGGGCTGTAGCAACCACACGCCGTGGCCCTAATCCACCGTTTTTCTGGGCCAAAAAGAAGTGACAAAATGCTGCTTCTTTTTGGCCCAGAAAAAGGGCGCCTTGCCATGGCAGTGGCACTTTTTGGCATTCCTTTTGGCGTGTGGTGTGTGAATGCCATGCCAAAGGAGCGCTACAATGCCACCTGCTGTGTGGTCCGGCGTGATGCCAGCATCGGGGCGGCATCAGGGCATGTGTTTTCCAAATGCCATGCCCCATGCCACTCTGATGCTGGCGCTTACTGCCCATCTGTGCAGCCTCTAAATCTCTTAGTATATTCCTTCAACTATGTATACGTACCTGACAGCTTGGACTGGGGCATAAATTAATGGTGTATTCATAGTTTTAAAATCCATCTTTAGCCAAAGTGTACCTATAGTCATTATGTATTAGAGCTGTGTGGCAGTGCTACTCAAAAGTAGTGGCCCCTGGTCCCACAGTTGGTTGCCAATCTGTGCAAAGCTTCAGAGAAAAATAGAAACAGTTGTATCCAATGGGCAAAAATATAGCACCAGTCCTTGGCACACTGGTAAAAAAATAATTGCCCACCCACCACATCAGATAGTCTGAGAAGCACTACTCTATAGGGAGTCAGAGAATAAGTATCATAATGTCAAGCAGAAATCCATCACTAGCCGCCAAGATGTGAACAGGACTGCTGGAGAATGATGCTGCCCATCTGTAATTCAGAACCCTTCCAGGACACCATGTTTAATAATATCAAAAGATTCAGAGAGGCCCAGGAGGTACAACAGGGTTGTGCTCCCTCAATATATTTCCCATGATGCAGAGGGACCAAAGTGGTTGCAGAACCTTAGGCAGAAATGAATCTAAAACAGTTTAACCCAAGAATGCCTACACAGCGAGCAACCACTTACTCAAGCATCTTGCTCAGGAAACAAAACCACCAAACTGTAGCTATTAAGATCTTCTGGATCTGAGGAAAGTACAATAACATCCAAAACTCACGAAACAGTGATATATTTCATCAGCCAAGCAAAATGCACAAAATACATGGAGCAAGCATTCGAAGTTCCACTGGCTTCTTCATCAGGCAAAGGTATTAAGAATCATATAGGAGAAAAAAATATATAAAATGATGATGTTCGTCAAGCATTTTCTCAAGGTGTTGTTGGTGTTCTTTGGAGGTATATCTATGCAAGCTAATATCTCCTTCTGGTCATGTGGCACTGGAAAAGCAGTCTAAAGTCCAGGAGATAAAATTTGAATTCTACCAGCAATACAAAAAGGTGCTGCTTCTCAGATTCCAAATGTCTCCATCCTTTGTGAGGTAACAGACCCTTTTGTTAGACAGAGAAGATTGAATCTCTCAACCATAATTGTTGTTGTGTGCCTTCACGACATTTCCAAGGAACGTAATTCGAATCTATCACAGCATTTGGCAAGCTATTTGGAGGAGGCTTGACTTTGTCTTGGGTGTGACTTGCCCAGCCAGTTTCCATGGCTATATCCTGGTTTCAGACCATGGTTTCCAGCATCATAGTCCAGTGCTCAAATCACTACACCATGCTGGCTCTCTATACAATAGTACTTTCTTTTTTACCTTTAATAAAGATACTATGATCCCTTGAATCTACCACTGTTTTTTCTGACACTCCTATAAGCACCTCCTATGCCTTCTTGGAACCTTATGCTGCATGCAGTTCTCCAAACTATAGGCCAGGTGACAGTCTGGATGAGTTGCCCTTGTGGTGAGCCTCTTGAAGGATGAGTGTATCAGAGGCCCCACTCTTTTTGGAATCCTTCTTTTGACTGGTTAGCCCACTACGTGAAGTAATTTTCAGAACAGGCATTGTGGGGTCAAACACACTGCTTTAATTCCTGAAGTAAGAAAGGTAAACTGGATCTCCAATGCATCCCAATTTTCAAATAACACAGACAAGAAGTAATGTAAATAAAACTGGTAAATACAATAAGCAAGCTCCATTCTAACCCTGGAGAGGAGCTCATGGCAAGAACTCCTAAGCCTTCACTTTAAAGGGGGAAGGCTGCCTTGAGACAAACTTAGGGGTTTAATGGGACACTAAATGAAGACATAGAGCTTGACTGGCAATTCATTGACTCTGTCTCCATTAACACTAGAATAGCAAAAGTGCTGTGAGCTTCTCCATACTTTGGATCAAACATTGATCAGAACGGTGATTGTAGTCACCAAATCAGAAGAATAATAGGAATGGGAAGGGCAGCTATGAAAGAGCTAGACAAAATCCCTATTACCATGTACAGCTGTATACACAGGTGGGTCCTAGAACAGTTGAAGCCAGAACTCTCCCTGGAAGCCAAGGCGGGATACAGACTGCCCAAAAAGGGCGGTCTATCCGCGCCTTGTTTTGCTGCGTGAGGGAGCCGTAGTGGACAAACCGTGCAGCTCCCTCACACAGCAAAAAGAACCCGCAAAAAGCGGGTTCTTTCTGTAGCATCACAGTGATGCCAGGACATGCGGACGCTAGGCGTCCATCACGTCAAAATGACGGTGCCCATGTGTACAGGCCACTGACATTTTGATGCCCTTGTCACGTTCTAGGAGTGAGGCACGTATGGGCAGTGCACCCTCGGCCAACCCCTAGCACGTGACAAGGGTGCACTTTAGGCCCATCTAGATGGGGTCTAAGATAACTAAATTGAGGCTGTTATACTGTGGCCACCTAATGAAGGCATGACTCATTAGAATAGACAGTGATGCTGGGGAAGATAAAGGGAAGTAGAAAGAGAGAAAAATCACATGCCAGATGGATAGATTCAATCAGAAAGACCATGGGTATGAGCCTGCAGGACGTGAGCAGGGAGGTAGAGGATAGGAGGGCTTGGATACATTCACAGGGTTGCCTTGAGTCACGGACTGCCTATTGAGTGTTTCTAGATGGATGACCACTCACTGTCTTAAGCTGAATATGGACAAAAGAGAGATCCTAGTGTTTCAGCCCAACTACCCACTAGCTCCACTTTCATGTCCTTCATTGTGTTTACAGGCTTACACACTAGTCCTTGTCTCAGTTGCCAGAAACCTTGGCGTCTTGCTGGATGATCATTTGTCTCTACACTCCTTTACTGAGGCAACTGCTATGACATGCAACTTTCATCTTTTGAACATCCATAGGATCTGTAGGATTTTCACTGTTGAGACTGTCCATTTTCTTGTTCAGGCCTTGGTTATTTCACACCTGGACTATTGTAATAGCCTACTGGCAGGTTTGCCTTTCTGCTCTTTTACTCCTCTGATTTTAATCCAGAACAGTGCTGTCCAGGTTGTCTTAAATCTCCCCAAATACTCACATGTCTCTTCCTTGTAGATCCTTCTACTGGCTTCCAGTTTGGGCCAGGTCTCATTATAAGCTTTTGGTCCAAGCATTTAAGGCCCTGTACTTTAACCACCCTCCCCCCGTATTTGGCAGCTCGGCTAATATGGTATGTACAATCTAGAAATTAAAATCTGTAAACGATTATTGGCAGTTCCACTAATACGTATGGCTCTGTCAAGGCTGCAAGCCTTTCTGGATCTGACTCCACATTTGTGTAACAGCCTTCTTTTGCATCTCTGGCTGGATCTGATCCACTTACATAAAGGGTTGAAGACCTTCTTCTTCAATTCGCTGAATTAAGTTGCTGAGCATGCTTAAAGTGGCTGAGATGGGTGGTGACTGAGGAGGATTTTGTTTGTTTCTGTTTTTAGCTTATTAGTATATTATTTTAGTATTTTATAGTATGTTGTTTTATTGTTTACTTTTTATTGTACAGTATATGTACTGACAACTGAGACAGGGACTATTATTATTATTATTATTATTATTAGTCGAGATCAGCTTGAAAGCTGCTAACAACAACAGAGTAGAAGTGCAGGTAAAGGAGGGGGGACCCCAAACATCTCATGCATGCAAAGATATTCCTTTAATTATGGTTTATGCTTTAAGACAAACTGAAAGAAAACATTTGGTAGCATGAGCTTTTAGGCCTACTTCCTCAGATTCATGTTTTGAGTGGAGAACCCACAGACAGACCTATATAAGCCATCTGTGTGTGAGAATGTCAGTTGGAATTCAAAACACTGTATGCATGGCGATGAGGTGATAAGTACAGTTTTAATGATGGTCACTGGGGACAAACAATCCCCTACAACCGTAGTTAAAACTGTACTTACCACCTCATCGCCATGCATGCAGGGCTTTGAATTTCAACTGACATTCTCACACACAGATGGCTTATATACGTCTGTCTATGGGGATGTTCCCACTTAATATTTGAAACAATTTAAAATACAACGTTTTTAATAAAACCGATTCAAAATAACCCTGGTGTTATCTCGCGTTCCGAAATGCGTTATTCTTCGTTCCCATCTGGTTATTTAAATCGAAGTTTTTACCTGCAAGCGTTCCTACTTGGCATGAAATCGGTGTTTAAATAAAGCGATTCTTCTCTTCCATACCTTATTTGGAGCTGTCAATCAATAGTACGTCAGAATGACGTAACGTTAACCCGGATTATTTGGAAGCGATTTAACTTTCGTCAGCGTTTCCATTTCATTGACCGTTTGTGAAATGATGTATTTTTGGCGGGTTTTTTTTAAATGAACCAATCAAGGCGCTTAAACGATCAAACGTCATAAGCGCTGTCAGCCTTATACTGTATACATTTTCCCTCCGAATTTAGTAGGAAACCCAAGCTCTTTCCAGAGGAACTATGGGATAGGTTTTGCATGA
>NC_056522.1:57437267-57478354 GCF_019175285.1 Sceloporus undulatus
CAGCATCCCCTCTTCATGTCTCCCAAGACAGCCAGGGAGAATCCCTTCACAGAGCCCACAGATCAATGGGGGAGGCTTCTGGCAAAGCGAATTTAGTAGGAAACCCAAGCTCTTTCCAGAGGAACTATGGGATAGGTTTTCCAGGGCAGCATCCCCTCTTCATGTCTCCCAAGACAGCCAGGGAGAATCCCTTCACAGAGCCCACAGATCAATGGGGGAGGCTTCTGGCAAAGCAGGGAGGGAGCACTCTTCCCAAAGATTCTCTTTCCAGGGTTGGAGGAGAAGGCAGATTCCGTTTGAGAAAGAGAGGGAGAAAGGCTCTATCCCCCCCCCCCCATTGATCAGAGCCCTTCCCTGTCTGGGCGAGATCAGATGCCTCCTCGCGAGGAGCCTTCCCTTCCCTGTCTGGGCGAGATCAGAGCCCAAGCGGGCAGGGAATGCCTCTTCGAGAGGAGGCTTCCCTTCCTGCCTCTCCTCCGTTAGAAATGGGCTCTCCCCACACAGAGGGGAGGTTGCAATCCACCGGAGGAAGCCTTGTAGTCCTTTGGCAGATGCAGGCGCTTGAGCAGCCGGGACTTCAGGCGCTTAAAGCGCTGAAGAGATTAAGCGCCTGTAAACCATTAAAATAAAAAATAAAAATAATCCTTATCTCTTGTTGAAAGACCACAGCGGACAAAGGGGTGAGGGAAGCAAAAATGGCGACAGCCACGACGGATGGGGACAGAAAGGGCAACTCCCCCAAGGACAGCCCCCACCACAGTCCGCTCCTCCCATCCATCCAACCCGATTCAAAGGCTGTCGTTCCTATTTAAATACTCCGGTTCCTAACTCGAATCAATGGAAAAACGTAGGTCGGACCCTAGTGTTTTTTTAACGCGCGTTAAAAGATGAAAACTCGATTCAAATTTTTATCCCGCTCTACGATTCGATTTGTAGTGGGGACGATTGCGGGTTGCTCTAGAACCGTTCTAGGTTTAAATCGGATCCTAATATGAACGCCACTCCTTGGATTCGATTCAGAACGCGGGGTTTCCCCTAGTGGGAACATCCCCTATGGGTTCTTCACTCCACACATGCATCTTTAAGCCTACTTCAACTCATGCTACCAACTTCTTTCTTTCAGTTAAGGGCTGCACTGAAGAAAGGGTACCATAGCCGTCGGTGCTGTGGCTTTTCTGCACTCCTTTGGCACTGCGTCATCTGGATGCAGCATCAGACGAGTGCCAAGACACTGCCTGCTGTGTGGTGGGGCACATGGCATCACACCGGCATGGGGGCAGAGTTGGGGTATGCATCGTGCGGATGCCACATCCCCACTCTGTACCCATGCCAGCCTTTATGGCCAGTCTGTACAGCCCCTAAGTCTCAAAGGTGCTACAAGATCTGATTTCCCAGACTAACATGGCTAAGATGACTAAGTTGTAATACTTTGGACATAACACGAGCAGACAAGACTCACTAGAAAAGACAACAATAACAACAATAATGTATTTATTTATTTCCTGCCTCTTCCCTTTTGGGGATTGAGGGGGTTAACAACAGAGGTTAATACAATACAAAATAATCAAACAAAACAAACCCCTGAATCCCCCCAACCCTCACCCTCCCTCCCTGAATAAAATTACCATAATAAAACCATATATAAATATAGATCAGAATAACAAGTTAAAATAAATTAACACATGGCAACAGTGGTGAGATTTAATCAGAGAATCAGACTTGTTCTAGTTTGGACAAAGGTCAGTCTGGAAAGGCCTGCCGGAAAAGAATTGTTTTTATCGCATTTTGAAAGCCTCAAGGGAGGTTGTTTGGTGAGTCTCTTCTGGCAGGTCATTCCAGATTTTTGGAGCAGCAATGGAGAAGGTCCTCTGGGAAGTCATCACCAGTCTGGTTTTCCTTGACTGTAGTAAATTCTTCCCAGAGGACCTGAGTGTGTGGGAAGGATTATATGGTAGGAGGCATTCCTTCAAGTAAGCTTGACCCAAGCCATGTAGGGCTTTATAGGTAATAACCAACACCTTGTACTGTGCCCGGAAGCAGATAGTTAGCCAATGTAATGACTTTAAGATAGGTGTAATACGGTAGAACCTGGATTTTCCAATTTTGTACCAGTTGAAGCTGCCGAGTGTGGTACAAAGGTTGCCCCATGTAGAGCGCATTGTAGAAATCGAGACGAGAGGTTACCAGCGCATGTACAACCATTTCTAGGTCCCGCTGTTCCAGGCAGGGTCGCAGCTGGCATATCAGCTGAAGATGATAACAGGCACTCCTGGCTGTCGCGTTTACGTGGCAAGATAGAGGGCAGCAGGAAAGGCAGCCATGCTATCTGATTTACTGAGTGGTGCTTCTGGAAGTAATAGCTAGCAGTAAATCCAGCACTACAATGTGTGAATCTGTCTTTGCAAAATATTTACTGAAGCCTCTAATGTGAGGGTTAGGCTTCTTTTTTCTCTTTTCTATGAGTATTTTAACTAATGTTCACCCTGCTATAGTTGCTAAGGATTTTTAATGAGCAATTCTGAGCTCCATTGTTTGATTTGCTGTTTCAGCAATATCAGCTATCTTGTTAGTAATTTCATCAAGTTTTAACTTTATTGAAGTAATATTGTTAATGAGCTCCTGTCATAGTTACTTCAATAGATGTGAGTTCAGAGAGAGGGTCAAAATCTTTACTGGGAGATCTTGTCTGACTTCTGTCTCTTACAATCACAACTGTGACCTCCTTTTTGGAACAGGGATTTTGCTCTAAAATAAGCAAAATGCCCCAAATAATCTTGGCTCATTTGGGGATGGGGTAGGGAAATAATATAACATTCACCTGTACTGAGTATTAGAAGAATATGTTATTAGTTCATTGTTTGGAGGCTGGAGATGCAAAATCAACCATCTTTCTAATGATTGTCATAGCAACATCCCTTCCATTTTATTCTCCACCTCAATGTTTCTAGCACTTACAGGAAAACATAAGAAAATGTATATCATAAAGTGAACCTTGAGTTTTCCTTGCTCATCCTGATCTTCATGTATTATTTTGTAGATGTGACGTAGGCTTGATTGGATATACTGTGAAAAGTGTGTGCCAAGCAGTATCCATGGGACGTGCCACTAACCCTGGCAAGGTATCTACTGAAGTGCTTGCAGTAGCATGTTTGAGGACAAAGGTACATCTTTCTAGTTGGAACAAGGTGGAGAAATCTCCAACCAAACTCATTTCATAGAATCATAGAATCACAAAGTTGAAGAGACCACAAGGGCCATCTAGTCCAACCCCCTGTCATGCAGGAACCCAAAATCAAAGCACCTCCAACAGATGGCCACAAAGCCTCTGTTTACAAACCTCCAAAGAAGGATACTCCACCACTCTCCAAGGGAGTGGGTTGCCTTCTGGCTCTTTTCTCCCACTGTCCTTAATTCAGAACAGTACCATCCAGGTTGATTTAAACTTTCCCACATATTCACATCTTACCCCTATAGATTTCTTCACCAGCTATCAGTTCAGACCAGGATCCATTTCAAACCGTTAGTCTTTACAGCTCATAGAATCATAGAGTTGGAAGAGACTGCAAGGGCTGTCCAGTCCAACCCCCTGCCATGCAGGAAATATCAATCAAAGCATCCCTGACAGATGTCCATCCAGCCTCTGTGTAAAGACCTCTAAGAAAGAAGACTTCACTACACTTCGAGGGAATTTGTTCCACGGTTGAACAGCCCTTACTGTTAGGACGTTCCTCCTAATGTTGAGGTGGAATCTCTTTTCCTGGAGCTTGCGTCCATTGCTCCGGGTCCTAGTCTCTGGAGCAGCAGAAAACAAGCTTGATGCCTCCTCAATATGACATCCCTTCATGTATTTAAACAGGGATATCATATCACCTATTAACCTTCTCTTCTCCAGGCTAAACATCCCCAGCTCCCTAAGTTGTTCCTCATAGGGCATGGTTTCCAGAGCCTTCACGATTTTAGTCGCCCTCCTTTGGACACGCTCCAGTTTTTCAACATCTTGTTAAAATTGTGGTGCCCAGAACTGGACACAATATTCCACATGGGGCCTGACTAGAGCAGAATAGAGCTCTGTGCTTGAATCTCTCCTAGTACCAGGAAACTTGGCTAGCATGGTATGCACCTTCTTGGAATTTAAGATTTAAAGGCAAATGATTATTATCTGTACACAGCTCTGTCAATACTTCACATCTGTGGAATGGTTTTCCTTTGGATCTCCATCTGGAGGAAGATCTCACCCATTTTTGTAGTGTGTTGAAGACCTTCCTCTTTGATTTACCAGATTAAGCTGCTGCATTGTGCCTTTGATTGCTAGGGTGCGTGGTGGCTGATGGGATGTTGGGTGGGTGGAGAGAGTTATGTTTTATTGTCTTTGTCTCTGTGTATATTTGATGTTTCACCCTTCGGTGGAAAAGGCACTATAAATAAATGTTATTATTCATCCTTGAAACTGGATGCCCACATTTCAGCAGTGGCCAGCTGAGACATAAGCCTTGGAACATGATCTTAAAGGTTCAAAGGGAGTCTCAGTCCAAGCTTTGAAAATTCAGTTGAAAAGTGATGAGCAATAAGTGGACTAATTAAAACTGCTTGATGTGAGGAGGCATTGAAAGAGGGGTTCTGAGTAAGTAGGTACGAACAAAGTGCTGATATCTATTGTTAGATGCTCATTTTCAGACCCATACTTAAACCCATCTGAAGAATCTCTAAAACCTCTCAAACACCAACTTTTTGTGGTTCACAAACTTACATCATCACTGGCAAATAAACATTTTCTAGGTGGTCTCATATTCAGACCATGGAAGGGTGATGGGAACCCAGAAAAGCTGAAACAATATAATCAGATTAGAAAATATTTAGGCAAGTGCTCTGCTCAGATGCCAGACAGTTAAGTGTAGCTAATGTAGATCTCGGTGTATAATTGTGCAAAAGGAAAGAACCTGATGAGAGCAGATAAGAAAGGAATGGCAGTAACCATGGGTTCCACACTGTGTACTAGTTTAGGGAATGACCTGTTAAGACTTATATGAGGCAATGATGATGACTTCTGCTTTTTCTATCTTATCTTTTCTGTCACCCAGGTCATGATGGGAAAATCTGTGGAAAGCTTTAATGAATCTCCAGAGGCTAAGGTGGTGGCAAAGCATCCTGAATTTTGGCAGTGAATTTTGAAGAAAAACCCCAGCGACTTTTTGTTTTGAGCAAACAGACCTGATTGATCACCTTCTGCTCTAGACTACCTTCCCTGGACCTAAGGTTTTCCTCCTAACAGAATCTACCTTCTTTAGCTTCTCCTTCCCATGACATTTGTACTGAGATAGGCTGAGTGTAACTCTCCATTCACACTAGAAGAATGGAAATCTCCTTGTGAAGAGACCAAAAGCAAGATCCTGAGTGTGTGTTCATATGGGCCCACATTACTAAACTCTCTCTACTTCAGATTGTGAGGTTTTGTAGATTGTAATACAGAGTGTCCAGTTTCAGGGGTCAATTGAATCATTTTTTGTTACTTGAGCCAATTTGGAGTTCGAACAGCTGAAGAAGCCATGTAGTCGTTCAGAGTGGAAGCATGCCCACATGGGATGGTGAACAGTCACTGTCATGAATCCCAAGAGAAGGGCTAATAGTATCAGGTTTGGCATTCTGTTGCAACTGATAACATGATTTCTTGCATTAATTTTATCACCCTCTCCAGAGATAAAAATCTGACTCGCCTCAGTGGCCATTAATACTCCCCAATGAACATTCTCTCTGAATGACATAAATTATTCTTTTTCATATTAATAAAAATAATAATAAAACTTTAATTTACATTCCGCTTTTTGTTACCACAATCAAAGCAGCGTACAACCTTTAAAAATACAATATATACAATTCCGCCCCCCTTACAAAAGGATTAAACAATTCTATCCATTAAAAAATTACAGACAATAAAATCTAAAAACAATAATACAATAATAGAATAACGATGGGCAGAATCTTCACTTATATATGTCTGTGGGGGGATCTTTATGTGGCCGGGTTCTATTCCAGGGAGGCCTGCCAGAAGAGACCCATCTTGACAGCTTTCTTGAAGCTCTCTAGGTTGGTAATTTGACAGATCTCATCCGGCAGTCCATTCCATAAAGTGGGAATGGTCACAGAAAAAGTCCTCTGGGAGGTTGCCGTCAATCTGGTCTTTGTGGACTGCAACAAATTCCTCCCAGATGATCTGAGTGCATGGGGCAGATTATACGGAAGGAGGTGATCCCTTAAGTAGGTTGGGCCCAAGCCATGGAGGGCTTTAAAAGTAATGACCAACACCTTGTACTGCGCCCAGAAATGAATAGGCAGCCAGTGGAGTGATTTCAATATTGGTGTAATATGGTCACTCCTAGTTGTTCCTGTAATCAATTTGGCTGCCATATTCTGTACCAGTTGAAGTTTGGCATCCAGGTGGGCTCTTATCTGAGAGATTTTACCTGCAAGGTAGTTGTTAAATGCATCACAGCAGACTGTTGTCGGGTTAAGTAGAGGGTTCTGGGGGGATGGCATCACCGTCAGTTCCCTCACCATTCTAAACAGTTCTACCGGATGAGACTTTGCAGATGCAATGTGAGCAGACAAGAAGGATCTCCTCGTTTTTATTGTCTCTCTATGAGAATAAAGAACTTTCTTATGATGAGTGCTGTAAGCTAAGAGTCCAGTTGAGTGCCATTTGTGCTCTAGTTGTTGTGCCTCCCATTTCACATTCTTTAGCTCTCTGGTATACTAGGGCTTTCGATTCAAAGCAGGTGGGAAAGGACGCTTGGGAGCGATTGTGTCGATAGCCCCGGCAAGATTGGTGTTCCATGTGTTCACCAGAGCTGTAACAGAATCACTGGCATTATCAACCAACAAACCCTCTAGGGCTTTCTGGAATCCATTTGGTTCCATTAGCCTTCTAGGGCGGACCATTATAATAGGTCCTCCACCCCCAGGGAGACAGACAGTGGCTCTCAGTTCAGTCCTGACCAGGAAATGATCCGTCCATGACAATGCAGAGGTATTAACTACCTCTGCCCACGGATATTCCTGTTCCGTACAGAAGGCCGCATCGAAAGTAAGACCCGCAGAATGTGTTGGCCCGGTAACCAATTGGCAGGGGCCCATGACTGTCATGGCTTCCATGAACTCCCGAGCTACACCTGTTAAACTGGTATTATTTAGGAACCCATGGCTAGAGAAATGGTAACGGTAATGTGGGATCTATTTTAGTGCTAGGAAGGCTGGCAAACTAAACAATAGGTTGTCCAGAGAAGGACTGGAAGCTAGAATGGGACCAGGAGACTGAAGAGAAAAAATTAAGAACATATAGGTTAGCATGTATTGGATTTTTTCAGCACTAAAGGCATCACTCTCTTTTTCTTTGGTTTGTTTCTGTTAGTATGAACTTATGTGCCTCATTTTCAAAGAGAGAACTTGTGAAAGCAAATGTAGTCAGATTTGGTCTAGAATTAATGGTTGGAATCTTGTATACTTAACAAAGTAAATTCTCCTGGCCCAATCCTGACAGAAACATAATTCACTCATGCTCCCACCACTGGCAGAACATATCTCTATCTCCCCATGCAGTGGCTGCCCAGTAAGGTAGATTTTGGGGAGGAATTACAATCAGCAAATTACACTGAGCCCACTATAGGTTGGGGGTGGGTGGGGGAGGAGTAGCCATCCACAGATTGGAGCTCTTGCAGATCTCCCTGTCCAATGGTGGTGTGCACAAGCCCATTGGCTAATATGGGCTTGTGTTCCCATGGTTTTTCTCTTCCATGGGGAGGCCCAGAACCAACCCCCATGGATGGGAAGGATCCACCGTAGTGTCACAGTCATGATTAAATGGGAGTCATGAATACAAAACAGTTACAGAAGAGAAAATCTAGGTAACTGATTCATATTCACTATCGCTAATCACAATTTCGACATTATTACCACAACCATAACTCCCTCCAAGCCTACTTTACCAGGCATCAACTGCATGGGAAGGAGGTCCTTTCTGTTGGCAACTGGAGCATGGATGAATAATGTTCCTGTCATGTTTGGGAGGGTCAGGCCAGGAAAGTAAGTAGCTGATACAAGACTCCAGCCATCATCTACATTCCAAGTTTTTAACCAGACTGATCTCCTTGCCCCCATGGCTTGCGACAATAGTTATGTCCATGAAGATGACAGAATCTCAGGTAGCATCAGTAAAACAATGCAAAGATGTATACATTTTTCACCAAATTATGTTGTAATGCTTAACCATCAAGGTCCTAATTGTTTAAATTAACTTTCATCCAGGTCATGGAATCTCTAGCAGCAATGGGAGCAATAGACAAAGCAGTAATTTTAATGCAGACGCCAGATGCATTCTTTTTAATGTTGTATTAGCACTTTTTTCATTTGCATCATTTAAAGATAGGGTGACATTGACTGTGGGCTGTATGTAGCTCCCAAATGCCATTTTTGCAGCTCCTGAAACCTACACCGGTCCTCTAAAGCCCTCAAACTTGGCATTTTTTTGTGGGGGCCTCAGTTGTGGCCCTCAAACAGTTGCTGACCCCTGCTTTAAAGGAGTGTTACTCACTGTTTGGGGTGGGCATTCAATGTTGTGATTGAATCATCCATCAGAAGCATGTGGGGAGCATCATTTTAAGAACAAGAGTTTAAAATTTTTTACCAAAATTAATAGTTCTCCTACTGTGAATCAGAGGGATTTATAACCCAGGTTGTGTCCCCACTAAAGAAGGAAATGCACTATTCCAGTTACAGAAGGAGGCGGGAGGGCAGAAAATTTTGTTTTCTCAGCTTCTATGACAAACCACACTTCTCCATTTCTTGGGGGGGGGGGTGTGTGTTGATTTTGGGGCTCTTTTTTCTCCTTTATTTAAAAAAAGTTAAAAAGTTTCAGTTTCGATATTGTGCTGTCTTCAAACTTTAAAAATATGGCAGATGGGGAAGGAAGGGAAACATCAGAAGGGTTCTTTGGGGTACTGATATTTGGTGGCATTTTCCTTAGTGAAGTTTTTTTTAAGTGGGTTTGGCTGGTTACAAACCGGCACTTGGGACGTCCACAGGACGTCCCATTTTAAAAAAGGGGCGTCTCTTCTAGACGCCCCTGGGTCTAATATGGACTCTGTCTGTACAATATGGCGCCGGACGTTCCACACAGCCGGCGCCATCTTTACGTATCGGATGCTGTGCGTTCGAACGTGTCGCGGTGCCTGTGACGTCGCGAATGCGCCCCTGGCGCCTCGCGACGTCACAGAGGCACCACAGAAAGAAGCTCAATTTTGGAGCTTCTTTTTTGGAGCTTCTTTTTTGCTCCGTAAGGGAGCCGCGCAGTGTGGCTGCGACGGCTCCCTTATGGAGCAAACGGCAGCGGCGGTCTATAACCCGCCTTTGAAAGACCTTCTTCCTACCCAAACACTGCAAATAGACTGAAACTGCTCAGAAGAAGAATGCAAGTGAGGGGCACCTTATCTACACCCAAAAACACCTGAACATCTTGAGGGAGAGAGAGGCAGGCTAGCTCCAACAGGCTTGTCTGGAAGAAGACGAGCCCTCCCTTCATCCACCATCTTGAGGGAGAGAGAGGCAGGCTAGCTCCAAGAAGCCAAGCCCTCCCTCCAGTCCATCTCCCTTGGTCCAGGCCTCAGAGGTAGAGAAGACTGCTGGCCCTCATCCCCTTCCCCACCACCACTCCCTTCTCCTTTTGTGTAGTGTCTTTTTAGATTGTAAGCCTGAGGGCAGGGAACTGTCTAATTAAAAAGATTGTATGTACAGTGCTGTGTAAATTTACAGCGCTTTCTAAATAAAGGTTAATAATAATAATAACAACAACATGTCAAATTAACATACATTGGAATTGGATGTTTGCACCAGAAAGTGCAGCAGAACACTAGCAGTTGAAGAGGTTTTTAATGCCTTATTTCAAGTTGAAACAAAAATGCTATTCTTCTTGGATGGGTTTTTGAATCTAGCAGAAGCCCTCAACTGCTTGCAGACAGGACAGGAAGAGAACTGTAGTGTTTGCCTGGTGTGAAGTCCTTTAGAGTAGTTCAGAGACTGGGAATACTGGTACTTAGTCAGAGTAACCACACTATAATAGAAAGAATAGTTGTGGTCTATGTTTGAGTAAAGGTATGGCTATTCTGGGGCACATAGTGGTGGGAAAATTCATCTCTCAGCTCTGCAACCAAGCCTTTCCCCTGCTTCACATTTTCCTTTGTGGAGAGTGGTAAAGCTTTATCTGCCTCTACCACTACCCTTCCTTCAGATCTCACAAGGCTGCCACTGCAACCTAGTGCAGGAGTACCTTGAGGCAACGTTTCATTTTACAGAAGCTGTTTTGCTGTGCCAACTCAAAAAACCAGAAAAGCTCCTGAACTACTTCAGATAAAGGAAGGGTGCTTATGATGGTCATAGAAGCAGAACAGAGTGACTCCAAATGGCTTCTGTAAGTAGACAAGAGGGAGGGCACAAACATCTAAGTATGTGAACATGCCATGAAGGTAATTTTCGAAGGTTTTGTTAACTCTGTTTCTGAATAGCCTTTCCTGTGCCTAGTAAATTGAGGAGGGAGTGAGAAAAAGCAGGGCAGAAAAAGAAATATATGAAGAAAAACAAGAAGCTGAAGAAAGGAATGGTAGAAGAAATGTCATTTGGTTGGTATGAAGCAGCAGCAGCAGCACCACCTGACTGGGCTAAAGCAAAGGAAGGAACTGAAGGAGCAAACCAGGACTATCTAATCCTTCAACAAGGTTTAGGATCATGTAATCCTTTCCTCACTGGGCAGCAAGAAGAGGTAACCCATCAGTGGATGTTTTCTTCACTGTATACAGAAATCAAAGTGCCGACTTCCAACTTATCTGCACTCTTCTCTCTTTCATATAATGATATGGGCCCAACACAGGTGCCAAATATACAGTGGAAGAAATGATAGGATGAGGGCAAGTAGACTGCTCATAGAATGGCAGGGGATGTTCAAGGAAAGAGAGATAAGCAGAGCTGTTTGAAGAAGCCATCAAGTTTCTTCTAGTTACTGAGCCTAAAAGCAAATAACTGGGGCAGTGTGGACTTCATCTCAATGTATCTGTTGACTGTGCATATTGAGTCTACACTGAGACTGATTGAAAAGTACAAGATGGAAACAACACTGAAATTTTATGCTTACAATAATTCACTCAGAAGGGAGACAAGACTGCAGCTCTGACATCATTCTGTGGTAGACTGTAATGACAACTCAGAAAGACTCAATCCTTCAAAAGAAATATATAATTCCTCAGCCCATAAATCACAAGCCCCTTGGAAGAAGACATTAATTCTTGTGTGAAATAATTATGCACTTCTGAAACTGATAAAATGCATCTGTTCATACACTCATTACTTGGGAGTACATTTCTTCTTCTACTGGCTCCTTGTTATAATCTGGATCTTCAGCATAATGTGGAGTGCATGTCCTGAAGAGGGAGAAAAATATCAGGGAAGGGGCCTCCACTGCTACAGGGGAGGCTTCCAGTCATGAGGTATTAATTGCCAAGTTTGAGTCCCTGCAGGGATATCATTGTTGCCCACTTTGAAGGAGGTGCTGAAACAAGGAGCCCTGCTTCTGGCTGAGAATGGCAGGGGAATCAAGCTCTGCTACCTTCCCAGCATGCATCACCAGTACTCGGTCTGAGTCCAGAATTGTGTTCAATCTAGCAAAAACAAACAGAAGCACAAACAGCGTCAGATGGGGATTGTGGAAAGGGCAAAAATATAAAAAGAATCTGTACATCCTTCTAGCTGCTCCTGTAACATGAGGGGTATAAGACTAACCTTGCTGAATTATACCAAAGGCTCATGTAATTCAGCAGCCATGTGCAGTGACGTTCCCAACAATGTCGTCTATTGTGCAAATTGTCACAGCAATGTCGCTTAGAAATTAAAGCTGAGCTAAGGTGATTTGCACCAGCTGAGTGATAGTCTGTTTTTGAGAGTTGTGAGAGCAGACATGAAAGGTAAAGGAAACACTCACCTGTGAGCAATAGTCAACACAGTTTTGTCTGCAAATCGCTGGCGGATGGTCTCCTGGAGCAATTTGTCTGTCTTCTGATCCACACTTGCTGTGGCCTCGTCAATGCACAGAATCTATTGTTGTGACAAAGAAAGAAGAATTATACAGATACAAGAAATAAAGCATATAGTTATGAATAGAACCAACTGATGGCCCTGATGAACTATGGAATGATGATCCATGGTCCAACTTTCTTGTCCAAAGCTACTGGCCTTCAGTGCCATACTGCCTCCAAGTCTGCAGATTCTGATAGACCTGATTTCCATCCATTTGCCTAATCTCCTTTCACAGTTATCAAATCAGAGCTAGAAGCAAGCACCATATACCAGTTCATGTTGTTGCAAATTCCATAAATTACTATGCACTGAGTAAGAAAAACATCAGGCTAGATGAAAGTAAGTTATTTATAAAACTACCACATCCATATTTATGATACCTTTTTGGAATGGGAGTAGACAATCTTCTCACACTTTATATGTTGTGCAATATGGTATCTTCTCTATCAAGTATACCATGATCATCCAAATACTGCTACATAAATCTTCCCTAGTCAAACACAATGGCTATCCCAATCCAGAAACTATTGCCAAACACAGGGAAACAATTTTGAAACAATGGCACTCACTTTGGCCTGAGTCAAGAGAGCTCTGGCTAAACAAACTAGCTGCCTTTGTCCTACAGAAAGACTCTTTCCTCTCTCCCCCAGTTCACAATCCAGTCCACCTACATAGAGAAAGAAAATAAAGTTAAATTTTGAGTTTCTAAGTAAGTTTTAGACCTTCATTTCAGTACTAGTCGAGAGGATGGAGTGACAAAGGAGGTGGGTAGTTCGAACTGTTTGCAAGCAGTTCATATCTCTGGCAAAAGGAAGGTATGGAATTAAAGAGAAGTTAAAATGGACAGAATGATTGGAATATAAGAGGAGCCCTCTATAAGTGAGCAGTTCAAAGGTCTGGCAGAAGTGATCTTTTCATCCCTCAGCAGCCTGCTGAGCAGAGTGGGGGGAGACCGAAGGTGACAGAAAAGGAAAAGGGGCAGTCCTGTCCATTTTTTGGTACTTCATAATGCTACAACATGGAGCAACTGATCAAATACACTTGAATATTTCTGGGCGCCACAATTCAAAAAGGACACTGAGAAACTAGAGCGTGTCGAAAGGAGGGCGACTAAAATGGTGAAGGGTCTGGAAACCATGTCCTATGAGAAACGACTTAGGGAACTGGGGATGTTTAGCCTGGAGAAGAGAAGGTTAAGAGGTGATATGATAGCCCTGTTTAAATATTTGAAGGGATGTCATGTTGAGGAGGGAGCAAGCTTATTTTCTGCTGCTCCAGAGAACAGAACCCGTAACAATGGATGCAAGCTCCAAGAAAAGAGATTCCACCTCAACATTAGGAGCAACTTCCTGACAGTAAGGGCTGTTCGACAGTGGAACGCACTCCCTTGGAGGGTGATAGAGTCTCCTTCCTTGGAGGTCTTTAAACAGAGGCTAGATCTCCATCTGTCAGGGATGCTTTGATTTGAATTTCCTGCATGGCAGGGGGTTGGACTGAATGGCCCTAGTCTCTTCCAACTCTATGATTCTATGATTCTAATTCTATGATTCTATGAAGGAATGCAGTCCTTTCCAGGAAATAGGTTCTCCATGCCAAACTATAGTGGGGCCCAACCAGCTCTACTCCTGTGTGTATTAATGGTTCCTGCCTTGTTTATTACTCTGATCAGCATATAAATCTATCAGATTTTTTTCCTAAGATCTCTAACAAATATAAGCACTGCCCCCTTCTCCAAACACCACACTCACCCATCTGTTTAATTACTGCCTGCAGGTGACATTGCTCCAGGACTTGGTACAACTCAGTATCTGTGTGTTGTCCCTGAGGGTCCAGGTTCTCACGGACTGTCCCACTGAACAAAAATGGGTCCTGGGGGATTATGGCCAATCTACACCTAAAAGATAGGACAGATGATGGACTGCCAGGAGGCACCAGCTTAAGCAAAACAGAGTTAGTGATGAGCATGTAGCTGTCATCAACAGACAGTCCTGCACCTTCTTATTAAACTGACTTTTTAAATTACTGTGCAAGAGATGGGACAATTAACTATTATCATTCACATCCTGAGTAATAACTGGTTTAGCAAGTTACAGTAAGGCTAAAGGATAGGAAGAAAAATATTTTCTTTGGTAACGTCATGTCATGGCAAATGTTGGAATTAGCACATGGGTTCCCAGCTGCTACTCCAGTGCCTGCTGAACACAACCTACCTCAGCTCCATTAAGCCTACGGAATGGCTGTCAATATTGTCAAGGAGGATTCGGCCAGATTTCAGCTCCACCATTCGGAAAAGGGCCAAAAAGAGAGTGGATTTGCCAGAGCCAGTGCGCCCAACTATCCCTACTTTCTCCCCAGGATAGACAGTAAAGGTTACCCCATCGAGGGCATTGGGTAGCTCAGGCCGATAGGCCAGTACCACCTGCTGGAACTCAATGTGACCCTGACTTGGCCAATCAGGTGCAACCTTAAAGAGAGAAGAGAAAAACAGTCAGCAACCATAAGCAGTAACATTTCCCATCAATGTTCCACTATAAAGCCTTTTTGATCTGTCCCCAAAAATCACCAATGTAAGTGAAGTAGATCCTGGTGCTCTGTAGCAGTGCTTATTGATATCTGACTGCAAGTGTGATGTTAGTAAATGAAACAGCAGGTAGTATAGAGCAGAGAAACATTCCAGCTCTTTTGCTGATGGAGTCCAGAATCACCTTTCAGACAATAATAGAATTAGATCCCAAAACAGCTTATTCTACCCAAGGGTTATACAGGGCAGAATCAAACAGTGGAAATCACACTGTGTAAGTGTGACCTCCCCACCCCCAACTTCTATTAATCATGAGAACTGTGCAAGCAGGTTAGTAACAGAGGAACATTCACTTTGCCAGTCTGTTTTCAGCCTTCATATCTTTTTCCAGCTTCAAACTGCCAAGCTAATATATATGTTAAAAATATCAGAGTCACTTTAATAACAATACAAATTAAACCAAACTAGGCCAATGGCCAGCTATTAGTGTTTTGCCGTAATGATAACAAGGTCTCCAAAACCCATCTGCCTAGTGGCAGAAGCACAACCCACTACTAGCATGGCTTTAAGAGTCTTAAGACAGCCTTACCTGGAGCACTTTCTCCTGAGGCTCTATGGGGATCTCTGTGGCATATTCCTCTGTCCGTTCTACACTCACCATCATGGTCTCTGTTTGGGTGAAGCTGGTGATGAGTCCAGATAACAAGTTTGTGACTGATAAGGCATACGAAAGGGCTAGGCCAACAAGACCTGAAGGGTCAAAGAAGGGCATCATCAAAAAGTGTCAGGGAAAGATTGCAGGAGACTAAAATTCTGAAATGAACAAAATGGAAGAGAGAACCTATGGAGATGAATGACATCTGCTTACCTCTAAGACTGGAAAAGAAATGAGAGAGAGAGAGCGCGCAATGTATTCAAAATCTATATTTTGAATAATGAGCAGTGTTATGTTTTTTTGACCATTCAAGATCACTATAAAACATTTTTAGAATAGATAAGAATGCCTAGAGCCAGCATAATGTAGTGGTTTGGTCACTGGAGATCAGGGTTCGATTCTCTCCTCAGCCATGGAAACCCACTGGGTGACTTTGGTCGAGTCACATATTCAGTCCAAGAAAACCCTGATAGGTTTGTCTTAGGATTGCTGTAAGTCAGAAACAACTTGAAGGCACACAACAGTAACAAAATAATGTCTAGTTATTCTTCTTTTCTTGGTGCTTTCTTGAACCATTGATATGTAAGACTTGTATTGCTTTTGCTTGTGATCAGCTACAATCTTCATTGTACAGTCTAGCTTGGTAGGTATTGCTTAGGAAATAAGTTTGCCTCCATGCTAAAAGGTTTAGTAGATAACTGCTCTTCAGCTGAGATTCCAGCTCAACATTAGGAGAAACTTCCTGACAGTAAGAGCTGTTCAACCATGGAACACACTCCCTCAGAGTGTGGTGGAATCTCCTTCTTTGGAGGTTTTTAAACAGAGACTGGATGGCCATCTGTCGGGGGTGCTTTGATTCTGGGTTCCTGCATGGCAGGGGATTGGACTGGATGGCCCTTGGGGTCTCTTCCAACTTTACAATTCTATGATTCTATGACTCTGTGATCTTTGATATTTTCTTTTACCCTTTTCTGTTGTTGTTGTTGTTTTTTTAAGAGAGTGGGCAGAGAGAAAAGAACACATAGAGAGACTGAAATGTAGTGAGAAATACTGAAAATATGTCCCCTATTCCATGTTGGCATTAATGGTAGGCCCTGAATTTTCAAAACTACTCTTTAGTCTGCTTTCAGCCCTTCATTCTCAGAATGTGGAAAAGAAGCCAGGATTCATTTTCATGAGTATGATAAAGGAGGAAGAGAACAGTGGGGAGAGATGGCTATTGATGAAGAGGTATCCTTTTACAGAGATTTGTCAAGTGGCTTACCTGGATCTCCAAGATTCCTCTGGTGCTGGATGATTGCTATTCCTGCAATAGCAGTAACTACTGCAACTCCAATCATCTGCAGTCGAATGTCAAGCCACTGCATCGCAGTGTTACTAGCAAAACGACAGCGCTGGTTGAGCTCTAATCGCAGCTGGTTCTCTGTCTCAAACCTAGACTGGATACAGCCCAGAGGTTAATTTCAGGAACAATCTGTCATAGTTCTCACTGTCACTTTTAATAGTGCCATGGGGCCAAATCCTCAAGCTAGCACTTTATGGCAGGCTAAATTTCTTTTAAGGAAAAAATATTTTTCTCCTGTTCACAAATACCTACTCAGAGCTGTAGAGCCTAAGTCTATTCCATCCTTTGCTGTCATTTCAGGCCCTTTTATCAACAGAAAATGACCCAGAGGTTTGAAAAAAATAGATTGCCTTCTAGCCCTAAAACAGTCTAGGACATGTAGAAAACATGGCCAAATTGCCTCCAAAGAGCATGGGGGGGGGGGGGGGGAGATGCAAGCTGCCTCACAAGGTTCCCTGTGCAGACAATGTAGCACTGTAACACATAACAGCTGCCCGCCCCGGTTTAGTCCTTCCTTGTCCAAAGAATAAAACTCACCTGTCTGTGGCCCTAGTTGCCCTTATAATGCTCAGACCTGTCAAAGTCTCTGAAAAGTGAGTGTAGATAGGAGACAAGGTGAGGCTGTAGAGGCGCTTGAGTTCACGGGAGGTGAATCGGTAATAACGCTGGATGGAGTAGTAGATGACTGCCAAGGGCAGCAGAACTAGGCCGATCCAAGGAAGTCCATAAGTAATCATCACTAGCATGCCCAGTAAGCCAAAGATGTTGGCCAGAAAGATGTTAAGAAGGAAGGGCAGACTATCATCAACACAATACAGGTCTGAAGAGAAGCGATTAAGGATACGGCCTGTTGGCGTGGTATCAAAGAAAGTCATTGTAGCCTGGCAATAAGGAAACGAGTGTAAATGGACAGTATGCATTTTGTAATTTTATTTTCTTCTTCATGGATTCTGTCCCCATGGAGTGCCCCTGTCAGGGGAACTCTATACACTACTAGAGTTTGAAGCCCCCCACACGCCCTCCAATTGCACACAAAAAAGACATGGCTCCCAACCTCTCACACAGTGTGTGAGGTTAAGTATGGACAGAAACAGAGAATTTTGTCCTCTCTTTCCAGAGTTACCAACTTCTGCTTCACTCTTCCCAGCCACACAAAAATGAAGTAGAAAACAAAAGCAAAATTCTCAGTGCTAAAAGACTGAAATAAGATCTGCCAGTCTCTTAGTAGAATAGGGCAGTTTATTATCAGCGGGGGGAAATTACATGCTTTTATTTGGGAGATGGTATATAAATAATAAATAAATAAATCCTATTATTATTAAATAGTTTTTATCTGAGATATGACCTGATTTATTTGTCATTTACATGGGAAAACCACCTGTACATCAATACAGAACTGGCAGAATCAGTTTACAGATGAACACTATAGGGAAATAGTGTTATTGTTCATATTTAATATTAACCTAATTATTATATATAAGACCTAAATTTAACTTCTTCCAATTTTAAAATATCTCTGTAATTTTTTACAAAGAAATTTTCTATGCACCCATGTACCTTCTCTGCCCAAACAGAACTTCCAGGACCCATGGCTGTCCTGTCCAACAGACTTTACCTTCATCACCCTTCTAAGCAGCCTATTGTGAATAACAGTAGCAGCGTGGATGGTGCCATAGGCAAAGAGGAAGGACCTTAGGATGGTGAAGACAGAATTTGCCCCAGCAATGCAACCATACACTGTCAAGTAAAAGTTCACATCTGAAGCAGCATTTGAAGTTCTGGAGACCAAGACTGGGGAACTGAGAAAAAGAAAGACAAGATCAGTCAGGATGGGGATTTCAGTAGGTTGGCCCTTCTTTCTCTGGCTCCTGTCCCAGCTCTCTACGAAAATCTATAGCTTTCAATGTGTGAGGGGGTGGGCCTGCCCCTGGAAGGCTACAGGAGAAAACCTTCATTTTTCCAGTTGTGCTAATCACCTACCCTTCTGAACCAGTTGGCTATGTATTCTGTCCATGATTGTTAGGAGCCCTACTCTGTTCTTTCTGGCTGCCTCAAAACAAGGCTGATGTTCTCTTTTGGGGGTGGAGGCAAGACCATTCTTTCACAAAAATATTATTACTACTATTACTGCTACTATTATACTTATGGTGATGGTTCAGCCATTTGTTTACTTGGTGTAGGGAGGCCCACAATGCCAAGACTCAAGAATCCTCTGGAAATTTTTATATGTTGACCCATATTATCAGAATTTTTGTAGTTTCAATCATCTTCACCCAAAGCAAACTCCTATTCACCCTTAGTAAATTTTCTGGGAAACTTTGGGGTGAAACAGACAGCCCCGAAGGGGCAGTGTCATACCGCCCCTTGGAAAGCTGGGTGGGCGCTGTGGCACTTTTCCGCTGCTGCCATAGCCTTTCAATACTCCTGTGGCCAAAGTACTGAAAATCTGCCCCCGTATGGACAGCGTGACACCAGCTTCAGGGTGGTGTCAGGGCGTGCGTCATGCATATGTCATGACCCTATGCTGCGGGGAAGCCGGCCTATTGCGCCGGTCTGTTTTACCCCTTTGTTAACATTTTCTCTCTTTCTTCTAACCTTTTCACCAGTTCATCAGGTACTTCAGTGAGTCTACAGCTCCTTTTGCTCATTTTAAAAAGGACTTTATGAAGGGACTGCTAAAACAATCCATACATTCAGGAACATTTGTTGACAGACATGCCACCCCTAGTTCAGGTCATAACCTATATTGACATACATGAGTACCCCATGGGAGAATAGTAGCAGCTGTGAGTTGAGCTGAATGGATATGTTGCTGACAGAGGTATTTCCTGCATGGGGAAGACTGGAGATCCAGTTTGACAGCCACCAATCAGAGATGTTCCTAGAACCTGCAGAAATGCAGAAATGTCAGACAGTAAGATTTAACTCTACCTACTCCAATAAAAATGTACTGAGGGCCTATGATATACAGTATGTGGAAAATATTACTCTTCAATTTTAATATGAGAAAGAAGCATTATAACATGAGAAAGTGCATTATACCATTGCCCATACCATGGTTACAATGTAAGTGTATACTGCAAAGTGATTAGCACCTTCTCATGTAAAAATTGAAGGTTCTGACTTGTCTAAAAGCAATATTGTCACATGAAGCAACTTCTTGCTGCGTTACTTGAAAGTATCTTGGACAATCACAATGAACGCTTCAAATAACAGAGAAAGAGAGCAAAAGAGCAGATGCTCTTGCTTCTCTGCATTCTCCTCTCCCCACACCCCAGAGCAATTACATTCCTAGAAATTCCATTAATCATCTTGTAAACCCCCAAACTCAAAGCTCATGTTTTCCCTCAGGTTCTGGATAAATACTTTTGCTTCAGAAGTGAGAAGAAGTTAGTGAGATATGGACAAGGCATTCTTTTGTTGTGGTGGAGAACATATATAAGGGAAGAGATACTACTGCTTGGAAATATTACTTTTTTGGACTATATTCCCAGATTCTAGGCTGGGGGCTTTAGAGAATTGTACTCCCCCAAAATAACCCTTCCACACACTGAATGAGACATATAGTAAGTTCAAATCTGATGAAAAACCATGTTTTCCTACTAGCTGAAGTAGTTCCTCTGCTTAAAACAGTGCCTGTGCCTTGGGCTCCAATTCCTTTTGCCTCTTTCTATTTTACATGCTAGAGGAGGAGATCAAAAGCATTCCCTTTCACCTTTTAACTATTCAGTATCCTAGGACATCCGCATACAGGGATCTGTGGGTTGTTTAAGCTATGGTTTAGAAAGAAACCAGAATCTGAAACCATGAATTGTTGTCATTAGTCATAATTAAAGAAATGCCAAATTTGGACTCCACATGGAACTGTGATTAATTTTAAACTAAAGGAATGCTTTGAGTCTCCCCCTTTGATAAGTGAAAGAGGAGGAAACAGGATGTGCAAGCTCAATGCTCATGCAGGTTCTCATAACACATGAACCATGGATTCCTTTATGTCTGAACCAAACCATTGGCTGTATTCCATGGGAAGAGACTTGTAATGTTATAAGTGAACCTCAAAATTTCATATTAATTCCAATACTCTATGCAATGTGATAATGCAGATTTTCTGAACACTTATAACTGAGCCTGTTTGAACAGGATGTTGGGCAATACTGGAAACTAACAAAATGAAGAACAAAGCCATAATCTTTACCTTGCATTAGTAGCAAGGAGAGGAGGATGGACAATGCAAGGCAGCTGCCAACAGCCAACCAATATGCTCTGTAGACCTGGAAAGCCACTGCCCCTTCTTTCTTCTCTTCCTCCTGCTTGAGAATACAGTTTACTTGGTTTGAGTCTTCTTCCTCAGATTCTATGTCCTCTTCTTGGTTAGCTGTAGTAGGTACTTAGAAAAAAACCCATCAAGTTGAAGAAAGTTTTGTTGGGCAACCAAGTACACCAGCCATATCTGCAGAGTCTCAATGTAATGAACCCAGCTAAACGCACCCCTTAAAGAAGATGCAAATAAAAATGTTTAAATAGGTACATGTAGATATAACACAGCTGAACAGTACTTCCTACTAGTGGAATAGGGTCCATCTTTCTTTAACACATTCAGTTATTCCTGAATCTAGTGCTGGTAACCAAGGTATACCTCAAGCACTATTTTTAGGTATAACTATCATTGCTGTGCAAGATCCTGGTGTATTTCCTCAGAGTGCACTTCTGTTACCAAACCTTTAAATGACAGCATTTGATTACGGGTAAAATGTTCTTGTCTCCTTTCAGAAATCACATCAACTGTGAGTGGTGATAGAATGTGGCTGTTGCAGCATTATGGACAGCACCTAGTTACATCTGTGCTATTACAAGTGACGCAACTCATCCCACCCTTTTCTCTGCAATGCTGGGATATTTGGAGATACACTTTCAGTTAAATCAAAGAGAAAAAGGACCTACAAGGCTACCCTATCCTCACCAGTTTATTAATTTGGGTCTTTGATTTCTAATTCTCGAGATGGTATACACTCCTTCTTCATGGAACAGAAGCCTATCTTCTTTCTCAATTTATTTTATGATGAGATTTCCACTGCAGTTATCTTCCCCTTTCTCACATTGCATGGAAACTAGATGCAGCTCTACTTAAATAAATAACAGATATCTTAGGCTAAGACTTTTAAGAACTGCAGTTGGAGACTTGGCTTAACAGTGCAGAAAAGCTCTACCTAGCTTTCTCTTTTTATTAGTATTTTAATGATTTTACCAATAAATAATGCATCTGATATCTAGAACAATGTGGTATATCAACTTGGGATTCATAACTATCCAGCTAAAAAAAACCTCCAGCTGAGACTACGAAAATAATGATGATGAGGTTATCTCTCCAAAATGCTGTGGATATAATATATCTTGATTTCAGTAAGGCCTTTGACAAAGTTCCCCATGACATTCTTGCAAACAAGCTTGTAAAATGTGGGCTAGACAAAGGAACTGTTACATGGATCTGTAATTGGTTGACCGGCCGAACCCAAAGGGTGCTCAACAATGGCTCCTTTTCATCCTGGAGAGAAGTGACCAGTGGGGTCCCACAGGGCTCTGTCCTGGGCCCAGTGCTATTCAACATCTTTATCAATGACTTGGATGACAGAATTGGGGGCATACTTATCAAATTTGCAGATGACACCAAATTAGGGGGAATAGCTAATACCCCAGAGGACAGGATCAAAATTCAAAATGACCTGAATAGACTAGAAAGCTGGGCCACAGCTAACAAAATGAACTTCAACAGGGAGAAATGTAAGGTTCTGCACTTAGGGCGGAAAAATGAAATGCACAGATATAGGATGGGCGACACCTGGCTGAATGAAACTACATGTGAAAGGGATCTAGGAGTCCAAGTAGACCACAAGTTGAACATGAGTCAACAGTGCGATGCAGCAGCTAACAAGGCCAATGCGATTCTAGGCTGCATCAATAGAAGTATAGTGTCTAGATCAAGGGAAGTAATAGTGCCACTATATTCTGCTCTGGTCAGGCCCCACCTGGAATATTGTGTCCAGTTCTTGGCGCCACAATTAAAAAAGGACATTGAGAAACTGGAGTGTGTCCAAAGGAGGGCGACTAAAATGGTGAAGGGTCTGGAAACCATGCCCTCTGAGGAACAACTGAGGGAGCTGAGGATGTTTAGCCTGGAGAAAAGAAGGTTAAGAGGTGATATGATAGCCCATATTTGAAGGGACGTCATATTGAGGGAGCAAGCTTGTTTTCTGCTGCTCCAGAGACTATGACCCGGAGCAATGGATGCAAGCTCCAGGAAAAGAAATTCCACCTCAACATTAGGAGGAACTTCCTGACTGTAAGGGCTGTTCGACAATGGAACAAACTCCCTCGGAGTGTACTGGAGTCTCCCTCCTTGGAGATCTTTAAGCAGAGGCTGGATGACCATCTGTTGGGGATGCTTTGATTTGGATTTCCTGCATGGCAGGGGGTTGGACTGGATGGCCCTTGTGGTCTCTTCCAACTTTATTATTCTATGATTCTATGAAAAACCAATGTGTGTATTGGGAGTGGGTGGGTGCAGAATGGCATTTTCATTTAATTAACTAATAAATCTGTACCATGTTGCATAAAATTTAGAGTCCTCTTGGTTTACTCTAGTAGCCTTTACTTTTTCAGTTAATTTACTAACTCAATCTATCCATCAAAAAAGTGACAGGGTATTTATGGCTTTCCAATTATACACAATCTTTAAACAAGCTGCCAATATAAATACATAATCAATTCTACACAAGGAAGGGACTCAATTAAATTATAGGGGGGGAAATATCTACCTAGGGTTCTCCAAATAAAGATTGGAAATCATGTAGCTCTTTTGATGTTTTTGGACCGCAACTCCCAAGATTTTCATTATTACCTATACTGGCTAGGGTTTTCAATCCAACAACACCTGAAAGATCATGTGATTCTAGATATTATTCTTCTCTTTGATAATTTTAGCCAGAAAAAAATGCTATGGAGTACCCACATACTCAACTCTCCCTTAATCATGTTTCTTGTTGGTTTTTAATAGATTTCCAAACTATTTTTACTCCTCACCCCAGTCCTGACAGACAATTAAAAGGCTGCAAACAGAGACTCAAGTGTTTTCTGCAGTTGCTACAGATCTAAAGGAGCCATACCATTCAGAACTTACTTTTGTCCTTGTTTCTCTTGTCCATCCTCCTAAAGTTAGGGGCAGATTCTACCAGCGGTAGAATTTCTCCTGGGGTTCCTAGAAGAAATTAGATCAGAATGCACTTGGATGTTGCAGAATCTGAACTGCTGTATTATTTTCCTGAAATTTCAAACTCTAACTTGGAGCCGGAGATGTCTCTCTCCAAACCAAAAACCTCCTTCCATTCAAGAAATAGTCTCTGATCCAGTGGAGACTCCCACTAGCAGAAAATGGTGCAAGATTTTCACTGTTTTCTTTTCCTCTTGCAGCCCTCAGCATCACACCCCATACTATTCTGGAAAGCTTGTCAGCCTTTCAAGGGAAATTTGTGAGGGGGCACATGGAGAAATAGAAACTGACAGCACCCTGTAAGTGGACTTCTGCTCATGGGAACCTAGGATCCAAACCACTGTCTTTATCTCTCTATGTAGAGCTCATGGCTGCAAAATCTCTGCTCAACACTAGCATATCCTTGAGCATGAATCTGTAAGCCTCATCTATTTCCTTCCCTCTGTTCATTAAGCAAACTCTAACCATAACAATTGCCCTTCATCTTTATTTGCTTACTTGCACTGTCTTTGCTCTTTATTTTCATGGCATTTTTGTAATAAACTGCATTCTATATAAATCAAAATTTTAAATCATATGTTATTAAATTTCTATCTGAATGTTTGACTTTCTGTATGTATAGTCTAATGAGCCTCCAGAGTACCTCAAAAAGTACCAAAATACACATTTTAAAATGTTCATAAAATGGCACTAAAAGAAACATCATGCTTGAGTCAGTAAGTGCAACATATTAAGTACTGCAAATCAACTACACATGAGCAGATACAATGCTTCAAGCCTGATATGCCAAATTCTCACTTCGGGGAGGGAAGTTCTGGAAAAAAAACCTTAATAGAAGACTCTACTAGATTATACCTGTCTTGATGATCTTGCCATTGTCCATCAGCAATAAGATGTCAGCCTTCTCCAAGAATTCAGTTCTGTGGGTGCAAAGAATCCTGGTTTTATGTCTGAGAATTCCCAAAATGCACTTCTGCATTAAATGATTGGCTACATCTGCATCAACAGCTGCCAGGGGGTCATCAAGAAGATATAGTTCTTTCTCCTAAGAAAAAACATAATATAAAAATATAAATCAATGAAAGATATATTTTCTTTGAGCCCCTGTTTTTTATATGACAAAACTGCTGGCTTTCTATTAAGATGAGAGTTAGTGAAGTCCTTTAGGCTTCACCTGTTCTGTTTAAATACAGGCTTACCTCAGTTAACAATGCCTCTGACAAAGAAGCTCCTTTTTACAAAGTCTTTTTATGGCAATGCACCCCCTTTTCCTTCTTATCCAGCTAGAAGCTTCTTAGCGGAATTGGTATTGGGAGGATGATGAAGAAACACAGACTTTCAGTGTTGTTTTGCAGAAGAACTTCTGCAGTAAACCATGCAACAAAACTTCAGCTAGGAAAGAGTTAACTGCATAGCCATGAGTGCCTACCTGTAACAGGCAAGGTAAGCAATAGCTGCCTCCAAAATCTCTTACTGAGATATGTGTACAGCAAAACAGAGAGAAAAGGTGTAAGGAGATAAGCTTGCCTCATCTACTGCTCCCAGCCAGTTAAAAAAGCATAGATCTGTAAGTCTGGCCACCAAAATTGAAATCCTAAGGAAACTGCAGATTGGTGAAAGAAGAAAATATATCTGGAGAAACTTTCATGTACTCTCCAGAAAGTTCAAAATATTTTTGTTTACTTGTCCAAGGTTAACCTGACCTGGTTGTTTCTTCTCACATGTGCCTATTGCTAGTTTTGAAGAAGTCTTCTAAAACATGCAGAACTGATGTTCTGTTTTGTAGTGTAGGAACCTAACTAATTTCTTTCCATGTTATTTCTACATCTGCTACCAAACATTATATTAAAGAAGTCATGCCTAAGAGCACTAGATTAACTGAGGTATACTAACTGTATACTGCCCTTTACTCATTCTGTCTTTTATCTACCTGGTAAACAGCTCTAGCAAGTGCGACTCGAGCTTTCTGTCCCCCGCTGAGGGTCACTCCATTCTCACCCACCTCTGTCTGATCACCTGCTGGCAAAATCTAAAAAAAGGAAGATAATTAATTTAACAGCTACTGAACTAATGCAGCAAATTAGTACCTATGACCCGTTACAAACGGGCAGGAAAGTACTTGCTCAGCACATACTAGGGCCCCTAACCCTAGTACGGACTGAGTCCATACGAAATGGCGGCGACCGTTCCACACGGCCGCCGCCATCTTGACGTAGCGGATGCGCTGCATCCGCATGTCGCACCCCAGAAATGATGCCGCGAGTGCGCGTTTCGGCACATGCGGCGTCTCTTCTGGGGTGCAGGAAGGAGCACGATTTTTGCGCTCCTTCTTTGCAGCGTCCAGGAACCGCGCCGTTTGGCTGCTGCGGTTCCCGGACGCTGCAACTGACGGCGGCAGCAGACCACCGCTTTTCGGCAGTCTGTAACCCGCCTAAGACTCCTGGATGATTGAGTCACAGATAGGATACACTGCAGACAACAAAAGAGGCTAAGTGAATTTCTCACTATCACTGAAATCAGACCATGGGCTGGTTCTGTTTCAGTTGTTCTCAATCCACTGAAGCAGAGAGAGCAAAAATTCCCAATACATTATGCTGGAAGCTTGACAATCTTTATGCTGGGGCATGAAATGTGACGTTGCAACTGTTCCCAAGATAATGCTGCAAACCTGAATCAAGAAAATGTTCTTCCTTTCCAGTTTCCTTCCATCCCAGGAGTGAACATAAGGATATAACTTTAAAAAGTCCTCACAGAAGCTTCTTCCTCACAGAACTATGACTATGAAAATAAAATACTGGGGATGATTATGAATAGTATAAATATATTGTCTGTTATCCAAATGCAGATGGTTATGGGACAGATTAATTGGTTTAAACAGAGCTTGGTTGTACTGTTTTAAATGACAAACCTTCTCTAGACTGAGGTGGTTTTACACCAAACCAACCTCCCCATCATTAAAAAACAAAAACTACAGACATTGAGAAAACATAACACATAAGACTCCTGGAACTCAGTTTTCCAATGTGACTCATGACTGCTGAAACATACTGTAACATTGGAAAATTGTAATAAACACATACAAAAACTCTACAGCATTACTAAACTCCAGGGTCTTCCTTTCAATATACTTTGCTTGAGACTAAATGATTCATCTCACAGCTATTAAAAATTATTCCTTCAAAAGTGTTCTCTCTCAGGCATCAAGAATTCCAAGTGTCTGGAAACAGAGCTAAGTGCTAAAATACTGATCATTTTACTGGAATACTAAAATACTAGAGCAATTTGGTTCCTGGGAAACTGAGGGTTACAGGACACTCACGTTCAAGTCATCAGAGAGAGCACAGGCTTCTATTACTTCCTGGTAAAATCTGGCATCGTATTCCTTTCCAAACAAGATGTTTTCTCGAACACTTGTAAACTGGATCCAGGGCTCTTGCGTGACCAAGCCGAATCCTTTCTCCAGATCCCAAATGTAAACCTGCTCACCTTGTCTGCACATATCCCAGCAATGGGCAACACAGAGAGTTAAAAAAAGCACATAAATAAAACTGACATGCAAGTGGGTTTAGTACTAGACCTGCATGCTGCATTGTTTTGATAAAGAAACGTGGCCCCATCTGCAAATTTATTGCAATTACAAGTAGTAATGGAAAGAGGTGATGAACCAGCCCTGTGAAAGATGCAGAAGTAACTGATGCTCAAGGGTTGCAAAAGTTAAGCAAGTCTGGTCCTGTTCATTTGTCTGGATGGAAGGCCACTGAAAATCTCACAAGTAAGAGTATATTCTAAGTATAATGAAAAACAGATGTTAAAAATTGCTAACCATGGTGTAGTCATAAGTCTGTGGTCCTTTTCCCTGATTCATTTTTACTCGTGGAGTGCAAATCTGAACCCAGATTAAGAGACCTAATGCTCAGTGGCTGAAGCTAAGGTCTAGCAAATGAAATAATAGGTTCTATGAAATTAGAAGGAAAGTAGTACTGGCTATTTACCTTTTGAGTTCTCCTGTGATAGCTGCAAGCAAAGTACTCTTTCCACAGCCAACCTTTCCAACAATTCCCACTAGTGCTCCCTAGAGATGAAAAGAAGCACCAACATTACAAGTTAGTCCTCAAAGTTGCTATATTACTTTAGAAAGTTTAATCCATTGATTAATTTAATTTAAAGCATCTTCTTGTGCTATCCACAAAATTAAGTACTAAGTCTTACTTGTTAAATAGCTTACACAGTGGCGTTTACATGTAGCAGTGCTCTTCCTTGCTCACCTTTGCTACCATCAAATCTTGAATATGAAGCTCCAAACTTGTTCTAGGTGTTTGTGGTTCACTGTTAACATTGCTTGCTGTCGACCATGAGAAGATGGCATTGTGCATTTCTAGCAGAGAACATGGATCAGAAGGTCCAGCTACAAGGGAAAAGCAATAAAATAGTCATATCAAGAAACGTATTTGGCACCTGGAATATCTTGCTTTCTTGGAAAACCAGCCAGAATTCTTAACTGCCCTCCCAAACAGGGCTATGCAGAGGATCAAGTGGCCCAATGAGCTGCTGCCAGATTGTTAACAGGGGTTACAGGGAGCACACTCCCTTCTTGAAACAGTTCCACTGGCTGCAAGTCCATTTCCAGGCACAATTCATAAAGCCCTGTAAGCCTGAGTCCAAGGCTGTTTGAAGGACCATCTCTTCCTTTATAAGCTCTTCTGGAGAAGCCCTTCTCTCTGTTCCACCATCTTCTCAGGCTCATTTGGTGGGAATAAAGGAGAGGGCCTCCTTGGTGGCTGCTGCCAGAATTTGGAATTCCCTCCCTAGAGAGGTCAGGATGACCCCATTTTTGCTCTTCTTCAGCCAGCAAGCTAAAACATTTTTATGACAGCTTTCAATGCTGTGTGGTGCTGTTTTTAAGGTTTGTGTTTAGTCTTTTAATAATTTTTAATGTTTGTAGCTTTATAGACTGTCTAATTTTGTATGCATTCTATTTAAGCTTTTGTAGAATTTTAATTTATATTGTTTTAAAATATGTTGTTAGCTGCCCTGAATCTCATAGTTGAGAGAAAGTTGAGATACAAATAAATAAAATAATATGTTATTTGGAAAATCACCACAAAAATATTTTTAGTACAGTCTGCCCTCCCCATATGTGGGGGATCCGTTCCGGACCCCCCCCCCCAATATGGAGAAAACAGCTTATGCTCAAGTGCCATAGAAAATAATGGGGCATGTGCTCGCGGCGGCACAAATATGCACCCCATTACTTCTGCCAGGGCTTGCAGAAGGCAAGCCCACCTATGGGGATGGCTGACTGTATCAGTCTTTCTTAGTTTTGACGATGTGTCAGGAACCTTGAGTGTTAGCCCTTACATATCCCTAATCTACAAAGGAGGGGAAATAAACCAAGAAAAGCACAATTAGAAAGGTCTATGGAGTAGCAGAACAAAAGGTATACAGATCCTGCTGCCATCCAAGCAAATGGGATAGAAGTTGCACTGCTGATATGAAATCAATTGTTTTAGGTTTGGTTTCAGTTGTCTGTTGCCTCTTTCAGGGCATGCCCACAATGCTGCTGCCCCTCACCACCACTGCTGCCTGTTTGCATCAATTCACTGTACAGTATACCTTCTTTGAAACTTCACATGAAAATGATAGGGGAGAACAACTTCTGTTTTGATTTCAGAGCCATCAACAGTTACTTTATACATCTTTCCTTTCCAGTAGTGAGTGCCAGCCATTAGGCACTGAGCACCAGAAACTCAACAGAGCTACTGAACAGTAAAAGGTAGGTTTCAGCATACTTGGGGCCACTCTGAAGTTTGCAGAAATATAAAAAAATGAAACAATAACAAAATACAGTGGTACCCCGGGATACGAATGCGCCGCCTTATGAAATTTCCGGGTTACGAAAAAAATCCATTAAAAAAAACTGTTCCGGGTTACGAAGGTTATTTCGGGTTACGAAAAAAATTTTGGTGCTTTTCGGCGCTTTTTCGCACGAAATCGCGGCTTTTCCCCATTAGCGCCTATGGCATTTCGGCTTGCGAATGCTTTTCGGGTTACGAAAGCGGCTGCGGAACGAATTAATTTCGTAACCCGGGGTACCACTGTAGGATAAAACTTCCAAAGAGCTCAGCATACTCATCAGCCACATAATTCTGATTACCAGCTGAAAAAGATATCATCATCATCATCATCATCATCAATCCTCTGCTGTTTTCCAAAAGTGGGATTCAAGGCAGCTATGAAAGATGAAAAACAGCAGGGATGGAGAGAAATTACATAGCATCCCTGTGAAAGGCATGCCTGGCTTAAAAAGGAATGCTATTATTTTACCAGAATACACTGTAATCTTTTTCTTGTACAAGTGAAAAATGAATTCTGTGCCAGATTCTATAGACACATACAGTGAGTGCATCCCCTTTCTGTTGTCACACTGAAAACTAATAAACCAGGAGTACCTCTGCCTCCATTCTGGTGTCTCTACTTCACAAGTTCACCATACCTCTGCTGTAATAGGAATCCAGATCCTGGTCTGCAAGCTCAAGGAAGTGCTGGATTCGATCCAAAGATACTTTGGCTTCCAAGATCCCATTCAATATCCAAGGAAAATTATTCAGAGGGAGAATGAGCATCCCAACAAGGGCCAAAGCTGTAAACACCTATGATGGAAAGACAGATACTTGGGGGAGAAAATAAACACAGCAGTATTTCAGCAAAGTAGGAGAGTAATGAAGAGAAGGCAAATGGCAACAGTCTTATTGAAGGATGTGTCTAGGTATATATTTATACTGAAAATAATCAATAAATAAACAAACATGGAAATTTCACAGCCACTAAAATGGACCAAAATTCTGTACTGCGAACTCTACAAATTAAGTGTATTATTCATTTTTTCATTATTCTACTTATTAAAATACATGCTCCCTCTGCACAAATCTGTCTAAGGTAGCAAAGACTAAGGTAGCAAAAAGATGGGCATTAAAGGAGGAAGAAAATGAAAGAAGGGAGTTATTAGCCAATTAGACATCTAGAAGAAATTATATAAAGATAGTCAGATATGTTGGGCATTAAAAAAACTAGAAAAATATTTTTAAATTGAAAGGAAAGGCTGACACGCATGGAATTTTGTTTTGCATGTCAAATCCCACAATTTGGGCAATATATCAGCCCAGGGTATGCGCCAAAGACAGCACTGTGTTTTCCTCTTCCTGTGATAGCTGCATTTAGTATGGAAGTAAATGATGGGAATAAGTGATGATTTAAGAAGAGCCAAGAGAATGCACTGATTGTAGCTTTGACTCTTTATCATGACTGTGATTTTTAAGATATGCAAGGGCAATTGTAGCAACTTGATTTTCATAGAATCATAGAATCGTTGAACTTTTAAAGACCTGCTCCCCCCACCCCCCATACTGTCAATTTTCAAATTATAACATGGGAAGTAAAAGTCCTGAAAGATGTAAATGGGAAAATGAAAGAATATGATGCAGCTGAGAGAGGGTAGCAATATGTCCACTGTCCTACAAAACACAAAATGGAGGACTGAGGAAAGCCAAAGGAGTTCCAAAAATTGCATGTCATGGTAGAAAATACCCTTTTGGATGTCCTAGTCAACTAGTGCTCAGCTGGTGTCAGGGCACAAAGAAAGGTCTTGCCAGTTTGTGGGTAGGCAGAATCATAGGGAAGGAAGTGGTTAAAGTACACTAGTCCCAAACGGTTTTAAACTTCAAAAGATACAGGGACGTAGCCAAGGGGGGGGGCTCTTGGGGTCCGGACCCCCCCAATTAGAAAAATGAATGGTGTGTGCTGCTGCGCTGCCACGCCCAAGCCCCATTATAATGGTGGCACTTAGTCTGGACCCCCTCCCTTCCTAAAATCCTGGCTACGTCCCTTAAAGATAACAACATGTACTTTGGATCGAATCAAAAAGAGGCTAGTCACCAATAAAGTTAGTATAAAACAGTCTATTTTAATGCCCAGTTAGAATTATTGCCCTAGAATGGCCACACTTCTTACCTTGGTTGCTGAAAGCTGGTGTCCTAGTAGAACGTAAGTGATAAATATGACAATAGAGACAACCACAGGCAAAGCTGCCCAAAGATAGACACATACAGCATCCAGATATTTGAGTGCTTGCAGGCTCTTTAGCTCTTGAGCTCGGGAAGCATGGACTCTAGTGCCAAAATGCTTTTCCCAGGTGTAGAACTTGATCACTCGCATACCACACAAGAACTCTGTCATCAACTATGGATACATGAAGACACAACAAAACAGTCACAGCTAATATATTTCTTCCACAAACCCAGAGAAACTTCTAATTCTGCTATGCCTTATGCTACCTATACCATACTGAACAGAAAACCCAAACATGTTTTCCTTCTTGCTTGGTACTTTATCAGAGAAAGAAAATCAGTAACAATGCTGTTACAATTAGGTTACTATACAGAGAAATCAAAAGCCCTTCATTGAGATGTTATATGTGGGTTAACATTTCATAGGGAGGGCTCTGTGAGAAGAACACAATTTCCATTCAAATTGAGGTTTAGGTCTTAGTAACTCCCCACAGCAGTGCTGAGAAAATACTGTTTTGATCCTTAACAATTTATCCCCCCAAATGCTTTTGCACAAGTTTAATAATAAAAAGCAGAACTCTGCACGTGCTATTTTGTGTTCTTGCACAGCTCTTGCTTACTTCAAAAGGGGCTGCACCAGAGAAAGTCAACAGTTATCTTGCAAAGGGAAGTAAACAGGAAGTTTTAACCAAGATGTTGGGGTGGTGCCATTTTTTTAGTTTTAGTTTTAAATAAATTGAAAAAAAAAACACCTTTTTTTCCATTTTTGGGTGGGATTGGGATTCCTTTGAAGGTCTCAGAATTGTCCCTAGGAGTTGTTTGTGGCCCATGGGCCATATTTTCCCCATCCCTACATGGTAGGAACAATCAAAAGGCAAACCCAAAGCAAGCCCTGAAACACCATATATCTCCATCTCACCTTAACACGTATATCCTTGTGCTTCAGCATCTCTTTGTTATTCTCCATGATGCGATTAGCAATCACTTTATTGATGGGCACAAGTAGCAGAGCCAAAGCCAGCCCTCCCAGGAAAGCCACTCCTACCTGCTGGTACAGGAGGTAGAGAGTGATGGCAAATTGGAAGGGAAGGCTCCATAACTCGTGGAAACTGAGACAGAAGTTGACCAACCGATCAGTGTCAGTGCTCATAAAGTTGACAATCTCACCTGTGGTGAAGCCAGCCAGACTACTTCCACTCACTCGAAGGGCTTTCTGATAGATGGCAGAGATGACTGCAGTGCGCACCACAAGCATTGTCTTGTTTATCTCATAACTAAACTGGTTTCTTAAAATGGCACCCAGGAAGGAACCAGCAAAAAGTCCCAATGTATACATCACCCCATGGCTCAGAGGTTCTTTGTGTGACTCCATAAAACTGACCAGAAGGTTCAGGAGCAGGGGCCCAGAGAATGCTAGCAGACTGCCAGCCAGTTTTAGAAGGCCCAGGGAATAGTAGCGCAGCCCAAAAGCTGTGTGCAGCACTGACAGAAGATGTACAGACTTTTGAGTCTTATGAGAAAATGTTGAAACTGAAAATCTTTCACTTTGGGAAAATAATCCATCAGTGGAAGATGCAATATTTTCACTCTCTTGGCCGAGAGCTGCTTTTTCTTGCCAACAGGAACAGAAATGTTCACGGACTCTATTGGCCTGGAGCTGTTGAGGGAGCTGAAAGATATCCTGTGGCCGATTTAGCATCCGCTGGTAGCCAAACTTCATCAGGGGATTCATCCAAGCATAGGAGAAACGAGAAAGCCAGCTCTCTCCATCTTCTGCCACTCCTGGCCAGGTGGGTACAGAAATCCCCAAGTCTGTGATCAAGGGTTCATGCTGGTATGAATCATTGAGAGAGAAAAAATCTGGCCTGTCAGCCACAGGGATGATGTACCCAATAAAATAGAGAAGAAAAGAGACCAACTGCAAGCAAAGGATGGCAAGTCTAAAGACAGTGACAGGTTGAAGATGCTGACCATCTATTTCAGTCTGGCAATGCCAAATCAATGTGATGATAAGTGATGGGATGGGAAGGAAGGCAAGGATCAGTAAGATTACAGGACCACGATGGAAACTGTATGGAGACTTGTAGATAGCAAGCAGTGCCAAGCTGTGTGTAAGCCACGCCAAGGTGACTATGCCATCTGACAGTACTTCTAAGTATAAGGGATCCAATTTCTGTTGCCAAATGCTTGCAGGGATTATGTCAAGGATGGACAAACCAGCAAGAAGAAATGATGCAACAATCCTGCACTTCCATCCAGGTTTGTACACAGCCCGAGAGGCTAAAGACCTAATAAAGAGAGAAGACCAAGCAATAAAATTTAATCTCTTCCCCTTTTCTAACATCCATGCCTCTTTCTCTTCATTCGAGGAAGTCTGTGTGGCTCATTGCTCAGCCTCTGAAGTACCATTTACATCAGAGAAACTGCCACACTGATCCAAGCAAAATAACTGTGCTGTTTGGTATGCTGTCTGTGGGGTTGTTGTTTCTTTCTTAAACAACAAAGACATGCACAAGATTTAGTCATTTATTCCTGTGAGCAGAGCCAGCAATGAAAATGGTTATGTGTGAGCCAAAGGCAACACAAAGAGAATGTCAAGAAGGGGAAATCCTCTCATTATATAGATTTTATAGGCTCAAAAATGCATGCTTATTGTATATAAACAGTTTATTCCAAACCAGAATACTGGTATTCTTTATGCAATGTCTGAATTCTGAGATTAGAGTAGGCACCTTGTATCAAGTGAGAGTGCATATTAAGCAATGGTGTGCAAAGGCTGTTTGCACTCCTCCAGTACTCCCAGACTCTCTTTTCCTTCCTACAAAAAGATGGCCTCTGGTGGAACCCATTAGGAACACTGATTCAACTTTTCAGTTACATGGGGGAGGGGAACCATACTATTTAACATAAAATATGTTTTCGAATCCAGAAGTGAACATCCAGCTACTTTAAAAATATATATTTTGTCATTTTGGGCTGTTCATTTGGCCACCAGAAGATCCCAGTGGCAGCAAGCCAGTCCTTGTACTCAATGAATTTGTCCACCCCAATATAAAATGAGCAAGTGACATTTAGCTCACAAATCAAGACCCATTAACTATACCTTGGTGTTCCTATGTAGCAGGCACTGATTACAGCAATTATTGTATGGGGAATAATGTTTAAAATCAACTGATTAAAACAGTGTCCAATATTATCATGGACCCAGACAGGAAGTGGATCTATTGGACTGGTCCCACACAGACTAGCCAGGACCTCCTCCATCCTTCTCCAGGAAGAAGTACAATACTCAAGAGTTCCTAAAATGAAACAGAGGAAGACACTGGATGAAGCATTAAAAACAACAACTGTTGCTCTAGCTTGGCAATCCTTACAATGAAGAATAAATATATTTTTACTACTATATCCTGCCTCTTTATAAAATGACTGTGAATCACAAAACAATAACCAATCTGTCTGCTATATTGTTATACTGCAAGGCGGGGCAGGGGGGAAGCATAAGCTTTCCCATGGTAGTCACATATGCCTTGAAGATCCATGATTTCACTGGTGTGGATAGTCTTGCCATTTATGAAGATCACAACTATTCCACACCACTTGCGTGGCAAGCAACAGTTGCTGAAGTGCCCCCTTCTGCCTGATCAGCGTGGCATAGTGGTTTGAGCATTGAACTTTGACTCTGGAGACTAGCGTTTGGCCATTTAAATCCCCTGGGTAACCTTGAGCAAATCACACACTCTCAGCCTCAGAGGAACGCAATGGCAAACCCCCTCTGAAGAAACCTGCCAAGAAAACCCTGTGATTAGTTCACCTTAGGGCCGCCATAGGTTGGAAACCACGTAAATGCACACAACAACAATAAACCTGATCATTAAAGGTATGTTGTGTTTTTATGTTTTATATGTTTTAACTGCCCTGGTTCAATGCTAGGGTAATTCTGGAAACTGTAGTTTTGTAAGACATTGAGCCTCCTCTGTCAGAGAGAGCTCTGGTGCCACAACAACCTACACTTCCCAGGATTCCCTATCACTGAGCCAGAGCAGTTAAACCAGGCTCAAACTACATTATTTCTGCAATGTGTTTTGGAAACATAAATGCATTATTTTCCCTGAGTTCAATACATTTCTAAAACCCATTTCCCCACAGGGCAATGTGGCTTTTGTAAAAGTGTATCATCAGAATCATGCAAATAGGTGTCAGATTTAATAAATATGTTAAGTTACTTATTTCAGTGAGTCTTAAAGATGCCACAAGATCTTTCTAAATAATAATAATAATACCAAAAGCATCTGAGGAAGTAGACCGAAGTCTAGAAAAGCCCATGCTGCCAATTTCTTTATTCCAGTGAGTCTCAAAGGTGCCACAAGATCTGTCTGCATACTGATTCCACAGACTAACACAGCTATATCTTTGGATTTAATAAACAGGGTTACAAATCACCACAGCCTCACAACCGAGTTGAGTGTGTAAAACTACCATCTGCCCTGTCTGCAACTTACAAGAAAATAACCTTGATGCTGGAACTGGAAAGTACTCTGCACTTGTGTTTCGTCTTCTCCTCCTCCTCCTTGGTTTTCTGCAGCAGGGAAGAAGGTGGAGGTGAAAAAGGACAACTGAAGGTTATCAAATTGTGGTAAAATTCAGTAATAATGGCAGCATCAAGGTCTCCTTGGAAGGAGGAGGAAGGAGAGGAAGGAGGAAGCACTGGGAATATAGATGAAAGGTGAGAATGGCCTCCACCCCTCCCTTCCCATTTCACAAGACTTGCCCAAGAAAAGCCTCATGGCCTTTGTGTGAGAGAGAGAAACAGCAGAGACAGAGAATATGTTGCCCATCATTGCCTAGCTCTCCTCTGCCTCTGAGGATCCATTATTTCCCTCTCTCCTGAAGGCAAAGTCCTGCCACTCCATGTTGGCAGAAATGAATACTGTACATAAAAGGATTTCCGGCACCTAAAACCTGCCCACAAAATGGAGGGGAGGCGGGTCAGCTTTGCCCAACCCTCCTCAGCCAAACAGATCAAGCTCCAGAACACACGCAGGACTGGAATAATGCAGCTTTAACTGCTCTGGCTCAGTGATAGGGAATCCTGGGAACTGTAGTTTGTTGTGGCACAGAGCTCTCTCTGGCAGAGAAGGCTCAGTGTCTCACAAAACTACGGTTCCCAGAACTCCCTAGCCTTGAGCCAAGGCAGTTAAAGCGGTCTCAAACTGGATTATTTCTGCAGTGTGTCTTGGGCCAAAGTTATTCCATGCTTCCCAAAAGATATGCCTCCTTTACCACAGACTCTGTTTTCAGGACAAAATGGAGATCCCAAGTAGAACAGGCTCGTTCTAACATTCGTTGCTCTATGTTTTTTCTCTATGGGCTCTATGTTGCTTCTTCAGCTGAAACCGACTTGTTTTCGTGCCTGGCGCCCTCTGCTGCCCAGGAGAGGCTTCACAGCCATATAAGCGCAAGAAAGCGAGATGCTAGACTGACTGGGCAGGTGCCTAGATTGGTGTTTAGGTCTGATCCAGGGTGACCAGAAGCCCTCCTTTTCCATGACATGTCCTACATTTCAGGATGGGTGATCCTGGGCAGGTCACACTCTCTCAGCCTCAGAGGAAGGCAAAGGCAGACAGACGTCTGAGCAACTCTTGCAAGAAAACCCCATTACAGGTTCGCCATAGGGTCTCCATAGGTCAGAAACAACTTGAAAGCATGCAACAACAACAAACACAATGCACATGTTGAAAAAAGTTTTTTAAAACTGAATTTCTAAATCTACCTCCTGAAATTGCAAATCCAAGAATTCTATTGCCTGTTGCCATGGTAGTTATAGAAGAACCATACCACTATAGTTGTGTTGTGTGACAGGACCCCAGTTGAGAAGGGAATTTAATTAAGTGTTCTGGAAGAAGGAATGGCTGGGAGTGGGCACATTCTACAGTATAACATTATATTGCAAGTTCTGTTTATCAGAAAACAATTCCACTTTTTGGATCTTTTTGTTTTCTGTGTTTGTCTTTCTAATTAAGTCTGTTTTGTACATCAACCTCACCGCCATCAAAATAATTAAAAGGAAAGAGATTCCTCATCAAATACAGGAAAATAGATTCTAACTCAATAAAAAGAGAAGCGTCCTGACAGTAAAAGCTGTTTGACAGTGGAACACACTCCCCGGAAAGTGGTGGAGTCTCCTCCTTTGCAGGTCTTTATACAGAGGGTGGATGGCCATCTGTCGGGGATGCTTTACTTGTGATTTCCTGCATGGCAGGGGGTTGGACTGGTAGCCCTTTGGGTCTCTTCCAACTCTATGATTCTATGAAATCCAAGCTGTTACGTAGGTTGCAGCTACACTGCAGAAGTAATGGTTTGCCACCACTTTAACTGCCATGGCTCAATGCTATGGAATTCTGGGAACTATAAATCTGTGGGATATGTATCCTTCTCTGTCAGAGACCTCTGTTGCCAAATTCAAAAATTCCATAGACTGAGTCATGGCAGTTAAAGTTGTGTTAATTGCAGTATTTCTGCTGTGCAGATGCAGCCATAGAGTCCAGCAACTGATAACCCCTTAACAAGATACAATTCATTCTATACCTGCCTTCCAAACAAATGGCAACTTGATGATTAGAGTTGGAAACTCGGCTCATGTCTTCCATTCTCTTCTAATGTCTGATGAAGGATATAAGACCAGAAGGCTGCTTAAATGGAAGTGATATATTTTAACCTAAGAAGAATTAACTGGTACTTACCCAAGATCTTCACAGTACTTTAAAGGCACGTTCAACTATAGCAGAGACTAAACACTCCAAGAAATTCACCACTATCTACTTTCTTCCTGGGTGCTTTCAGCCCTCAAACTGTGAAGACTTCTTCAACATTAGACTTTGTGCTGTCCTTATCTTGTTTTTACTATTGGAGATAAGAAATTTTATAGAGGTTCAAATTTTCTTTATAAGGAGAACCAGACTAAAGTCAGCAATGAAAACTGCATCAGCATTAATATCAGCTAAACACTATGAAGAATTCATACATTATCTCCTGGCAAAAGAATAGGATAATAAGAAAGCATTCAGGTGACACCTATAGTAGTGGTAGGAAATGTGATGTGTGGCTTTTTGCATGCTGTGGTAACAAAAATCCTATCTGCCCAGCCTATCATAGCTAATAGTGATAAATGAAGACAGTTGCATATCTGAAAGGCCACCTGTTCTGTTTCCTAAAGATCATAGGATAAAAACCAACCAAATATGTTTGGGTAGCCATTCCACAACTACAATTTGTTTGACAGAGACAGTTTCATCCTTCTTAGCCATTCACCTAACCACAAAAGGAAGCTGAACAGTTCCTCTGTAGACAATCTCAGTCCACAGTCAAATTCATACAGGGGAAACTAACTTTCATGCTGTTTTGCTGAATTCGGTTAGATATTCTCCCTTGTAAATGTGTTTGGATTGCATTGTAAATCCTCACAATAAGCAGGACTTAACCACTCATTTAAGCTTTTAGCAGAAATTCTTTGCTAGGCTTGAGTTATTGGCCTTGCACTATAAATTTGTCTGAAAAGGGATCCCAGGGTTACCAATCCCAAATTATACTTCTGTACAGTTAGACACCATGTAGCATAAGTGTCTTATGGAAACTCATTTATCTGCATTTTTTACAAGTAATCACATATCAGTGGTAACTCTTCATAGCTAGAATGTCCTGAATGTGTGATTATAGATAGATGTTAATTCTCCACTGCAGTGCTACTCACGTTCTGGTCCCTGGGACAGGACCAGTCCATGAGACATTGGCTGCCAGTTCATGGCAGGTTTCCAGGAAAGAAACAACTATGGTAGTGGTCAATGGCACATTAGGAAAAAAAATAATACTCCTTGTACTTCACAGTTAGCCTCTGAAGCACTCTAGCGTGTAATATTTTAACATATACTTGGAAAGAATCAAGGATGTACACTTGAAGGTTCATAGCACATTAAAGTTTATTTGATTATACAGCCAAACTTTTCCCCATCCAGTGACAGACATGTTTTCAATAGGTGCTATTTCAGCCCTACAAAAGGTTGCAGCTGAGGTTACTTTATGGGAATTTTCTTACCATACCAACATTAAGTGCAGAAAAGACTTAATGGGGGTAAGAGAAGAGGACAGGATTGTCAGGGATCTGAAGGGTTAAAACACAGCACACAGGGAAATGCTTGATGTGTGTGTGTTTGGCCATGAGCATTCAGCAGAGTGGCAAGGCTGATCAGCACACCTGAAGCTCATTGGCACAAGGACACTTCAGTGCCCAAGTGCACGTAGCCATGGATGATGAAACAATGTGTCTGGATTGCACAGGAGACACATGACATGGTTACACACCTGAACCCACTGGGTTTGGGAGACCACATGGTCTGGAGACTATATAAACCCAGGGGTAGCAAGGGATAGCTTGTGGGTTTGAAGTAGAAGTTGGACTGGTATGTTTTGGAGTTTTGGAGATCTGGTTTTGTATTATAGTACTGTTAATAAAGAGCACTTTGGGAACTTTGTTTCTCTGGTGGTTTATCAGAAGAAGCTACAGCATCGGTTTGCTGTGTGTCCCCGGAGGTTCCTGCACTGCTGCAGTTCCTGGAAGACATTCAATTGCTGTCATCCCAATTGGACTTTGGAGCCACGCTTCAGCTTCTGGAAATTGCCAGCTCTGCTACAAGGGTCTGATTTAACCCCAGGACTCGTTTGAGTTGCTGACAGTGGTTGTTGGACCCCAGCAGTTACGCTGACAAGGATTCATTGTAGTGTCAGACAAGCCACAATAGCACAATGATGGTTATGAGAATTGCTGGAGTGGTTTCTGACCATTAAACAATACACATGAGATACAACAACAACAACAACAACAACAATAATAATAATATGTTTTATTTATAAACCGCTATTCCAAATAGATCATAGCGGTGTACAAGAAAATTATAAAACAGTACAAGAAAAATCTACAATTAAGATACACTGTATCTTCAGGCTAGCCCCTGATGATGTTGGGCCAGCCTGTTCTCTGCCTCAACGGCCGAAAGATGACAGTTATGGAGGGAGGGCACTTTGTCTTCAGGTTAGCCTGTGATGACGCTGGGCCAGCCTGTTCTCTCCCTCAACGGCCA
>NC_056522.1:57478364-57478775 GCF_019175285.1 Sceloporus undulatus
AAAGATGACAGTTATGGAGGGAGGGCACTCTGTCTTCAGGCTAGCCTGTGATGACGCTGGGCCAGCCTGTTCTCTCCCTCAATGGTCGAAAGATGACAGTTATGGAGGGAGGGCACTCTGTCTTCAGGCTAGCCTGTGATGACGCTGGGCCAGCCTGTTCTCTCCCTCAATGGTCGAAAGATGACAGTTATGGAGGGAGGGCACTTTGTCTTCAGGCTAGCCTCTGATGACGCTGGGCCAGCCTCAATGAACAAATTAATAATAATAATAATAATAATTTTTATTTATAGACCGCTATTCCGCAGTGATCATAGCGGTGTACAGTAAAATTGCAAAACAATACAAAAAATTGCAAGGCCTCTCTCCCCCTCAAGATGGTGGTTGGAGGAGGGCTCTTTGTCTTCCAGGCCA
>NC_056522.1:57478785-57513477 GCF_019175285.1 Sceloporus undulatus
GGCCTCTCTCCCCCTCAAGATGGTGGTTGGAGGAGGGCTCTTTGTCTTCCAGGCCAGGCCTCTCTCTCCCTCAAGATGGTGGTTGGAGGAGGGCTCTTTGTCTTCCAGGCCTGGCCTCTCTCCCCCTCAAGATGGTGGTTGGAGGAGGGCTCTTTGTCTTCCAGGCATATATATACATAGATATACCTTTGTTAGGCCAACCAAAATGCACAAAAAATTACACTAACTTTCAAATCTCATTTATTTCTTAATCAGGCAAAGATGATCTAAAAATAATCAGGTGATATTGCTGGAGTTGCAAGAGCCTGCAGGTCTGTATCCTTGACTCTGGATGCTCCAGTAAGGGCATTTTAATGCAAGCAGAAACTGAGCCCCATCACCAAAGAGGAGTAGCAGGGGCAAAAGCTGTTTTAAAAACACAATTTTCAATTCTTCATTGTAGCCATTAAGTCTCATCCCTTGACACGTGTTCTGATCCTGTCCAATGAGGCCAAAAAATGTCAGCAATTTTGCCCGGCTCATCAATGGAACAACCTTTTCGTGATGGTAGGATTGTTTGCTCCTGGGAGACAAGAGCATATGCTGACAGCAGTAGGGTCTCCCATATCAGAAAAACTTTTGCTAAGGAGCCAGACTAAATGTGCCAAGCAGCTACTGGGCAACAACAGTAGTGGAGGGTGACATTGGTGCTCGATTTCTCAAGAGATGACAGCAGTAGCACCATAACTAATGCTTGTTAGTACTGCACAAAAGGAGGCACGATAAACCTCCCTTTGAAGATCTTTTACCATGAAAACCATACAGTGAGCCAGTCCAAAATGAAACAAGAGGGGGTGTCAGAAGCTGCTTGGATAGAGCAGAAGACATCCACGCATAGCACTGTGGCTGATAATGCAACTGGACTCAAGTGGAAAGGATGTTTAACTGCTGACATGCAAACGAACCAACAGAAGGCCATTTCAACAGCTTTCCCTTTGTCATGATCAACAGACCTAAACTTTAAGAGCCAGGGCAGCATATTAGTGTAAATTAACCAAAACTTTATTCTGGAATCCAAGATAGTGGTTTGCCACAGATATACTAGAGTCAAATCTGAATTGTCCCCAAATCAGCCAATATTTAAGGGTTCCCTATCCAAGCCCCCTTTCCTAGACTGCAGTCCCTACTCTTTCAACCATATCAGAGGGTTCTTTAAACCTGCTGCTTTTCCTCCAACTCCATCTCCCATATCGATCCATCTCTCCCAGGAAGCAAGATGTTGTTTTGTTTACCATCAAAGTCTTCCCTCAGGAACCTAACAGTCATAAACCATGACTCTCCCCTGCCATTGTCCATTTGTCCCACTTTGCATTTCATTTGGATCACAGCCCCCTTTCCAATTTGTCCCAAGCATATTCCCCCTATTTCTTGCCTCCCTCCCTTTGCGCTTCTCTCTAGTTAACCATAGCGCTATTTCACCACATCAAATTACTTCTATTTCACTATATCAACCTATTACTACATCACTTCCTATTTCATGTCATTTTTGTTGTTGTTAACTGCCTTTGTGTTGATCTCGAACCATGGCGACCCTAGGGATGAGACATCTCCAGGTCCCCCTGCCCTCTATTGCTCTGCCCTGCTTCTGCAAACTCATATTTGTAGTTTCTTTAATAAAGTCCATCCATCTAGCATGTGGCTTTCCTTTCTTTCTACTTCCCTCCACCTTTCCTAACGTTATTGTTTTTCCAATGCTTCATGTCTTCTTGTGATGTGTCCAAAGTATGACAGCCTTAGTTTGGTCATCTTGGCTTCCAGGGAGATTTCTGGCTTGATCTGCTCTAGGACCTACTTGTTTGTCCTTTTGGCTGTCCATGGGATCCTTAGCACTCTTCTCCAGCACATCTCAAATGAATGGGTTTTCTTCCTATCTTCTTTCTTAACTGTTTAGTTCTCACATCCATTCATGGTAATGGGGAATACAACATCTTGTATGATTCTGACTTTTGTGCTGAGTTGTATGTCTTTACATTTTAGGATCTTTTCTAGTTGTTTCTTAGCCACCCTCCCCATTCTTAATTTTCTTCTGATTTCCTGGCTGCAGTCCCCATTCCTATCAATGTTTGATCCTAGGTATTAGAACTTTTTTTACTATTTCTAGTTCCTCATTGTCTAGTTTGAATGTGTGTAAGTTCTCTGTGGTCATTATTTTTGTTTTCTTTATGTTAAGCAGTAAGCCTGCCTTTGCGCTTTCTTTGATCTTCTTTAGTTGTTCCAAGTCTGTGAAGTTCTCTGCTGGTATTATGGTGTCCTCAGCATCTCTCAGATTGTTGCTATTTCTTCCTCCTATTTTTACTCCTTCCTCTTCCATGCCAGATCCATAATTTCTGGATATGACAGCCTTGATCTTGAAAACCAAGTCCCCATCTGGGATGACAACCTGAGACAGGAGCCGCTGGAGAGAAGGGTCACTTTCAAAGATGGTCTCTTGAAGCCAGGGTGACCAGATGGCCTCACTGCAAAGGAAGGCAAGGCACCGCAGAATGTAGAATGTTCAAGAAAAAAGGGAGAATGTTACCAAATAAAAGCTAAAAACATAAAAAGTAAATTCATGCTTTTTAGTAATGCAGAAAATGGAGGGCATTTTGAAATCCCTCCTGGTCAGAAGGCTGAAATGTAGCATGTGTCCTGAAAAGGGAGGATCAAGTCTGGTCACCCTGTATATAAATGTAAACACATACTTCTTAGTTCTGCTCAAAATGGAGGACATTTTGAACCCCCCTCCTGCACAGAAGGTTGAAATATAGGGCATGTCCTTGAAAAAAGAGGACCAAGTCTGGTTGCCCTACATCTCAGTACAAACTCATGCTTCCAAATGAAGGGCAGCTTTTAATTCCTCCTAGACAGAAGAAGTCTAAAGTGGAGGACATGCCCTGGAAAAGGAGAAGTAAGTCTGGTCACCCTGTATATAAATGTGAATCCATGCTTCTTAGCCTTGCTCACAATGAAGGACCTTTTGGAATTTATCTTGGACAGAAATGTGAAATGAGGAAAAGGAGGACGCCTGGTCACTTTGCGTATAAATGTAAATTCATGCTTTTTTGTTATGCTAAATATACAGGACATTTTGAAACCCCTCCTGGACAGAAGGCTGAAATGTAGGATGTCTCCTGAAAAAAGAGGACCAAGTCTGGTCACCCTGCATACAAATGTAAACTTATGCTTCGTAGTCCTGCTCAAAATGGAGGACACTGCAGAATCCCTCCTGGACAGAAACGTGAAATGTGGGACTAGAAGACGCTTGGTTGCCCTATATATATATATACATATTAATGTAAACTCATGCTTCTTAGTTCTGTCCAAATTAGAGGACATTTTGAAAACAACAATAAAAACCCTGGACAAGAAGGTTTATTTATTTATTAAGGTTGAAATGTAGGACATGTCCTGGAAAAGGGGGGGGGTCACTATGTATACAGATGTAAATGTAAAATTTCATGCTTCTTTGTTATGCCAAAATATAGAGGACATTTGTCCTGGAGAGAAGGCTGAAATGTAGGAGGAATTGCCATGGAAAAGCAGTTTAATAAGCCCCGCCCTTCCGCCATTTTGTTTCTTTTTCTCCCTCAGGGGCTGGCCCCGCCTCCTTTTTCAACTGGCGCTTTTCTGCGCGTGACGCAAAAAAAAAAGACCCAACGTCTCTCCTCAGAGTTTCCCTCCTCCCCCTCCCATCTTGCGCCCCGCCGCCATTTTGTAATGTCAACGGAAGGCAAGCCGCGCGGCGTCGTCGGCGCATGCGCGTAGAGAGGTGACGGCGGATAATACGACGGCGGAGAGTGGGCGTGGCTTTTCGCTCGTTGAGCCGCTGCTGCTCTGAAGGGAAGCAGGCAGCAGAAGCGATGAGGGAGTGAAGGCGGGCGGACGCGAAGGCAGGCGCTCCGCCTCGTCTTCCCCCTCTCCATCCCGGCCATGTACCGCAACAGCGGCGCCCTCCCGAACATGTCGTCGTCGGCGACGTCGTCCTCGCCGTCGTCCTCCTCCTCGGGCCGGTCCAAAGAGAGCTCGGTCTCGGTCTCCCGCCTGCTCTCCCGCTCGGGGCCTCCCTCTTCCTCGCGACGCTCGCCTTCGCCTCGGAGCCGAAGACACCTCCGCTCGCCTTCCCCCCCGCGGCGGAGCAGTCGGGTACGCGGCGCTCCGGTCCGCACTGCGGGATTAAGGCGGGTTGGTACCGCTTGAACAGCCTCCCCGAATTCCCTCGCCTCGAGCCGCTGAAGCGGTACCAACCCGTGTTAATCCCGCAGTGCGGATGCCTCCTAAACCCTCCACATTGGCTAGGGCTAGAGGCACAGGACCCCTCCCCGCGAATGTGGAAAAAACGCAAATAACAAAACATCACGTTTTCTTGAGGAGGAGGAGGAGGAGAACTCTCTAGGAGCCTCTAGGTCCTCCTCCGGCGCAACTCTGCAGCGGGCGACGTCCGACAGGCACTGACCCCAGAACCAGCGCCCAGCGGAGTGTCCAATCTAGCAATCTCCAGGTCCCCCAGGGTGACTCTTAGTCAAAAGTTGGCCATAGAGTTGCGCTGGAGGACCTAGAGATTCCTAGAGAGAAGACCTTACTAGGCCTTTGTAGCTCCTCCAGCGCAGTTCTATGGTCAGTGTCTGCCGGATGGCAGCCACAGAGTTGCCTTGGAGGCCCTAGAGATTCCTAGAGAGGTGCCCTCTTGGGTAAAAAAACGTGGTTTTTTAGTTGTTAGCAGTTTTTCCATATCCGTGGGGGTCCTGTGCCCCTAACCCCAGCAAATATGTAGGGATGTGTGTATTTACTTACTGTATTTATACAGCCACGGAAGCTCTCTGACCAGCTTATTGGCATTCACCAGGACCCTCATATGTATATACTAAAACCCGCTGGATGCTCAAGTCCCATTAAATGCAATGGATTAGTCCAGACTGCCCTCCCCTTCCACTGGTATAAGAAAGCCCTCTGGGATTTGGGAAGAATTTATCACAGTTACAGAAAACCGGATTGGCGGCACTTTCCCAGAGGACTTTCTTCTCTGCCGCTCCGAAACTCTGGAATGACCTACCAAAAGAGATCCGCCTTATCACTACCCTAGATGCCTTTAAAAAGGCTGTCAAGACGGATCTCTTCCGGCAGTCCTTCCCAGACTGACCTCCCAAAAAAAGAAGAGAGAAAGATAACCCCATCCGTCCTCAATCTGACCACTCCATCCCATCTTTTTAGGCTATATTACTGATGTAATTTTTAACCATTACCGAATTTTATTAAATGGTGGGAGGGTTAAGGGTTAACATATGTTTTATTATGTCTTTGATTTATTTATATATATTTTTATCTCTGTTGTAATCCCATCTCGATCTGCAGGGAGAGGCAGGAAATATAAATAAATCATATTATATAGATAGCTCCTGATGTCCCACCTCAAGTATACCTATTTTAAAATAATTTTTAACCAGTATTTTATATTGTTGTTGTTTTGTTTTTATGGTAGGGAGGGGGGTGAGGGGGTATGTAGTATTGGGTTTTATATGTAGTGTGTATTTTATTGCTGCTTTGTGTCATTATAACCCATCTTGATCCGTAGAGAGAGGAGGGATATAAAATTTATTATTATTATTATATAAAATGGCAAAATCAATTCTCATAGAACTGCAGCTCCCAGAATTCCCTAGCCCTGAGGCAAGGCAGTTAAAGCAGTCTCAAACTGGATTACGTTTGCAGTGTGTTCTGACTCAGTGTCTCAATGTCTCTTTCTAAAGAGATACATAATGTTGGAAGCAAGTTTGTACAAGATGAAATATTAAGAATTTAAAAGCTTGGTGTTATACAGTTGGCCCTTGGTATCTGCTAGCTAGGGTTTGGTTCCAGGACCCTCCATGGATACCAAAACACATGGATGCTCAAGTCCCATTAAATACAATGGCGAGTAAAATGGTGTCCCTTATATAAAACGGCAGAATCAAGGATTACTTTTTAGAATTATATATATATATATATGTATATATGTATGTATATTCAAACCATGGATGCTTGAATTGGTGGATAAAAAATCCATGGATAAGGAGGGCCAACTGTAGTTAATGAGACCTTTCCCTGCTGCCCTCTTACAATCTAAAAAAGATACGACACAAAAGGAGAAGGGAAGGGCAGTGAGAAGAAGTGGACGAGATTATTACTATTATTGCATTTATGTGTATCACGCTCTTTTCCCAGAACTGGGACTCACAACATTAAAAAACAGTACAATAAAAAACATAGAAAAAAGTACATTAAAAAGGAATTAAATTATTACAGTATTAAAACAGATAGTTATTAAAAGAATAAAGCACATTTAAAAAAGATAAAACAATATATATATATATATATATATATATATATATATATATATATATACACACACACACACACACACACTACTGTATTTTCTGGTGTATAAGACTACTTTTTAACCCAGGAAAATCTTCTCAAAAGTTGGGGTCGTCTGATAGGGCAGGTGCTGAAACCTCTGGGTTGGACTGGACTGCAGTCGCCACATATGGTGGGGGGAGCTCAAAAACGGCCGTGGGGTATGGAAAAAAGAGCTGTGTTTGCACTACCGCTCTGATACTCTTGGAGACAGGGAGGGCTGGGCTGGCAGAGCTGACCAATCCAAGCAGGCTTTGAACTTTATTGCACAGGCCCTGGAACAGGCCTGTTGTGTTCTAAAAAGAGGCCGTTCTGGGGACGGAATGGGCCCCAGAATGCATCTTACCGCATTCTGGAATGCTGTTGCCGCCAGATGTTCCAATCGCGGCCCACATCCATTCCAGGGGGCGCGATTTCTGAGAATGCTTTGGAACAGTTCTCAGAAATTGCGCCTCCTGGAGCAGATGTGGGCCGTGATTGGATCGTCCAGTGGCAGTGGCGGCGTTCCAGAGTGCAGTAAGATATGTTCTGGGGCCCATTCCATCCCCAGAATGACCCCTTTTTAGAACACAATGGGCCCGTTCTAGGGCCCGTGCAATAAAGTTCACTGCATACAAGAAGTTTTCCTTCTAAGTACTTGCATGTCATAAGCATTTGAATTAAAATTACCATATTGAAATTAAATTTGATGTTTTTTAAATTTTTATTTGGTGTGCATTGGAAGAGGGGCATTATTATTATTATTATTATTATTATACGGCAAGTATATTCCAAACTCTATATTTTAACTGGAAAAGTTGGGGGTCATCTTATACGCCGGAAAATATGGGTATATCAAATATTTAAAATGGTCCAACATCCCAGCCTGTCCTCATAACAATTCCTAAAATGCCTGTGTGAACAGGTAGGCCTTCACCTGCTGGCGGAAGGCCATCAAGGAGGGAGCCGTTCTGATCTCCTTGGGCAAGAAGTTCCAGAGTCTAGAGGCAGCCACCAAGAAGGCCCTCTCTTGTGTCCCCACCAACCATGTTTGAGATGGTGTTGAGAGAGAGAAAAGGGCCTCTCCAGAGGATTTCCAAGTCCAAGCCTGTTCATACAAGGAGACCAGATGTCCATCTCATCCTCACCGCAAATGAGGACCAGGCCCCGCCAAAATGGAGGGCCTTCCAGACAAACATGGAGGATGTGGCCAAACAATAATAATAAATATTATGTTTATTTATATCCCACCCTTCTCTCAAAATTGAGACTGAGGGCTGCTCACAACATTAAAAAAATTAAACAGTACAGTTAAAAAGTAGAAATAGTACATCACAACAGAATTAAAAGCACACCTTAACACAGAATTAAATTACTGCAGTATTAAAAACAAATTGCAAGTTAAAATGTCAAATACAGTTGGCCCTCCTTATCCACAGATTTTTTCATCCATGGATTCACGCATCCACGGCTTAAAAATATTCACAAAAAGTGTAAATTCCTAATAGCAAACCTTGATTTTCCGTTTTATGTTAGAGACACCATTTTCCTTTTCTTTTATATTAAATGGGACTCGAGCATCCATGGATTTTGTTATCCACCGGGGTCCTGGAAGCAAACCCCAGTGGATTACAAGGGCCCACTGTACAGTTTGAAAAGATTTTTTTAAAAAAAAAGGTAAAAATGCACTCCTAGAAATATAAACTCATGCTTCTTCGTCCTGCTCAAAATGGAGGCATTTTTGTAAAAACAAACAACAAAACCCTCCTCCTGGACAGAAATGTAGGACATGTCCTGGAAAAGGAGGACCGCCTAGTCCTCTAGTATCCCCTGAGAGCTGAATGGCAAAAACCAGTCATAGGATCTGAAGGTTAAAACACCCCCCTCCCTTTTTAAACCACTGTTGGAGGGCTGATGGCAACTGAAGAGAAAATATTGGTGTCTGCCACAGAGTAAAAAGAAAGAGATTGACCTTTTTGGAATTTGGTGTAGTACAATCTGGGGTTTGCTTCCAGGACCCACTATGGATACCAAAATCAAAAATGTTACCCAATGGCGGGGCCAGTCAAAGACCTTGTCTGCACCTTTTATCCAAGTAGCTCTCCATAGCTCCACATAGGGACAGTGTGGTAAAAACGTTAACACATAACTGGATCTGATCCAAAAGACACTGCAGAAATAATCCAGTGTGAAACCGCTTTAACTGCCCTTTCTCAGTGGTAAGGAATCCTGGGAATTGTAATTTATTGGGGCAGCCGACATCTCTGATAGAGCAGGCTAAATGTCTCACAGAACTACAGTTCCCAGAATTCCCTAGCACTGAGCCAGGGCAGTTAAAACGGTCTCAAACTGGATTATTCTACAGTGTGTTTTGGCTCTCAGTCTCAATGTCTCTTTCTAAAGAGATATGCAATGTTGAAAATAAGTTCATACAAGATGCAATATTATGCGTTTATAAATTTTAAGCGCTATATAAATAAAGCATAATAATAATAATAATAATAATAATAATAATAATAAAGCATTTAAAAGCCTGGTGTTATATAGTGGGCCCTTGGTATTTGTTGGTTTGATTCCAGGAACCCACATGGAAATGAAAACCCATGGATGCTCATGTCTCATTAAATACAATGGCATAGCATAATGGTGTCCCTTATATAAACTGACAAAATCAAGGTTTGCTTTTTGGGATTTATACATTTTTTGGAATATTTTCAAGCCCTGGATGTGAGTAAAGAATCCGTGGATACAGAGGGCTGGCTGTATTTTTGATGTTGGGACTAGGGCCCTATACAGACTGGCACTTTGTGTCGTGATGTTGGTGGAGTTAGGGCGCAGTGTCCGCACGCTGAATGCCCTAATCCTGCCCCAGGGTGTCATTTTGGTGCACACTGTGTGCCACCAAGATGCCGTTGCAATGCTCCATTCACATGATGCAGCACCGAAGAGGCGTCATAAAGCTGTGCTGCCGCGGTATGGCGCACCTTGGAGGACTTTTTGCTGCTCGTTTTTGCACTCTCTGGAGGCTGGACCAGGGCTGTGGTGTAAGGATGCAATGGCCCCGATCTGGTCAGTTAAGAACGGCTGCAGACTTTGGGGCAGTCTGTATAGCCTCCTGGGACTCTGGAAGACACCAGATATAGGGTGTAGCTGAAAGGAAGAAGCTGGCTGCATGAGCTTTCATAGACTTGAGTCTGAGAATTTGCATCTGAGGAAGTAAGTTTAAAACTCATGCTACCAGCTTTTTTCTTTCAGTTAGTCTCATAGGTGCTATAAGATCCCTTTGCATGCTGATTTTCCAGACTAACATGGCCATGTCTTTGTATAGCGGGTCCATCCCCTTACATGGGGGATCCAGTAAACAATGGAGTGTGTGCTCGTGGTGTGTGCACCATGGGCGTGCACACCATTTGTTTACTTGTCTTGTGGCTTCAGTGTAAGCTTGAAGCCACGTACGGTATAGTGCGCCCATGTACTAGACAGTAGTAATTGCACACAAAAATCCCTAAAGATAGTTGTGCTGTTTGATGACTAAAAAACAAAATCTAAATTTGAGCAGTACTGTATCTTTATTAGAGCCTAATAAAAGTATTGCCCACCTAAATTTCGTTGAACACTGGAATTCTTCATGACTAATCATGCATGAAATCATTCAGTGAAGTGAACCTTCCGGGGCAGTTTGATAGTGTTAGTGCTAGACTTCTTTGTGTTTCTGACTTTGAGAGATGCTGATAGTGAGATTAGAAGGAAAAAAGTCTCTAAGGAGCAGATATTTGAAGATTAAACTATTTAGGAAGTGAAAATATTTTGTAATGACTGTTAACAGCATTTTTAAGCATTGGTAACTTACTGGTACAAAATCCAGGTAACTTCTAAAGTGGAAGCTTTCAGTAGTTCTTTTAAACTTTGGTTTATTCGACTCATCACCTTTCACTTTCTACTTTGTATTTCTAAATATAGAGAATTGTCAGAATTTTTGTGTTGGCTTTTAATATGCCCAAGCATGTTGGACATGATAGAACATATATATCTAAATGATAATCACATTTACTCAGATATATGTGTATCTGTTCAATGATTTTCTTTCAAATAAGTTTATTTTGGATTTCAACTTTAGCCAAATAAAATCTCCTGTAATGGAAACTTGCCTCTGTAATATAAACAGTTAACTTTTACATTAAACTTTAAAAATCTCATAAGGAAATACTTGATATACGCCACATAGAGCTCATGCTTTGGTGCATTAAAATCTTAAACGACATTTGAAAGTTTAGGGGGAAATAAATCCTACAGATGTGGAGGTAGCTGTCAAAACTGCTTCTTTATGTGCCTGGCTCATTGATAATTGGATGGATATGGCTCTCTTGTTTCCTGAAAATCATGATATTAGAGGCAGTCTCTAAGCTATGTAAGCAGAATCCTTTTATTGCAAGGGTGGGGAAACTTCAGGTGCTGTTGCACTGCAGCTCTTATCAGTTCTAGACTTGGTATAATCAGGCATGATGGGAACTGTAGTTCAATAAATTCTGAAGAGCTGCAAGGTCTGTTCCTATTAGTTAGTGTTAGAGGACAAAGCTAGATCACCTGCTGGGCAGGTATTATGAGGCAGGATATATGTAGTGGATATACCAGGGCAACGGGGGGGAGTTGAACAGTATTTGTTGGGAAAGCTTCCAAAGGATGATACATTTCTTGCACTGTGGAAGCTCCTGGCTAGGGATGTGCTTGTGATCAGAGCAAAGAAGGGAGCAGGTGGCGTTCCAAAGATTCATTATACTGGAAGAATAAAATAGAATTACCTTATTTTTGTCTGTGTAAAAATGCTTGAAGAAATTGTTGTATCAAATGGGTATTACATTCCTTGTAAAGCAAGTATCTTGTGTATACACATATGCAAAAATGCGTGTACATCTATAGTGATGTGAGAAAGTGAAGGGAAATGGGAGGAGACATAACTGCACTTCCTAGAATTAGTTTCCTAACTAAAAAGATGTATTAATGTTCCCACTTCAAAGTTGTTTGTATCAATTCATTTTGGTACTAATTAATTTTATAAGGCATTATATTTGCATTCTATAAATGCAAAAGTATTCTAATGAAAATGTTCTGCTCTGGAAAACTTTCTAACCCACATCATTGACTGCTAAATTGAAATGGCAACTTCTAGTTCTTCTGAACACAACAATTCTCATTCCAGTTGCATTACCTATCTACACATTTATTTCACTTGTCTTTAACAGAGATTATAAAAGCAAGGTTAGCAATTATACATAGGTGTCTGTGTTTCAAATTGGCATTGACAGACTTAAAATCTACTCCATATAATGTCACAAACAACTCATGTACCCTAGTGGTAATACATTTCATTATCATGGATGGATTTGACTATCTGGTTTAGATTTATAGAATACCCGATGTGATGAAATTGCATTTTTCTTCAATTACAGAGACGATCTCCAGGCCGACGTTCTCGTTCCCCAGGCCGGCATTCTCGTTCCCCAGGCCGGCATTCTCGTTCCCCAGGCCGGCGTTCTCGTTCTCCAGGCCGACACTCTCGTTCCCTGGGTCGGCGCTCTCTAAGTCGACACTCTGAATCTTCAGTGGAACAGAACTTGCGGATCACAGTTGGCAATGACCGTTATGGCATTGATACACCTGAGAGAAAGAGGTTATCTGATAGACTAGGCTCACCAGTTGATAGTCTGAGTGATGTGGACAGGTATGGTTTTCTGGTAATCTGTATCTTCAAGAGTGTTTCCTGATTATTTTTGGTGGATAATACAAAACACACAAGGGGATGGTGGAAAAAGACATTGTATACTCTGCCAAGAATTCTAGATACTGAACAGAGATGTTCAGTTCTCTTCCCCCTTTTGATTCATAATTGGTGTTACCAGCTATCTACGAAGTACACAAGATAGCTTTAAAATTAAGATGCCTAAACTGACATACTAACAAAGATTTTTTCTCCTTTTGTAGATGTGTTCAGAAACTGTATAATGTTTTTCTGGTATTTCTTTCCTAACACAAGTACAGAAAGATATTTTTCTTGAGGTCCTTATTTTTTTTTCCTTCTTGTCATATTTTTCTTACTGAACAAGCAGACATTGCATTAATGAGAGTTAATTGAAATGAGAGTTAATTGCAAATAACACTGTTATCCTCTTAACATATTTGAACAATACTTTCATGCAGCTGAGTATAGTGCATTTCATCCAATGTTACACAAGTGGATCTTTGCGTGCGCAGTGGAATTTTCACTTGCTCTATTCTTTGTACCTTCCTGTGTGCTTTCCATATCTGCTCTGGAGAGCTCCTCAAGTCTTTGAAGCAGTTTTGGGAAGAGGGAATGGGAATCTGCAAAGCCTGTTCCACTGTTGGAAGGACATCATCATTTAATCCTTCAGCAGTGCTGACTGGAATGATAAAAAATAAAGTTGTTATTCCAGGTACGGTACAGAAACTCATATTTTCATAATGAACAGAGACAAAATTGAGTTGCTGAGTACTGACTCACACAATGTCCTACTTAATCTAGTTCATGAAAGACTCATCCAGGCTCAGATAACTCATCCAAATTTAGTGTGGATTGTGGCTTATTTGTGCATTGTGTCTGTGATTAGGTCCTATGCAAATAGGCTGTCCATAGTTTTGTACTGAACATATCACATCACCTTGGTATGAACATGATTTCATCACATTTAGAGCTTGGAAATGTTCTCAGAATCCCCAGTTAGCAAATAATTTTAAAAAGTAACATTTCTAAGTTGTGAGCTTGTCTCTAAACAATAGTTGCTGCGGCCATGTACTGCTTGTAGGCTTTTCCATGGTCTAATCACACTAAATGCCCAAGATAAGCTATTACTGTTACACTCATAGAGGATACACACAGTACAGATTTTCTGAGTGAGAAACTATAGATTGGCAACAACATCCATTATAGTAACATCAGTGGTAGGATTTAAAAGTAGGTTTTTGAAACAGGATTTAAAGGGAGCATTTGAGCACATAGACAATTTTGCATCATCTTTTGTGAGTAAAGTAGACAAAAAGCATAAAGTTCATTTTAATCTTTTTCTTTAGCTGAAATCATCAACAATACTATGGATTTCTTATATACATGAGAGGTATATTTTTACTAAAAATGATGACATGAATATCAAGGTTTGCTGGCACAATTGTAACATTTTCCCCTTGAATAGTGGAACCCCATTAGTTCTCTTTTTATAGAGACAATTGTTTAGTGGCCTGTAGTCATGTTAGCATATCAGCATAATACTCCAGAAACAGGTGCTGAAAGTGGAAATACCTTGTTCTTGAGAGAATTTTTACTTCTAGATTGAAGCCATTTTAATCTTGTTTGTCTGAGATTGTTACTTGAAGGTATAAAATGGGAAGTGAAAGTATGTTTGTGAGATATGAGAAGCAACAGGCATACCTGAGTTAATAACAGGAAAACCCAAGTAGGATCCTCAGTAGAATGCTGCACTGTGATGTGCTCTTGTTCAGAGAATAGACAAGCCAAACCAAATGAAAAATGCTGCCTTTTGAGCTATTTTATTCCATTCCTCCTTTCCTGTCCACAACCTTATTTTCCCCATCAACCATTAGTCAATATTCGATGCTTGCTGTGTATGCTCAGTCTTCATTGGCTTATTGGAGGGAAAAAGGTTTTCACCTTAGGTTTTCTCCTAAAGACTTATTTTAAACACTTCTGCAAATCTTATGATTTCCCAAAGTTTGCAAACCTTTCTCCCTTGTACATGGGTGGTGCCTTTTCAGCTGCATAAAGATTCACATCATGTCTTCTTTAGCTTTAAACATTTGTTAAGCCATTGTTTAACTAGAGTAGATCCACTGAATCAGTGGGGTTTATGGAGGTGTTGAATTACCACAAAATTTCCATAGATAAAGTGGACCTATTGTAATGGGGACTAACAATTTGATTTAGGCTATGAATTATGCTGCTGTGAATTACAATTTTGTTGAATTTATTTGTTTTTTTTCCAGTTGATAGCCAGATCTTTCAGCTATATCAGGGTTTGTAGTGGTTTGAGCATTTATAGCTAAGCAGAATATTTGTTCATTGTAAGCATTTCTGTATTGTCTCCCAGACTACAAGGGCTATTGAGATGAATAAAAAACAATCAAGAGAAGTAATAGTGCCACTCTATTCTGCTCTGGTCAGGCCCCACTTGTAATATTGTGTCCAGTTGTGGGCACCACAATTTAAAAAGGATGTTGAGGCACTGGAGCCTGTTCAAAAGAGGGCAACGAAAATGGTGAAGGGTCTGGAAACTAAACCGTACGAGGAATGCTATTGCTACTTGCTATTATTTGTTTGCAACAGTTGTGTAGAGCTTTTGACCAAGTGTTTGTCTATGATTCTAAAACAATACAAAGATAAAAACATTTTTAAATCCACATTTAAATATTCTTTTAAAAACAATTTAAAGAAAATTTTAAAATCATAGCTTTTGTGGGTTCTTCGGACTGTGTGGCCATGAAGAAAAGGAAGGAACAATGCCATTCTTCTTCGTGGTCTCTGCGAATCACACAAATGGGTTATTCTGTGTCGTAGTCATCCGGAAACTGAACGTACACTTGGGTCACACAGAATATAGAAAACCTACACAGATACCTGCACAAGAACTATGACCATCACCCAGGACAAAAAAGAAGCACAATAAAAACACTGGTAGACTGGGCAAAATGGATCTGTGAACCCCACATCTTGGGAGATGAATTGAAGCACTTAAAGCTAATGGTTATTCCAGCTCAAACATCAGAAGGGCTGCCAGACCCAGAAAAAGGAGTGAAGACAAGTAACCACCCAAAAGGGAAGATATTTTTACCATACATCAAAGGAGTCACAGACAGAACAGGGAAACTTGTGAGGAAACACAACCTCCAAATGATTTACTAACCAACCAAGAAAATCCAGCAAATGCTGTGTTCAGTGAAGGACAAGAGAGAGCCTCTCACAGCTGCAGGAGTTTACCGCATACCCTGCAGCTGAGGACAAATTTAGATTGGGACCACCAAATGCAGTGTTCAAACACGAATCAAGGAACATGAGAGACTGCAGACTGAGTCAGCCAGAAAAATCAGCAGTAGCAGAACATGTTATAAACCATCCTGGGCACAAAATGCTGTTTGAAAACACTGAAATTCTGGACCATTCCAACAACTATCAGGTCAGAATGCACAGGAAAGCCATTAAAGTCCACAAACCCCTGGACAACTTAAACAGGAAAGAAGAAAGCCTTAAAGTGAACAGTTTGGCTACCAGTTCTGAAAAACGGCAAAATCAGGTCTCAGCAAATGCAAATGAGAAACCACCCAGGGTCAGGGGTTTCCCCAGAAGAAAATGATCACTAATTAAACAGACACTAATCCTCTTTGCATATCCTCCCACCCTGAGGCCTTGCCATTAACAACAGAACAATGCACAGATTAACATGGAAATCACTCCTCCCTACCCTGGGTCACACAGTGTATGTATATATATGTGTGTGTGTGTGTGTGTATGCACTCACACACACACAACTCTCTTTCATGCCAGCATTCTCTGAAGATGCCAGCCACAGATGCTGGTGAAACGTCAGGAATAAACTCTTCTAGAACATGGCCACATAGCCCGAAACCCACAAAAAACTGGATGCGAGCCACGAAGGTCTTTGACTTCACAATTCTAAAATCCATTTTTAAAACAGTTAAAACAAAGCATTTTCAAACATTAAATGCCATGCAGAAGAATGCTGTTTTGTCTGCGCTCCGGAAGCTTAAATAGATGGAGCCAGCCTAACTTCCTTGGGTAGGGAGTTCCACAGTTGGGGCACTGCTACAGAGAGAGCCCTGTTATGTGTGCCTAGTAACCTAACTTCAGAAGTGTTAGGACATGCAACAGAGCTCAATTTCTGGCAGGCTCATATGGGAGGAGATGGTTTTTCAGAAATCCTGCTCCCAAACCATTTAGGTCAAAACCAGTATGTTGAATTGAACTTGGAAGCAAATTGGAAACTAGTGATGTTGTATGTTCTCTAAAATGCACATCTGACACCAGTCTTGTGGTTGCATTTTGCACTAGCTACAGTTTCTAAATTCTTTTCAAGGGAGCCCCATATAGAGTGCATTATACTAGTCTAATCAGGAGGTAACTAAGGTGTGAATCACTGTGGCCAGATTGGCTTTCCTCAGGGAAGTGTGCAGCTGGTACACCAGCTAGAGTTAGTCAAAGGCACTCCTGGACACACAGCAGCCTGGCTTTCCAGGAGCAGTGCTGGGTCGAAGAGCACCCCCAAGCTATAAAACTGATCCTTCAGAAGGAGTGCAGCCCCATCCACAATATAAACCAAGTTTGGTTTTCCTACTGACCAACAGCATTTCTGCCTTGTCTGTATTAAGCCTTAGTCTATTGACCTGCATCATCGCCTTGAGTCCCTATATTGGGAGAAAGGTGGGACGTAAGATCATCATCATCCAGTCCTTCACTGTATTCAGGATTTCCACAGTCTCTTTGGCATGAGTTGTAAAAGAGAGAGAGAGAGATGGGTATCTTCAACACACTAATGACACTCAACTCCAGAACTCCTAGCGCAGGGGTAGGCAACCTTTTTGAGCCGGGGGCCGGGTTGCTGTCCCTCAGATAACTGGGGGGTCAAAGCGGGGGGGGGGGGGGGGGGCCCCCCCCCGGGGGGGGGGGCCCCACATGCGGGGGGCTAAGCTCCCCCCCTCGGGGGGCGGGGCCAGCGCTGGAGGCCTCCCCCTCTTTGCCGGCCCCTGAGCTGGCTCGGGGCGCCAGCGCTGGAGGCCTCCCCCTCAGGGGCCCTTCCTTTGCCAAACCTCCCTCCGGAGAGAGAGGTGCGGAGGGAAGACCCTCAGGGAGCCCAGGACGCCGGCCCGCCAGGCCCTGGGCTCCCTCAGGGGCCCTTCCTCCGCCAAACCTCCCTCCGGAGAGAGAGGTTTGGCGGAGGAAAGACCCCCAGGGAGCCCAGGACGCCGGTCCGCCAGGCCCTGGGCTCCCTCAGGGGGGTTTTCCTCCACCAAACCTCTCTCTCCGGAGGGAAGTTTGGCAGAGGAAAGACCCCCAGGGAGCCCAGGACGCCGGCCCCCCAGGCCCTGGGCTCCCTCAGGGGTCCTTCCTCCACCAAACCTCTCTCCGGAGAGAAAGGTTTGGCGGAGGAAAGACCCCCAGGGAGCCCAGGAGGGAGCAGGAGGACCCCCCTCCCTCCCGCCTGGCCCGCGGCTGTGAGGCAACCGCGGGCAGGGTGGGAGGGAGAAGGAGCACCGCCACCCCCTCCTGCCCTGCCGAGGACTAGAGGAGGAGCTCTTGAGGTTGGCTGGCCAATGGGGGCAGGCTGGAGCTCCAACAGCCATTGGCCAGCCAGCCCCTGCCAGCAGCTATTGGCCAGCCAGCCCCAGGAGGAGAAACTCCTCCTATTTAGCCCTCCGCGTGGTCTTGCAGGCGCGCACAGCATTATAGGAAGCCACTGGCGGGCGGCGGCGGCACACTATCTGTGGCCCGCCCTCCTCGCTGCCGCCCCCGCCGCAATACCACCTGCGGCAATCGGTGGCAGGACCGGGCTGGGGCCAGTCCTGCCGCCTCCACGGGCCAGGTTAGGCCCGCGGGCCGGGGGTTGCCGACCCCTGTCCTAGCGGCTTCATGTAGATGTTAAAAGGCATATGGCACAGTACTTTGATACAGTGGGCCCTTGGTATCTGTTGGGATTTGGGAGCCCTGGTGGCGCAGTGGGTAAATGCCTGTACTGCAGCCATTCACTCAAGACCACAAGGTTGCGAGTTCAAGACCAGCAAAAGGGCCCAAGCTCGACTCAGGCTTGCATCCTTCCGAGGTCGCTAAAATGAGTACCCAGACTGTTGGGGGCAAATTAGCTTACTTGCTAATTAGCTTACTTGCTGTTCACCGCTATGATCTTTGGAATAGCGGTATATAAATAAAACAAATTATTATTATTATTATTAACATTTGTCTTGGTGTTCAGAGAAGTTATAAGCAGATAGCAAAGTGTTTTTATCCTTAAATATGCAGGGATTGTTGCCAGGGTTACTCTTGAAGAGCTTTTGCAGAACTTCCTCTAAAATACAGTGCACTCTTGCCTTATGTGGGGATCTGTTCCAGACCCATCTGCGTAAGGCAAATAGCACATATGCTCGAGCCCCATTGAAAATAATGGGGCTTATGCTTGACAGGGGTGCATGCCATTCAACTTCTATTGCACGGCTTTCCGTGTAAGCTGAAAGCTGCATAAAAGGTGCCCACATATGATGCAGGTGCACTGTACAGTGTTTTCATTTGATTGGCATCAAAACTGTGAAACAGAAATCACAAAAACAGCTCTGGCCAGGTGTACTTAGTACTTTCTCCTATTCTTGCTGCTATCAACATGAACTGATTTCTCCTACCTACCCCACTGTGAAGCACTGGAAATATGGGGTCATATTTTTTTGCTTAGCAACCAGAATTTAACACAGTTTGGAACTCTACAAACACTTATTTAATCTCCAGTAAAACCCCCATCTGTCCTAGGAGATCCTTTGTCCTAGTTGCAGAGTTTCTGGTTGCATGTCTTACTTCTCAAACTAGACTAGTCACTATCTTAGTAAACAATACACTTTCTTATACAGGTGGCAGGATTGGTTTCTATCGGTTTGGGCATGGGGAGGGTTACTTCTCATTTGAGCACTCATATCAGCTTCTTCATAGTTAATCAAAAAATGTCATGGGACATTTTTGGTCTTAATACATTACATTGGCTTGGACAAAAAACCCTCAATGCCAAAAATCAATAGATCCTTTGGAACATTTTTGAGCAGCCTTTTGTGTGTGTGTGTTTGTTTCTGTTCTTTTTGCTTATGGAAAAAAATGGTATGTGGCAAGTGAGTGAAATTTGTACAGTTTACAGTGCCGTAGAATGCATACATTATAGATGTAGCTCTGTGGATTGTACTATTTATTTATTTTTTTTAAAGTTTTATTATTAAAATTACAAAAATTACAAACATACAGTTTTACATATCATACATTCTCCATTACGTTTTGATACATTTTACAATGTATAATCTACCCCCTAACCTATTTCCTAGCCTTAACTATATCTATTTTCTTAACCTTTTATTCCTATACATAACTGTCTCTTCTTTTCTTTATCTTCTATGTTTCCCTAACTTCTGATCTTTAATTTCTCCCTAACTTCTTCTCTTCTACCTACCTCTTTCCCTTCCTTTCACTCTCCCATTCATACAATTAGCTTCCTACTTACCAACTATATCCGGTTATACATATTGTATTCCCCTGTAAGCTTAGATCCAATATTCTTAAAGTCCATCTTTCTTATTTTAGTCCAACTTAATAAGTGCATATTCACCCAATTCTCCTTTTAGGAATTCCATTACTCCTTCCCAATCTTCCATTAATTTACTTTTTGTATTGTTCCTTAATGCCTGCGTTAGTTTATCCATTTCCATCCCCTCATATAATTTCCACATCCAATCCTCCTTTGATGGTATATCCTCACATTTCCACTTTTGTGCGAAACACATCCTAGCCAAAGTAATCATATAGTAGACAATCTTTTCGTGTTTTGAACAGATCTCCTCTCCAAATATCCCTAAGAGATAAAGTTCTGGTTTTAATTGTAGTTTTATACCCAAGATTTTGCTAATCATTCCGTTTATCATTGTCCAATATTTCTTTGACCATTTACAGGTCCACCAACAGTGATAGAATGTGCCAATTTCGCTTTTGCATTTCCAACATCTATTTTCTTTTATTTTATATATTTTTGCAATTTTATCGGGCGAGAGGTACCATTGATAGAACATTTTATAGAAGTTTTCCCTTAAATTTTGAGATGCCGAATATTTGAATCCATTTTTCCATACTTTTTCCCACTGCGCTAATAATATGGGGCGTCCAATATTTTTTGCCCACCGAATCATCTGATGTTTAATTACCTCCTCTTCCATGTCATATTCCAACAATATTTTGTAGATTTTCCCAATTGATTTATTCCCCTCAGAGGCCAGTATCTTTCCCAGCTGTGATTCATCTCCTCTTCTCTCAAATCCATACGCTTTGAGGTCTATTTTGAACCTTTCATAAATCTGTCTATATGTAAACCAGGATCCTTTCCATCCATCTTTTTCCAATTCTTCTTTTGTTTTAATTCTCCAATTACCATCCCTGTTTTCTATCAAATCATCATATTTGTACCATTTACTTTCTCTGGCCAATTCTTTTCTATGGAATGCTTCATGAATGGAGACCCATCCATTCATTTTCCGTAATATTCTTCCTTTATACCGGTTCCACACTCTTATTAGGGGCTTTCTGATTTCATGATTCATGAAGTTTTTATTTTGTTGGGCTTTCTCGTATGCTAGATACGCATGCCATCCGAAGCTCAATCCCTCCCCCTCTAATTCCAGTAATTTCTCTTTTTCCAGGACTACCCATTCTTTAATCCATATTAGTGCACTTGCCTCAAAATACAGTTTTAAATTCGGAAGATTTAGTCCCCCTCTTTCCCTTGCATCTTGTAATGTTTTCAGTTTCACCCTTGGTTTTCTTCCTCTCCATATGAATTGGGCTATATCCTTGTCCCAATCTTTAAATGGTTTGTCAGAGTTTATGATTGGTATTGTTTGAAAAAGGTATAGCATCTTTGGTAAGACATTCATTTTAATCACTGATATCCTTCCCATTATTGATAAATTTAGTTTGTTCCAATTAATTAGATCTTCTCTTATTTGGGACCATAGCTTCTTATAATTGTTCTCGTACAATTCTATAGACCTGTTTGTAATTTGGACCCCTAAATATTTAGTTTTTCTCCCTATTTTTATTCCAAATTTCCCTTCTAGTTCTTTCTCTTCTTCCTTTTTAATATTTTTTGTTATGATAATTGATTTCTCTTTGTTGATTTTACATCCCGTGACATTGCCAAATAAATCTAATAAATTTAGAAATTTCCCTAAACTTTCCATAGAGTTTTCCAATATTACAATCACATCATCTGCAAAGGCCCTAACTTTGTAATCATATTTCCTAATTTTTACCCCTTTCATTTCAGTGTTTGATTTTATTTCTTTTATAAGTAAATCCATGACAATTATAAATAGTAGTGGTGAAAGTGGACATCCCTGTCGCGTCCCTCTTTGGATATCTATAGCTTGCGTTTTTTCTCCGTTAATTCTCAATTGTGCTCTCTGATTATTGTATATTTTCCCTATCCAGTTGCTAAAATTTTCCCCTACTTTGATTTTCTTCAATACTTCTAAGACCAAATTCCAATTTACTGAGTCAAAAGCTTTTTCAAAGTCTAGAAAGAATAGGCCCAGTTTTTTCTCGTTGTGCTTTTCATAGTATTCCAATATATTTATAACCATTCTTAAATTTTCTCTTATGTATCGATTGGGTAGAAAACCTCTTTGTTCTTCATCTATTGTTTCGCTTAAACATTCTTTAAGTCTTTTTGATAATATTGAGGCAAATATTTTATAGTCATTGTTTAACAAAGAAATGGGTCTATAGTTTGCTGGATTCAACCGATCTTTCCCTTCCTTATGAATGAGGGTGATCTCTGCTTGTTTCCAAGTATCGGGGATGTTTCCTATTAAAGCTTCGTTCATCACTCTTTGTAGCGGTCCGCAAATTTCATCTATAAATATTTTGTAGAACAGTCCCGTAAATCCATCGTTCCCCGGTGCTTTACCTATTTTGCATTTTTTAATTGCCTCTTGGATTTCTTCTTTAGTAATTAATCTATTTAGGTTCTCTTGTTGTTCCTTTGTTAATGTTTGAATTTTGCTATTAGTCAGGAATTCTTGAATTCCTTCTTTTTCCTCCCTTCTTTTTGTATATAGATCCCTAAAAAACTCCAGGAATACTTCTTCTATGTCTTTCTGCTGTGTTAATAGCTGATCCCCCTTCTTTATTTTGTTAATAGAGTTTTTCTCTCTTTCTCTTCTTAATCTGTGAGCCAACCATTTCCCTGTTTTATTTGCGTGTTCAAAACTATTCTGTTTGGCAATCTTCAAGTTTTTTTCCAACTCCTTATTCGCTTCAATTTCTAGTTGTTTTTTTAAAACTTTTATTTCATTTTGTGTTGTCTTGTTATTTGGCCTGTTTTTTAATTCTTCCTCCTTATCTCTTAATCTATTGTTTAAATCTGTTATTTTCTGTTTTCTCCGTCTCTGATATATTATGTTTTGTTGAATAAAGAAGCCTCTTATAGTAGCCTTAGCTGCATCCCAGACCACTGCTGTTTCTACCTCTTTATCCAAGTTTTCCACAAAGAATAACTTTATCATTTCTTTCCCTTTCTTAACTATATCCTCATTTTTTAATAATTCTTCATTCAATCTCCAGGAGTGCTTTTTGGATGGTTCTTTAAGATTTAATATAATTGGATTATGGTCTGATATTTCTCTGTTTAAAATTGACACTTCTCCCACCTCTTTAATCAGTGAGCTAGTGACCAAGAAGAAATCTATTCTGGATAGAGATTTGTGTCGTTCTGAGTAAAAAGTAAAAGTTTGTTTATCGTTGTATAAATGCCTCCAGACTTCGATTAGAGAAAAGTTTCTCATTAGTTTAAAAAAAATTTTGGGCAGCTTTCCCTGATTGTCGTTAATTTTATTCCCAGAGGTTCGATCCAATTTAGGCTCAATCACTCCATTAAAGTCCCCTAGTATGATTATATGCTCATAGTCGAATTCTGCTACTTTTTTCGTTAAGCTTGGCATAAAAGACATTTTTACTTTCTTGCGGACCATACACACCTATTATCAAAATTTTCCTACCACACCAGAAGACTTCCACTCCAATGAATTGTCCACCTTTGTCATTAAATATTTCTTTGGATTCTAAATGCTCTTTAACATATATTAGTACCCCTCTCTTACTTTTATCAATTGAACTTATGTATTCTTTCCCTAGTTTATTATTCTTTATCAATCTTACATCTTTTGTTTTTATATGTGATTCTTGTAAGCAAATAATGTCCGAGTTATTTTTCCTCAAATATTGGAATACCCTCTTTCTTTTATTAGGTGAGTTCAGACCTTTTACATTCAACGATAAGATTCTCATCTCTTATTATTTCTCTTTTACTCAAGTAGCGGGTTCAATCCTTTCTCAATAAAGAAGTCTAAGCAGCTTTTCAAAAAGAAATTTAAACTTTATTTAAATATTATGATTCCTACAATTCAGAGTTGAAGGGATCAAGTGAGTGTTAAACTAAAAATTTCCAATTATCTAATAGTATAAATGTAAAATAGTTCCAAATTCTGTATTTGATTTCTTATATTCTGCTCTTCGATATTCCTTTTCCCTTTTTCCAAGTAGACTTCTTAGTTCCTGGTTATTCCTCAATTAGGTCCTCTTCTCCTTCTTCTTCTTCCTCTCCTCCTCCTTCTTCTGGTTTGCCTTTGTTTACTTCTTCTCCTCTTTCTCCGTCAGGTCCCTCCTTCAGGCCTTTCAAGAACAATCTTGCTTTTTCGGTTGAATTCAATCTAACTTTCTTTTGTTTCCAGTTCACAATGACCCCTTCCAGATCGTCCCATTTGTAGAGGATTTTTCGGGCCCTTAGTTGCTCAATTAGAAAACTATATTCTTTCCTTCTTTTAAGAATCTTTCCGGGGATGTCTCTCAGGACTGTGATCTCCTTGTCTTCTATTATCAGCTTTGTAGTATAACTTTGTCTTAAGATTATTTCTTTAGTCTGTTTTCTGACAAAATAGATCACCACGTCCCTCGGAAGTTTCCTTATCTTAGCGATACGGGAGTTTATCCTGTAGGCCCGATCTATTTCCCACGGGAATAATGTCTCAGATTCTCCAATAAATTTTGCTAAAATTGGCGTCAAGAGGGTATACAAATTTTCGTTTACATTTTCAGGTAAACCTCTCAGTTTTAAGCAGTTCTCTCTTTGTTTCAGTTGTAGTCTCAATATTGAATCCTGATCTTCTTGTTGTTCTCTGTGCATTGTCTCAACCTTTATTTCTATCTTCCTCATATCTGTTTCTAATTTTTCTACCTTCCCATTAATCTGCTTTAAATCCGTGTCAATCTTGTCCAGTTTTGAGGTTACTTCTCCCAGTTCGTCTCTCAAGTCCCTCTTGAATTCAGCCTTCAGGTCTTCTTTCGATTTTTCAATTGCCTGGTTTGTTTGTTGGTGCAATTTCCTAATTTCTTCCATCATCTTTTCGTCTGATTCTGATAGTTTGGTAGGAGTATCCACTGAGGGTCTTCTGAGTGTGTTAGCTGTTGGATTTGGTGATGATTTCGCTCCAGTTTTCCTTGTTCCCACTACCATCTTTCGATGTATTTCGGGTAGAGTAATATAAAATCAAAAGGAGACACAATAGGAGAGACAGTATGTAAAAAATAGACTTCTTGGATTTCTGGAAGTGTTATTTTAGTGAACAGTAATGTTAATTTTATCTTTTTCAATTTCTAAGGGAGTAAATTCACAATTTATAAATTTGATTTTCTTTCTTGTTCAGATCTAAATTCTATTTCCCCTTCTCCGCTGCAACTTGAACTTTTAAATCCCTAAATTTATTTACTTCCCCACCAGTCAATTATTTAAAATCCAATATCTTAGTTGTCCCAAGTTTGTTTGCTTGTTTACTTGTTTGTTTATTTTTAGACTATTCTCTTCTTATTGTTCCCGCTCACATATAGACAGATTTATCTATGGTTTCCCTATATTCACAGAATCAACTTTCCCCTTATCTTTACAAGTTTGAACACTCAGTACAATATTGTATACAGTATATATATCTGTATATAGATGTATATGTTTTGTATATATCAACTAATTATATATGTTATCTAATTCACCATTCACCAACATTCAAGAGGGGAGAAAAGGGTATGGCCCACAGCTGCACGGTTTGTTTACTTGTTTGTTTTCGCCTCTGCAATCAATTGTACTATTGTACTATTTATTAAAGGTAACTTCAGAGGTTTGAAGTATCCAGTTCACATGTATTCAGGATTAAGGAAACTTGCTACTTGGGAGCTTTAGTATTGTAGCTGAGAAGAGAGAGGACTCTCAATTGGTTGTGCTGAAAAAAAATCATGATAACATATTATTTGAAATATTGTTTTCCTCTTCAGAAACCTTTGTTTACCTAGACAATCAGATATGCTTATACAATTTGAGAAAGAACACATTTTTTTAATCTGAGAACAACAAAAATGTAAATTTAGGTTAATACAAAAATGAAATAATTAGGAAATACGTATATTCTCCCTATGATAAACTAAAGATACTTTGTGGATCCAGACCTCCATGAATAGATTTCCACTTACAATCTTCTCTTGCTTTTCTTGTTGTACAAGTTTTCATACTCACAAATAACTTTTTATAGAAGTCTTGTTTTTTTCCTGAAAGCAACATACATTTGGTGGGGTGAAGCTGTTGCTGAAGGTACAATACTTTGCAGACCCAGCTTAACTTGAGTACAAAACTAGAAATTCTGGCTAGCCATAGGCAGACCTTTGTATGCAACCAGAGTTTAGAGGATGTTAATATCAAATTGCTGATGTTGTAACATGTGCCTCTCTCATCAGGGATGACTTGGCTGATGGTCCAATATTTAGCAGGCGTCTTCCACATCCTCGAAGCCTTGAGCGTTATCCCTCTCATGAGGAAAATTCTTCTAGTCCTTTTTGTAACAGACATGATAAGGACTATCGAAGTAGGGATGTTCTTGTCCACCAGCCGGACTATGGCATAAACTATGACCATCTGCAGGATCAACCAAGAGAAACTGATCAAGATGGTGAACGGCTTAGAAAGTCTTTATACACATCAGAACATAGAGGACGAGAGCCAAAGCGCCCTCGATATGAAAGAGATGACAGAGTGCTTGATGCAAGCATAGAGCCTCAAGGGTTTTTGCCAGGAATAAGAAACTACCGTAAACGAAGTTTTAGTAGAAGCCCAAGCCCAACATACCTAGACAAGGAATTTCGTGAGCTTGAAAATGCTAGGAGAAGAAAGGAAAAGGAGGAACTGAACAGAAATTTGACTCGAGAACTGCCTGGCAATGACTACACAATGTCTAGCTCAACTAATCCTGTGCAGTCTTCTGAACCCCGTTACCTTTATAGACCTGATGATGCACCCGCAATGCCCAAAAAATCTATCTTAAAGAAACGTGTGGAAGATCCTTCTGTGCAGGTTTGAGGTGTTTTCTTCTCACTCTTGCTAAGCTGTTGGTTACACTTTGCTGCTTAAAAAACATTAATCAGAATATTTAATTGCATATCTCTTAATCTTTGAAATAAATATCCTTAGCACACCCTCTGAGTTGCCCTCACTGTTGTGAAATAGGTTTAGTACAAAAAACTTATGGAATAGTTATAAATAATTAGCATTGTGTATTCCATTTGGCTCAGAATGAGGTCATTTTACTTGTTTTAACCTTTCAAGGTTATATCCTTTAAATTTGGTACAGTTTTTCCAGAAAAACCTCAGGTTTAGCAATATGTAACGAACAAACATTTACACTAAGAGATATACTGCACTTTACAATTAACACAAGTTTAGTTCAGTTCATTCTACATACAGTTTTGGCAATTCTTAATTCACAGAAATTACAAGGTGCTAATGTTACTATGGATAGCCAAGAAGTCAAACAAATAGGTCCTAGAGCAGATCAAACCAGAAATCTCTCTGGAAGCCATGATGACTAGACTGAGGCTGTCATACTTTGGCCACATCATGAGGAGACATGACTCAATGGAAAAAAACAATAATGTTAGGAAAGGTAGAGGGAAGCATAAAGAGAGGAAGAGCACATGCTAGATGGATGGGCTCTATTAAAGAGGTGACAGGTATGAATTTGCAGGACTTGAGCAGAGCTGTGGAGCCTTTTCACCATGGGTCGAGATCGACTCAGGAGTGAATAATAACACCAAAAATAAAATTGAATGCTTGTTTAAGAATATTCTGATACAGAACACTGCTCAGATTTTCAAAGCCACACAGTTCAGAGCCACTTTGTTTCTCCTTTGTTTTTCTTTGTCCTCATGATATGTGATCCTAACTTGAAGTGGGCAAAGTGCAGGTCTCTAACTGTTCTAGTTAACAAGGCATTGCAAAAAGATGATGATGATAACTGCACAGCCATTGATGAGCCAACATGTGAATGTCACTGAAGCTTAAATGAAAGGACAAGGGGCACATAGCTATTACCAAAGGTTTGGGTTGGCAGGTTTGTTGCTTACTAGCAGAACTAGCAAAGTGTGGTGAAGTGAATTATCCAGGTGAACTTTTCAGGGTTGGAGGAGTGTTCCTTTTTTTCTTCATAAACATACACTTTTGCAATACCCTGCCCTGTGAAATTTTATTAAAACAAAGGGGTAATGTGTGGCTAGTGAAAGTTTAGCTCAGCTTTAATTATGAAATGTCTACTGTATGTCAAAGTAACAGCTTGATATTTTTGTACTCCTATGTCTTCTTCAGTACTACTTTTCTATTCTAGTTTTCTGTTAATGTTTTTAAATTATTGGCTGTAATCTCGTTATACAAAAAATGTTTTCAGTTTTACAGACAAGAATATTGATCAATCTTCATTACAGAAAGAAATTACAAATGATTATTCTTTTTTCCCCCTAGCCTGAAGTCTTTCCTAACAGTTCTATCAAAGAGCCCCCACTTTTTTCAAATCCTCCTCTTTTGCCCCAGCGTAGCAGCATTCCTGCATTTTCACTGGAGGTGGAGAATTTCCTCAAACGGTTCAACAAAAATGCAGTTGCAGAGTTGACTGCTAATAAGGAGTCCCAGGGAACTTTGCATGAATGGAAGCCATACTCTGACCAACAGCAAAAAGCTACTCCTTTTGAACAAAACTCTGGGAATTTTTTAACACAGAAAGAGCATCATGAGTCAACATTGGAGCCTACTGACCGTCAGACTGACTTCTTGCTTCCTCATGAAAGAGCCAGCCAGGATGGCAGTGGTTTTTCACGCATTTTGGGGATGATGGCAGATTCTACTAGTACTCAAGAAAAGAGAAGGCGAAGCTTCCCTGATTACATTGAGGATGAGGAAAAATTTCTTTATGGTGGTGATGATGATGATAATAATGATAATGATGATGACTCTCCCTGTACTCAAAAGCCAACACCGATTGATGGGAAAGAACCTGTACAGCAGAAAGTAAGTTCTCCACCTCCTCCTAGTCCACATGTTAAACCAGCCACTTCAGAAAAATCTTGGCCACAGTATGAGAAGATCCATGACCTGCTCAAAACTATTGGTCTTGATATTGGAGTTTCTGAAATTGGTAAGCTTGCTGCTCGCACTCAGGAACGACTCCATGGGAAAAAAACATCTCAGTCTCCTGATCGCCATTCAGTAGGTTCTCATAAGCCAGAATTTCTGGAAAGACGGCGCAGTAGAAGCAATACTCATTCTCCAGAGTCAAATCGGAAGCGATCCCTCTCCCCTTCTGGCTCCTTCCTATCATCTAAAGATATGTCTTCTGTTTCAGCATCTGATCACAATAATAATAAAGGACAAGATAATCCTGCTGGCACATTGGAGCGGTCTGTTCCCCCAATATCTATAATCCCATCAGCACCACCTTCTCTCCCTAATTTGTCTCCTCCTACCTCTGTTTCGCAGTATGGTGTTTCACATTTTCCATCATTCAGTGCAACTCAGGTACCTCAAAACTATCCGTCTCCCACAATACCCCCTCCTGGCTATGATGCCTATGGACGCTATATGGCTTATGCAACTTCTGGCTGGCCCATGTATGCTCAGCAGTCCGACCCTGCACTTTCTGACATGCATGGGCTTGTCACGCTGACAGTGCCACCAAATCCTACGCGACCCAACCTCAGGGTTATTGAAACGGTTTCCACAAGCAAAGGGACTCCTGATGTCAAGAGAGATGAGTCTGTTCTTGTGCAAATCCCTACAGCCACTTCTTACCACAAAATGCTCCCTCAGTACTCTCAGCCTTCTTTCGAAATTGTCAAGGAAAGAATATCTGATGAAAGAAATCGGGCTTCCCAGAAGCAAAAAGTGAGTATTTTTAAAATTTGTTTTGAGAAATGTTTGCTTAAGACACACATTCTAAACATAAATATGCTGAATATCTGTGTTTGTTTTTCAATCTTATCATCTTACACATAGAATTACATATTCTGTGATACATATAAGATACAGAACATTCATGACTCAGGGTATCTGTTAGTGATACTGTGGTAATAGATGCATTAGATCTGCTTAAGTAGATTTTAAAGTCTCTTTAAGCATCACTGTAGTCTCTTCAGATCCCCCACCCACCCAAATTGAAACCAATGTATCTTGTGTAATATGCTGAATTAGCACACCTGCTGTGAAATTCTTATCTATATTTCTGTTATATATTCTGTTCAGGGTTTTTTGTGCGTATGGTGTCTTCATTTGGGAGAGAGGAGTAACGTTTTATAAATAAAATAATAAAAATCAGAACTGACCAGAAAATAACAAAATATTTCCAAATGTAATAATTCTTAAGGGGGTCATTATAATACCATAGTCCCACACAATTTCATATACCTAAACATTCTTTGTTGGCTTGTATTCTTCCAGATGCTTCCTCCTTCTCTACCCAGTTTCAAAAGTTATTCATAGGTTATAAGATTTACCAGTGGAAAATCATATAATGTTAGAGGATTTGGTTATGACACTGTCATTTAGGCTGAAAAATAAACACAGATACAGCATGTATGAAATAAGCTGCTTTCTTTAATAACAGCTAAATTCACATCCATCAATTCAAACTATACTTTTAAAGTGATCGTTGGAATTTCTTGAATTCAAGATTTATTGGGAGTCACCATTGTGGTCCTTGCAGAGTTGAGTTGCTTTGGCTGTGGTCAATGAAAGGGGCCATTCTTAATGCCTCTGTTTCATAACCTTTCCAGGTAATAGAGGAAAGAGAGAAGTTGAAGGCAGAACAAGAAGCACGTCAAAAGAAGCTGCATTATCTGAAGACTGAGTTAAATAGACTCTCAAAACAGCAAGGTAGTGTTTTCAGTCATTTTATATTTCACTTCCCCTTCCCTGGATACCTTTTAGTTTCATAGAATCATAAAGTTGGAAGAGACCTCAAGGGCCATTAGTTATGGTGCTTGGTATTCTGTATTCTACTAGAAAGTTGGGGAGAGAGGAATTACATTTGCCTCTTTTCTGTCCTCTGTTCCTCAGGCTATTATTGTAAATCGGAAAATAAATAGGATTTTTACAATATTATTGTAGGCATCTCATTGCGAGGTCTGCGTTGGGAAGCATTCTGGAATTTCAACTGAACAGTTTTCTCTCATATTTTAATTACCTCAGCTATTTTTGTGTTATGTATGTGTTAACATCGTGTTCTTATGCTTCTTACTCCATTATGTATGCTGGTTCAGGGGAGATGCTGCGGAAGAAACGAAGGGAGAAGGATGGACACAAAGACCCCTTGCTAGTGGAAGTGAATAGACTACAAGAAAACCTCATGAAGGAGATTGCTCAACTGAAGATGAGTGCTGAAGCTGCAGAAAAGAAACAATCTGAGCTTGACAAGGTAGCTCAGATCCTGGGGATTAATATTTTTGAGAAACCCCGGAAGCTATCTTCAGAAAATAAAGACCCCTCAGAAAAAAACAAGCCAGAAAATGCAAAAACCCAGGAGAGAACGTCTGGCTCAATCAAGGTAAAATTTTAGGTGATGATGCTAATCAATGTACTCATTTGAGGAAACAAGGATATTAGGCAATTATCACCATCCATTTCTTATAAATTAACTACAAAACCTACTAAGATATCTCTGGCGTTTCACATCATTAATGCAGGTGGATATTAAGACCTTTGCTTTTGAAAAGAGTTCTTTGCATTTTAAATAATGGCTGGTCTTAGAACAAGCTGTTTGTATTCTAGGAGTAGAAGAAATTCAGAATATATATGCTGATCATAAGCAGTTCATAAATATTGCAAATGCCAAATGTTGAATTTTATGTAGAGATTGTATTTTTTTTATTTCATAATTAATTTTATGTGGCCTACCCTTGGAAAGCATGCATAAACTGACTAGAAGTTACTGAAAACTGGATTTGCATAATGTAACTTTGAAATTTTCTCCCCTCCAGCTTTAGTGGGGCCATTAGAAAAAATGCATAAAATGAAGAAATCTGTGTAGTATTGAAGCACAGAATGTGATACATTCCTGCTTTGGTATTAATCTCTGTTAAAAAATAGTATGCATCCTTTTTGACACAGAATTCTTTGCCAGTATCAGAAGCTTCATATACATCTTGAAAGGAGTTGTTCTTTTTGAAGTTCTTTTGAAATTCTTATTTTTAAAATAATAAAGGGAAGGAATTATATGTTTGATTTGACATAAAGGTTCTGATAATTAGTGTAAAATGAAATAATCTGCTGCTGTTTTTTCTTAATGACCCCTACCAGAGCTTGGAATATTACTTTAAAAAAGAAATGTATTACTTGTTGGCCATTGCTTTTTTAAAAAATAACTCAACATGATCGTTTTAGTTACTTTTAATGAGGTTTAAAAACTGTATACTTAGAATGCTGAAGAATTCCATTCTTTATGCTTTAGAAGTAATAAGTAAAGATTTCTCACTGAACCCCAAATATTATGATATCACCAGCCATTTTGTTATTTTTGAAGAATATCATTGTTGTTTCTTATTACCTCCATAAAGAGGGGCGAATAACTTCCTCAAGTTTGTGGGGCTTCACACACACCCTGCTAGACATGAGAATAACTTGCTTTCCTCAAAGCCCCCCCCTCCCTTAATTAAAAGAAAATGTTTCTGAAAAACTCTACTTGCACTCTGGGGCAGGAAGAGGCAATTTCAACTGGTTTTCATACCCTCCCACTGTGATTTAGGCGCAGAAGGGGGTTTCCCCCCGAATAGTTTTGGTTTGTGGGAGAAAAGCACATCCTCAACCAAAAACAAATATGTGTGTCTGGGGGGAAACTTGTAAAATTGCCCCCATGGATCCTAAGGGGTTTAAGGGCCTTTTTCTACAATAGATAATAATTGGAGGGGAGGAGAACACTGAAGCTCTTGCCCTCTCTTGCCCAAATGTAACTTGTTAAAGGTAACATAATTAATTTCCAGCTCTAATCCCAACTGTGTTTGTGGAAGTATCTACAAACATGACAGGAGGGCATAAGGCTACAATGAGGCAAGTTAGGATCTGGATTGCATTTCATACTTAAAGGTAACAGAATTTACCATGATCACATCAAGATGGGTATTTTCCCAGGAATGTTGCAGAACTGTCACCATGATCACATCAAGATGGGTATTTTCCTACCAGAATCTTACATTGGTAGTCTCTGATCCAGTCCTTTGCATTGGGAGTTACTGGGAGACAGCTCATGTGTCGCCTACAACTGTTTGCATCTCTGTCCAAAGGCTTGCCTTGTACACAGAAAACTATAATATGAAAAGATATAATTTGCTGCAGGGTAGTTGTACTTCATCTGTTGTGCTTTTATTGATTTAAAAATGGAAATAGTATGACAGTTTTTCATATTTATACATGCATTATATAAAGTTTTGGCACATCTGATAATAGATCTTTCGTACGAGTTCCTTCTACTGCTTATTTTCTTTTAAGATATGCTTGGAAACTAAAGCACTTTTTTTCTTTTGCAAAGGCAGAAGGAACATATTTTTTTATAAAAGAGATGCTCTATGTGTGTATGAGTGTGTGTTTGGACTTCTGGAAGACTCACAATAATTTGTAAACAAATTGAGTTGCGGGAGCCATCAGAAACATAATTTATATACAGTGCGCCCGTGCCATATGCAGGCGCGCCATATGCGGCCTTGAGCATACGCGCTCAAGCTGCGGGGTGCGCGCGGGGTGGAAGGGGTGGCGCGTCCCATTCAATTGAATGGGCGCTTGCGCCCCGCGCACGCCCGCACCGCCACGCCGCCGCTCATTGTTTCCAATGGGGCTCGAGCATAGGCGGAATTCGCCTTACGCGGAGGGATCTGGAACGGATCCCCCGCGTAAGGCGAGGACGCACTGTAACATATAATTAAGCACTGGATTCTGTTTACTACATCTATTAATTTATTTTGGTGGTTGTCCACAATATGGCAGAGGGGTAGAGACTTTTAGAAGCTCCTTGTAGCTGACTGGAATTAATTTATTTATATGGATATCTACTATACACACATCTCAGCATGTACTCTATGCAATGTACATTTAATTCCTTGATTACTAATTACCTGCCATCCAGCCAATATACCTGAGTCTTCTTGGAAGCTCTTTCCTGTTGACTGAACATCATCTGAGTCGGCAATGCCTGCTCATTGAAACGGTGGAATTATCCTGGGCATAGACAAACAGGTGATATATAGTTACATATATATTTTGTGTGTGCTCCACTGAAGGCTGGTTCTGAGGCATTGACTATAATTCTGTAGCTAAGGAAGGTTTCTCTTGTTCAATTCAGGAATCAAAAACTCCTATTGACAAGTCCAAGGCTAAGAGCCCAAAACCTGCAGATTCATCTTCACAGTCATCAAAACAACATATCCAGGGGACCAATATTTATGACTATTATGACACAGGGAATCATTGGTGTAAGGACTGCAACACCATCTGTGGGACTATGTTTGATTTCTTCACACATATGCATAATAAGAAGCATAGGCAGGTATGTGTTTAAACTTGTATTTTTTCATTAAGGAGTTTTCATTTGCATTGTAAGGTGTAAAATACAGTTTTTCGTGGCAACAAACTCCATACAGATGAATTTTCCTTTTTCAGAATATAGTTGTAGACTTTTGTTTTTATTAGTTTGGGTTGGGTATGTAGATCCAGTTGTTCATGGGAACATTTTATAACAATTCTTGCTTTTAAATACTTAACCATATGACAAAATCCCAAGCTGATTTTGTGAGGCACAAAATCTCTGGTTCTTTGAACATAGGGCACAAATGCCTTTTGGGAACCAATGCTCATTTGTAACCTGTTTTATATGTTTTGTATGGTTGAAACATTTCCTGATGATCTCATGTCTGAGGTCAGCTCTTTAAATCACAGCTTTATTTTGGCGTGATTGGCAGTGTGTGAAACTGTAGAATACAGATCTTCTTTAGAGGATTAAAACAAAAACTTTCCAAAAACTTTTTTTTTGTAGTTAAGTTAGAAAAGGAATACTAGCTTCTCCTGTTCTGATTTCTGAGTGTTTTTTACTGATCCCAATTTTTGACCAAAGCAAACTTTTTAAAGTATATCA